>NC_089689.1:13182664-13498191 GCF_031753505.1 Anomalospiza imberbis
CATATCTGACAAAAAATCAATCTGTGGTAAAATTTGTTAGCTGGGAGTCTGTTGTCATCATTATTAATGAATATAAAAGCTGGCAGCTTCAAAATGGCAATATTACAGTAAGCCTATTTTTTATAATGGTTTTGTGTTGTGCATTCCATATTGATGAAGATTAAGATTTAGCATGCAGAAGTAATATCCATTATGATGGGATTGTCCACAGTGAATTGAATAGGACATTTGCTTAATTAAAAGTATTTATCTTAGATGATTTAAGACATATGTCCTACTACTGAACTGATGATGTAAATTAGTTTCTTATAATCAGTTCACCACTGATGACTCCTTATACTAAATAGAAGAAGAAAAAGGTAAGAGAAGAGTCAGAGGAAAATAATAGATGCCACTGCAAGAGAATTTAAAAGAACTTCAGAAATAATGATTAACTAACACTATGCCATGAGCAGGAAATATACATAATCACACCCCTAATGTAGAGATCTAATAGAGTTCTAAAAGGCTGCACTTCAAGCAGAAAATTTGGAGATGAAAGCATGAACACACACGCAGATTCCCACTCCTACCCATGGTAGCTGTGCCTCAGAGGCACTGTGGTTTGCTGCAGGGCAGAGCTTGGGGATAAGAGGTGGCACAGAGCCCGTGGTGGGTAAAGCCCCATGACATGGTGTGGGGTGTCCTGCAGGGGCTGGGCAGGGCATTTCCCTGGTTTTGGGCAGGGGCTGGGAGCTGAACTGCTGGGGCTGGCAAATTGGGGTAGAATGGAGAGCAAGGCCAGAATGCCAGGGAGGGCAGGAACCAGGGTGATCTGCTCCTCAGGGTGGTTTTAAGTGTGTTTAGAAAGACATATTGGGTGGTTTAATCCCTTATACAAATATACTTTTAAGGGAGAGCCCCAATGGGTGGAATGTTTCAAGCTCTCTCAATTTTACAGTCCTACAGCCTAAGTTTCCTGGACTAGTCCACCTTCCTTCCTTCCTTCCTCACCAAATGACTCATGGAAAGCTGTTGACCTTCAGTCTATGGAGAAACTCTAATCAACAACTTTCTGGGGGTGCTGCTACAAGGTAGGGCCACATCCAGCTCCTTCAAACCCTCCCATCAGCTCAGGCGTGCTACTGACATGAAAAGCTCACAACTCCCACTGCAGAGACCTACTTGTCTGCTTCCTGGAAATCCTGCAAAGCTGCCTCTGAGACACCTGGGCCTTCCATCAGCCAGACACAAAATCACTCACTAAATAGTTTTAGTTGAGGCTGTTGAACATAATCTTCATAGATGGAGCCAAGGGGACAGGCAAGAAATATTTATCTTATTCATGCCACATGTTGTTTTTTCATTATTTCTTCTTTTCTCCTTTTAACACTCCAGGCATTTTTTTCTTTCTATATAGTCTAATAGGAAGAAATGCAGTGGCTTACTCCAGTCATCTAATTTAAGTAATTTGTTTTAATTCTAATTATGAGTATTCAAATAGCAAGTGACATTTGTTGATACATGTTACACTTCTGAAACACTAGAAAAAATATCTGACCTATTCTCTGCTAATGCCTAGATGACATTTTAGGAATAGGAACCACCCTGGGAAGGACATGTGCAGTAGGGGAGCTGTCAGTGGAGTGCATGGCCGTGAATCTGGATTTGATCTGTCCCTGTAATTTTCCAGGTGAGCCTCGGACTCTGCCTACGGTCTGTGCTCTCAGATGACAGCCCCACGATGGCAGATGGAGGGACCTCCAAGCACTGCACTGGGTATTTGCTGCTCCCAGAGCTGCCACATGCCATGGGACCCCCAGCTGCTGGATGACTGACCCAGCTCAATTGCTGCTGCAGAGGTGTTGGGGCTGGCTCAGCCTTGCTTGCTGCTGCCTGTCTGCCTTATTCTTCTGAGTTATGCCCTAGCCCACTCCTGTCCTGTTGTGCTGTCCTGTTGTTGTGCCTCCGGGCTGTATTGAGTTTTCAATTATCACAATGTACAGTGCAGATGCTATGCAAAACAGCCAGTGTGGCTGAGCATGCTGAACTCAGGAGAAACACAGTTAAATAAAAGTACTGCTGTAATACCAGGAGGCTGATTGGAACCACAAGATACCAGTGTCATATCCTGTGGCTTTTATGTTGGTAGATGTAGATTTCAGACATTAGAATCTATCTATCCAACAGATAACAACTAAAGGAAATGGATCTGGGTATCTTCAGTTGTAACTGATACACATTTGCCAATAAATGGTAAACTGCAGAAGAAAGAAAACATTTGAGATACCTACAAATATATATGGATATATAGAGAGCTCCGACTTCAGAGAAACAATGTGTGGTTCCTTGTCAACTCCAAATTCAGGCAAGGAAATCAACAGCAAGTGTAGGTCTCAATTTCTCTATTTCTCAGTAACAAGCTCCTAGATGATAATGATATTGTGATATCTATGTGGGGGTAAAAGACTATGACAAAAGAGCAAAAAATAAGCAATAAATACAATAATTTCAAACTTTCCTGCTATTAACTTCTAGGAAAGCTCAACAGCTGGAATTTTAAAATGTTTTATGTAGACAAATGTAAAGAGAACAACACATTAAATGTGTTTTTTCCAAAGGAAAATGAAATAGGCATACAGAGAAAATTATTATATTTAGTACTATCAGGGCAAATTCTAGTTAAGGGCTGTGAAATAATTTGAAAATATTAATGATTTAGCCTCACAGCTAGTTTTCAGGGAGATAATAATGATAATTATTACTATAAATAAATAGTATTATTATCATTCTTGCTCAGAAGAATGGAATATTGATGCATAGAGAATTCCGTATTTGTCCAAAATGCAGAATACATTTGTCTGTGGTTTACTACTGTAACCATCCTTCTCAAGAACTATTATATATTAGGATTATCCTTTTCCAATACTCTTTGATATACTATTCAGTTTATCAGTTCTAAAAACCAACCAAACAAGCTTCCTTGTGAAAAAGCGCCAGTCAACCTCTCCATTTGCATGTGAATTCTCTAGCAGCAACAGTTCTGGTTAAAAAAAAAAAAAAAAGAAAAGAAAAGAGACTAAGAAGAAGAAGAGAAAAGGAATAATGAAAATCAGTACAAAATCTGTCAAGGCCCCATCTGCGATATCAGAATATCACTGAGAAGCTCTGAGGAACAAAGTTTGTTCCAAGTCTAACACATAGAGCATTTTGGTCGATGAAATTAATTCAAGCAGGGAGAAATGAGAGCGCATACCATGAAAAACTCTGTTTCCTCCATCAAGGATCGAAGACAAGAAGCATCACTGTGTGTGGTCTTGGTTTTGGTGCACAAAGCCATGCTTAAACACTACAATAATCAGTGTGCTCATGTCTCGTTTTGATAGCCAGCTGCTCCTCTGAGGAGTGCCAGGGAATGAGGCACCTCTGGTCTTGACAAGATGAGGTCCCTGATTACATATGATTGTTGCAAAATTCAAGATTTACACCCAGCTACCTGAAGTAGTATAGAAACAAAATTGTAGTCTCCACCCTGGCCTTGAAAATCCCTCTACAAACATGTTTATCTTCTTCTGAATGGGAATATATAAAGGCTGGGGGCACTTATTTGTAGGCTATTTTTATATCGCCTCTTCAGGATCTGAATCTTGCATATTAATGAACTACATGAAACAGGAAAACCAAACATTAACACCATTCTAATGCACCATACTATTTTTCTTTCCCTTTTTTTAACTGTTAGAGTATGCAAATGTTCAGTTAACTGGTCCTCATGTTTTCTCCTTATTGAATTGCTTTTACTATGGCAAATAAATATTCATAAAGAATGTGGACAATAAATCATTTCAAATAGTTCAAAGACATTTTCTTTCTAGACTGCATATATTTTCAGCTGTAACTCGCCTTTAATATTTCATTCAAAAGACAGACTTGTAGAAGGACAATAGAGATAATGTGTCAAGTAGTAATTAAAACAGGGAGTAATGATTAAAACCATTTTGATGTACATTGTGCTCTGCCAGATTCATAATGTCCTATGTTTGTTAGGATGACATCCTACTTGCTTTATACAGAAACTCAAAATAAACTTCTCTTTGAAGACACTGCAGAAAACAAAAGATTTCAGCCTCGAGCTTATGGGGTCCAGAGCCCTTCCTAGCTCTGGAGTTTAGGTGTATCTTCTGTATCATCCTAGCAAGATAAACTTAAGCAGGCACTGTCTTTCCTGCTAATATTGTGACTTCTCCGGAAAGCAGATCCAGATGCAGAGTAGAAGACAAGGAAGGGCCATCCCAGTGTAGACAGGTAAATGTCACCTGCCTCACCATTTAGATTTAAGCTGAGAGCTTCAAAAGAAATTAAATTGAAAGATCTGATTAACTTATACATTTAGGGATCTTGGTTCAAATTCAAGTAATAATTATGCTTCTTGTCTCATTGTATGTTTTGGCTGTTAATACACATATTTGGCCCAAACTCATTATCTTTCCTGATATGTTGCTGACTTTAGGCCCTGATTCAACAGAGCACTTACATACAGACTTAAATAAATTGATTTAAGGAAAGCATTCCTATTTGTGTTTAATCTTGGGCAGACACTCAACTTTCAAATCAATGGGACTTATGAAGAGCCCTGACCTTTAGGTCTAAATATTTGCCAAATCAGTGCACTGATAGAAATATATTGGAAAAGACACATGTCTAATCAGAATTTTAGTCTCTACTTTCATGGGTAAATACCCATAGATAACACATTATTCTGCTCAAGAAATCAATTTTATAGAATTTATCAGAAAGCCTTAAGTCACATTTTCTGTTTATGTCAGAAATATCAGATGAACAGTGTCACTCCTTGATAGTGTATCTGTAATAGTCTTCAAATAAATAAATAAAAGTCAGGAAAAGTGCTGGCACAAAGGGGCATTCATAATTATTTACCAACACCTTCTCAATTGCCCAGCATGTGGCAATCCTTTGGAGAGCAGAAAGGAGGAAGGTGAGGCAGAGAGGTTCTGATATCTCACAGACTCGAAGAATTGCATATGAAATACCACGGGAAACTCTTCCCTAAAACCAGCATTTATAAGGGCCATTAATATACACATGGAATTTTGAGAAGTCGCATATTTTTATTACAGAATGAGGTCAGCCAGGGTAAAACCATGGATGTTTCTGGTATCACCGTGTAGAGGTTATACAAGTGCACCTATAGCCAAATCTATGAGATTAGAAGAAGCAGCTGATAAAATAATTGATGCTATGATTCTATGAAATAAAATAATCTTCTTGCTGTTCTTAAAAAAATATTCACTCTTTAGTTTATTATGTTATTAAGAAGGCAAACAGGCTCTCAAACATTGTTCACAGTGTGGAAACAGACATAAAAGGGGAAATAGATTACAGCAGGTCCCATCTTATCATGTTTTTTGAAGAGTTATAAGATTAAGAGATGAACATGAAGAGCATAAGAAGACACAGGAAGAATCAATGGGTGCTACATTTCTGTACAACCATTGAGCAATACTGTGATCCACATTATCCTACTGGGTTCTGTGAGCAGAGTTTGGGAACAATGCACAAAAAGCAGCTGTGAAGTGTTCACCTGGCTCACACAATCACATGGATCTATCCCAATGCTGCCTACACTCACTTTGGAGGTGGTGAGTCAGGAAGATGGAGGTGCTGTATTGTACACTCACTGCATGCATGCTCTGGAGCAAGGCCCCTTCTAGCAAGGAGCAGACTGCAAGGGGAAAGCACAAGGGTCGTATCTGTCTCTATGACTCTCATATTACAAAAAAAAAAAAAGATCAATCTCTGTGAGGGAGAGATTACAACAAATACAAAACAGTCACTGCCTCTTGCTGGGCGTTTCCATATTATTTAGTCATGAATTGGAGCTAAATTGGCTAATTTAAGTCACCTGCTCTCAATTAAATCAATTAGTGCCTAGCAGACTCAAAAAGCTCATGAAGCTCAAGGTGAGCAGGCACAAGTTCTCCGTGGATGGAAAGCTTTTTCCAGTGCAGGGAGAGGATCTCTTTAATCAGTTCTTTAGTTTCTGCTGAAATTGTACTGCTTTAGTGAACTTCATTCTAGAGGCATGTTTTGCAACTGATTTAAAGACTTTGGGGTTTCACATTTTTTTCATTTTTTCCTGATACCTTTGCTTAGAGTGTAGTAATGTTTTTTCTATGCTACATATAACATACAGGTCATAGAAAAAAAAAAAAATGCTCCCCCCTCACTTCACTTGTATTTACACGGTTATATATTTTGAGGAACTAGAAAAAGTCACCAGCTCTGCTATCAAATGTTATCCTTTTATGCCTATTCCTATTGTCAGAGTTTTCCTGCTTTTTAACTAATAATATTATGATTTGAATCTAAAAGTCACTTTGATGAACCTGCCTTTTGACTTTGTTTTTTGGTTTTGCTTACCAATGTCAAGTTCTGAAATATAATTGATTTGCACTAAGTTTGTTAGAGATTGGCAGACTTCTGAACTGCTGAATGCTCAACTTCATATCCTAAGCAATTTAGCTTTTTTCATTACCCTTTTTACTAAAGAAAAGACTAGTGTAGTCTTTTTCAAATATGTAGTTATAAGGAACATGTCAAGGCATGCTAATCGTAAGGAAGGAAGTCCTACAGATGCTCAAATTCCTATGCTTTTAGCAACAGTTTAGCACCTATTTTTGTAGTTCCTATGGAGCAAAAGGAGTTTATTGCTGTTTGCACTGTATGATTTTCAGACCCTGATGTAGCAGTCAAGCTAATGGGAGATGAAATGTAACACAGATTAGAGATTTCTTTCCTTGATAGGAAAGAAATACTTGCTAATGCTCACCCACAGAAGTGGGGAAAGAAAACACATTTCCCACTGCAAATATATTTATTTTTTAACATGTTTACATGGAAATTGTGAAATCACCTGGAATAACCGGGGTGTAAAGAACCCATTCATACCTTGCGCTGTGTTTGAATAATTTCATTATGTTGAAAGCATCTCTATTGGAAGGATGCTTGGTTATGAGTTTGGTTTTTTTCTTTTTTTCTTTTTTTTTTTTTTAATTTTCCAGTCCTCTGGATTTTCTCCAAGCAGGAGAATAATTTTAACTTATAGCAGATATAGTCCATCCCTTAAGACTCAGGATCAATCAGACAGAAGGTGATTGTTCTCCTTAACATCCTAAGATTTACTTTGGTTTAAAAGTCAATGTTGTGTCCTGCAGACACATTATTTACTAGAATAAATACTGCAAAAAGCAGCTATACTCGGCTTGAAAATGACCAAAAACTACATTGACTTTCTACTCAAAGATAAACAGCTCATCACGGAGGAGTAAGAAAAAAAAAGGCTCCTGATGCTATGACAGAATTAAAAGCAAAAGTTCCACATAGACGATGGGCAAGTGAGCAAAGGGAATGAAGAACAGGTGGTAGAATGGCGAGAAGGGGAGGGGATAAAAAAGGGGAAAGGTGTATTAAAGGCAAAAGCTTGGACTAAAGAAGCACATGCAGCACTGGGGGTATGCTTGGGGCACTTCAAAAAAGTTATGAATAAAAACCCTCAATCTCTACAGAGATGTGTATATTGATGACAGAAGTGGTATCTGTATTGTAGACACTTCAGATGGTCATTTACTCAAGTAGGAATTGAGGTGTTATATGCTAAAGCTTGGCCCAAACAGACTCATATTTTGAATGCTTTTCTTTACTCTTTGTATTTGATATGGTAGAATAGCAGCCCAAAGCTTAGTTGGAAGCCTCTAGGCTTCTGTGGTGTAGCAAAACAGCCCTAGCAGAGTTGAGATTCTGGACCTAGATGTTCCCTTAAAATGGGACATGAAGGGTCTGGTTTGCCTTTTAAGTTGGCAATAGTTAATTGAGAAAGATTTTAATCAATACTTCATGTGATTTAAACCTGATGCAACCAAGTAGCCTGTGTCTGAGAAACTTTCCAACAGGGGTTTGCAATCTCCCTAGGACTCAATGGTATTTTGATGAATAATATTTTTAGCAGGCTAATTTTCTTGCTAATTATCATCAAACACCTAGACAGATTCTGCTGTACTAGATATACTTTGAAAAATACTAAAGTCTCTTCAATCATGAGCAAAAGGAAATTAAAAATTCATATATAAAGTGATATAAAGATTTTTAAACCTTAAAGCAGTGTTTCATTACAATATCTTGGTGTTAAGACTCAACATCTTATAGCTGATAGATAAAACATCCCCCATAATTGATTTTGAAATTAAAATTCACAATCCATGGATAAGAGTCCTAAATTTTATATTAAAAAATAAACTAGGTTGTAGACATTCTAAATGGCAAACTCTCTTCTCGTCCAACCAAATGTGTTCTGACCAAAGGGATTCTATGCATTTTTGGTTTTGTTGAGTGCTTTATTTCCACTTTAAAAGGAAAAGTAAACCCTACAATGCAGCTTACCAAAATTCATGGATCTATAAAGAACTTCTGGCATGTAAGTCCTAAGTGTATTCTTCCTATTCCAAAACACTTTGAGGTTACACTTAGTCATAAATGTTTCTAGTCTACTTCATTTCATTCTGTGCAAGTACTATGAGATGGAGGAACAGACTTAAAAGAAAAAAAGTTCTCACTGGAAGAAACAAAAGCAGGTATGTCTCTCTCTGCCATAGTCTGCATCCTTCCAAATCCATCCTGCTGATGCCAAGGCTTGTCTCTCACAAGATCAGAATTATGTCTGTAGTGAGTAGTACTTGCTTGGTGTCACGTTACTCAAGCAATGCAAAATCAGATCCAAGGAAACTTGTGTTACCCTGGCTTTGCTGGGAGCAGAGGGGTTATCTTCAAATGGCTGGGATGTACTTGCAAAGCACAGCACCCAAACTCAGAGCTGGCAGTTTGAGGATACAATGAGAGTAACAAACAAGTGTACACCAAACAGATGGGCCAGCCAGGCTGTTACAACGGGGCTGGGGCGCAGCTGCAGCTCTGTTATGTGTGTGGGAGCTCCGCAGTCAGCCTGTATTGTCTGGCTGTATTGACTTTGGTATTTACAATACTTTGCTTGTAGGATTATGATTAATTTCTTCCGTGATTGAGAAAAAAGATTAAAAAACAGAAAGGCCTTTTAAATCTGATGATATTCTGCTCCTTTCAGGCTTATAACAAATATTCAATGACAGTAATATAGGTTCTCTCAGCAATAAGTGTGAAATTACAAGTATGCATATGTATATGATCTCATTGTCAGTATTTGACAAGCTTAAAAACAATGTTTTGGCTATAGAAGCCACTGATGTAGGTGTTATGAGATGTATGGGAGGGGTCTTTAAAATTTTAGGAATTCTTGAAACAGGAATTTGCTGTGTGGGCTAAAATGACTGTATCTGTGGCCCAGCCAGGTGGAGATGACACTTTCCTAGCTGGAAGTTGTGGCAGTAGTCCACCTAAGCATTCTGCAAGAAGGTGGAATGCAGCATAGCCAAATGTTGCCATAGTGATAGATTATTGTGCCGTTAGAGTAAAATCTTATGTATGTACATACTGCAATTAAAGTGATAATTGCTTTGAACTTTTAAGAAGGAACTCTACTGGACATAATCCTAAAAAACACAAACAAAACCCCAACAAAAGTAATCAACCAAAAGGGGAAAAAAGTCAAAAGAAAGTAAAACCTTTTATTCATGTGTGTAAGAAGTGGGCAGTTCCACAGCACCATGATTTGGTTTTTTTTTCCTCTTGCTAAAAGTTAAATTTGTATGAGGTAACTGACATCCAGCATGACACAATACTTTTTTTTCAGACATATCCTCCAGCTGATCTGAAAATTGTTGTTTTGCAGCATGAGACTTATATGCAATACACAGTAAAGAAACACAAAGTTAGGCATAAGATTAGACAATGTAATCATGTTTTATTTGGTGGGGAAGATTTTTTTTTAAATCATGATATGTGTTCTATAGCAGTAGTAATTTTCAGTAGAAATAAGATGCCTTACATTATGGATAATGTTTGTTAAAATGGGTTAATTTCCAAAAGGAATCTGGTTTTGCTCAGTTTTTTTTTTAATCAAATTGATTCTGCTTGATTTGATGTAGTGATCTAATATGCCCTTGATTAAATTAGAGAGAAAATGATGATGCAGACTGTTTGTCCTATTGACAATTGCTACCTTAGGCTAGGATGGCACTGAATTAATGTCTTGCCCATATTTGCAGGGACCTTGGCTAGGAATTAATTTTTTCTATTCACTTTGACCTTGCTGAGAAGGCAATAACTGTTGCTGATTGTAAAGTTAGCCTATTTCACTGGTTCAGAAATAGCTACAGGAACTCACTCAAAACAGTCCAAGACAGATGACTGGCTTGCCAGACAGATGACTGGCTTGCCATCTTGCCATCAGCCTAGTAGCTCAGCAAGGACATAGGGAGGTACTAGAAGTAATTTATATTATTTGAGCTTCAGTTCTCCAGGCAGCAGCTGAGACTGTGGATAGTCTTTAAACATCATCTCACAGCAGCAGTTGGGGGCTACAGCTACATCTGAGATTATAAGTGGAAATTTGCTTTCTTCTATGCAGTGTAAAGGTCTGGGGTAAAAGTCATCTATCTATATAGCAAGGTAGAGAAGAGATTTTCTTGAACTTTCCCATGGAAAACCTGGTTAAGTGTTTGTCCTATTTGATGGAAGCTAGAGAGCAAAAGAAGTGCTTTAGAAGCTTTGGAGGCTTCTATTTAATTTTCATCCCAAGTTCTATGTTACTTTACAGCAAATTTTTATTAACTCTAAAGCAATATAGAACTTTTTTTTCTTCAGCAATATTTCATTTCTTGGCTTAAACAAAACATTCACATTAATTATCTGTGTCTGTTAGTGCTGATGGCTGTTAAATACTATTATAAAATTCAAGTTCCAATTGAAGTTTGTTGCACTGAGCACTGTCAAGACCTGTATAAGACAATAGCCTCTATTAGAAAATTATTTTCAATATATTGTCTTTTAACTGTGTTTAAATCTTGCAATAGGAGCAATACATTTCACTGTGTGTATGGCCACAACTGCTGAAGTTACAGGACAGTGAAAATGAATATTTTCCATGTAAACGGAACTCTGTAGGAAGCAACTTGCAGGCATGTAAAGAGTATGGTTAAAAATGTGCAGAGTCTTGTTAATGTTTACAGCACTGGTGGAGCAAGTAGAGGTTTGCTGTTTTAATTGCAATCCAGTATGTACTGGAATCAACATGGAAAGAGAAAATGTTAATTTTTGTGTACTATAATACCTAAATGGGAAGATGTCTAAGAACATAAAACTAATATGTGTTTTAACACAGCTGAACAACTAATGTAACTTGTAAATCATCATTTCTAAGCAAGAAATTATTTACTACCTCTTTATTTTTGTTTTGCTATTTCTGTTAAAACTAGGACTTCTCTGGTAAACCTGCCTACCAAGCAGACTTATGATGAGACTAGCATACAGCTCCTATCGTTTGCTATGGCTTTTCTTTTGTAGTGCTCTCATTAGTGCTTTAATAATAGATTTTGCAGTGATTGGCAGATTTTTTGTTTGGTCACAGTGCATAGTTGGAGGCGTTATAAAGGTACTAACCTATCCTAAAACTGCTGCTGTTGGTCAATGGGTATTACCAAGTAAGGCTGGTGTCATGTGAAAAGGGGAGACTTCCTCAACCCTTAGTGTGAGGAGATTTACTTGTGTTTGTCTGTCAGTGCCCCAGGAAAGCTGAGACCCTCATGCGTGACCAGTCTGACAGTGTCCTGTTTGGGGGATCCTTCACTGAGCAGTCCTGCTGAATTGAAGGGTGGTTCAACTGACTTAGGGAAACACCAGCAGTGTAAGGGTGACACCTCAGGTCTTTCCCTTCGTTTGAGTATGTGATCTTCTGCCAGTAACTGCCAGTGTTCACAAAAGATTCACACTAACAGTTCACAGAGTAACACTATTAATATAAAATTGTGGCAGGTTAATGTTAGAAGGGTGTTGGTGATAGTATCTGACTGCAAAAATATACTTGGAGGAATAAAATGTTCAGCATGCACAGAGTATGATTCTTACCCAATAGGCATTTTATGGGGGTGAAGACTGGTTGAGGCTGTTGACTGATCCCAGCAGTTGTGATGGAGTCTTCCCTAACTTCTCCCCCATTCTCAACTTGCTTTTATACCATTTATTTGTTTCTTTCTCGAGTGACGGTAGTCAGTAACATATCTTTGTTACTGATTGGTGTCAAATTCTCTTACTTCCCTTTTAAAGATACAGTCCAAGAGAATACAGAGCACATGTCCAGTGAGGGGTGGTCACACCTCAGAGGTGGGGAACTTTGGGATGGAGGAGTGTGTTAATATTATTATTAGGCTTTAATGATGCAAGTTCATTTAAGGAGAGTGATTTCACCACAGCTGCTGGCTCAGCAGTGGGGCATCTTCACTTTCTCACATGGCTGACAGGTGGTATGTGGTTTATCAGCTGAAAAGCACCATCAAGTTCCCCTCCCTGAAAGGATTTCCACAGAGCCTGGCCATGGTGTCTCGTCTCTGCTTCATCCTCCATTCCCTCCCCATTAGCAGGTGATGGGGAATCATTGTGGAACAAGTTTCAAGTCATGCCAACCACTTTCCATCCAGGGAGCAGCAAGTGTGATTTATCCTGTAATTTCTGTATTGTTATAACCCCTGTTGAGATGCTAATATAATCCCCCAGTTTCCTTTAACTGTACCCTCCCAGTCACCTGTCCACGGGGTCCCCAGTCATTTTCCCAAACTGGGATGAATGAGAAAAAAGGATATGTTGCAGAAACAAAGGACTAATTGCAATTATTTATAAGGATGTTGAATTACTATCAGTTACTGTATTTGTCTTAGAAAAACACAACCTCTTTGTTCCTTTTTGAACTGCTAAATTTAGAATGATACAAACACACAGTTTGTTTCAAGGATGTTACCCTGGTGGCAGTTTCTCTTTAAAATATAGTAATTTAAAAAAGGGAACAGTAGCCATTTTGTTTGTCAAATGTTTGTTTTATGAGGCATTTGGAAAGCTATCAGAGTTGAAATGAGTTATGCTACAACTATAGAGAGCAATAGTTAAAAAACAGTAGTATTTTGTAAATAATTCAAGAGGCTTGTTTGTACCATGTTAGTATCTCTGAAAAGCAACAAAACTACATAATTACTTAAATAAATCTCCTGCTGATGCTGGGATGAATTCATGCCAATAGTTCAGTGGATATATTGGTGGTGTCTGTTGATTTTGGAGGCTGATCTTGCTCTGATCTCATTGCATGCTTCCCTTTGGAACTGCAAGCACAGAAGTAGTTAATTTTGCATGGTTATAAGCTAAGCAGTAACTTGCCATCTCTAACATTTACCTGAATGAATAAATACTTGCTGTTGCCAGAAGTTAGGTATGTAGTAAACCCATTCTATAGTAGCTTGGCAGTCTGACTTCTTGGAGACTTCGGTGCCTTCTCTGTGCAGGGGAGGGGGAGCTGGAAGGTCAGTTAGCACTGCCTCCAGCCAGCTGACATCTACAGCACTCTTGCGTGAGCCCGGTATCATTTTTCCTACTCCACTGCTGCACAGTGAAATGGCTCCAAACCAGGTCTCACTCAAAGGGCAGACCTCACCCTTGTCAGAAACTTGCTGCTACAGGGCATGTGGACGATGCAAATAATACCCTGTACTGGGCCTCAATGCAAATGGTCTGTTCCTTCAAAACAGAAATTTTCTCTCTTCTTACCCTAGAGATGTATATGTCTGGAAGGCAGCACCCTCTGCTTCTAATGCCTGGAGCTGAAAGATGAATGTGACACCCCTTCCACCACAAAAACTATGAGATGTCTCAGAGGCAACTAAGGGGTTTCAAAATATAAAAGATCATAATGTATTTTGTGTTTTTTTTCAGAAATTATATTTTTTTCAGATATAACTGAGTGGCTGCTCAGATTCTCTAAAACTGTCTAGCATATGCTTCCTAAAAAGTACTTACAACTTTCTCTCCTTCATGCTTAGTGGTCAGAAATTCTATCTTAATCTGAGCTCTGTAATTGTTTGTATCCAATCATGCTAAATGTGTATACTTTTTAGCTTATAAACACTCAGATTTTTTTTGACTATTCCCTTAGCTAAGGTCCAGCAATATAAGAAGCATATTAAGACCCTGAAAATAAATTGGGGCACATATAGAGTTTGTCTACAGATGTCATTACTGGTGACTGGAGGGGGGAAAATGGCCAGATTTTTCCATCCCCTAAAATATCCTAATGAAACATTTCATGGCATTTAAATAGGAAAAAATATGTTAAGCCAGAAACAAGTTTTGCTTTTTAGTATTTCTTTGAATTGAATGATAGTAGTTATCATAAGATGTTTGTGGTGTAAAAATATGTGGGTTCATTTTTATTTTTTCCCCAAGATGATCACGTTGAAACTCGTGGTCCTCGCTACATTTTAAAATTATTAAGCACTTCAGGAGACAAGCTTTTATTTACACTGATACAGATGGCTGGAATAAATTAGTGGACTCACTAAAGAACAGCTCATTTGTAGTTTTAAATGCATTTGGGCACACAGGGTGGCCATTTTGTTACTTATTCATCTATTTGTGCTTTACAGTTCCATGCCCAAAGGCTATGTCTGACTAATGGTCAGTGCTTCCTCCCAGCAGAATTTATAATTATGTGTATCTCACACCTAAAGGGCATTGGTACTCCTGCACTGTGCCATACCCTGGGTGATCCCGTAGCTTCCCTCTCTGAAGAGCACTGAAGAGTAAACACAGTTGCAAACAAGCAGATTAGAAAGGCAGTGCACGTCTTCACTACTGTGAATGTTTTAAGTTGAGCGTTTTCCTTAAATTGGCGAGGAAATGCACAAGTTGTAATTACATACTGCAACATCAGTGCTGCTATTTGGGACAGGTAGTCAGAGCAAGCTTCCCTAAATTAAGTCTTGAATTCAAGTTCTCTATTGGATTAGGATGGGTGAGGACAAATGATGGCATAGTTACTCTATGGCTCTTCACTTATGCACCTTTCAGAAACAGTACAGTAAAACCTCTCCCTTTCATACTTCAACTTTTTAATGTGTATATACTTGTTTCCTCTTTGACACCAGTACACTGAAGACATGAAACACAAATCTCATGTTGATGAGCCTGGCACTGGAATCAGCAGCACTACTTTGAGCTTTAACAGCGATTTACCTTGTCCTGTTAAACTCACCACCACTTCTACTATGAGCCCTAGTCTAAGGGAAAAAATCAAAATAAATTT
The DNA here is from genome assembly GCF_031753505.1 of Anomalospiza imberbis. Taxonomy (NCBI): domain Eukaryota; kingdom Metazoa; phylum Chordata; class Aves; order Passeriformes; family Viduidae; genus Anomalospiza; species Anomalospiza imberbis. The sequence goes on from NC_089689.1 coordinate 13,197,933, forward strand.
GAGAAGCTGTTGTGAGCCTTCAGAAGCAGCTTGTATTCTTTGTGGCATTTTCTTGCTAATTCCATTTCTCTTGGACTCTGTGCATACTGGATATATCACCTTTACTTTGAATTTGGTTGAGCCAAACTAAGAGGGCAGAAGTAGCAAATAACTGAAATACAAATCTTTGCACTGTCCTAAGTAGTAAGAAGGTAAAATAGCAACTTGGGTTCACTTCAGGCTTTCCCAAATCCTGTGAATTTGACAGGTGAACTTGCTTATGTGTAATGAGCAATCTGAATAGCTAAATCAGGCAATCAGATGTCGGGAGATGCTAGCTGTGAGACTGTAACCATCACTCTTTATCATATGCAATGAGGGAGGAACTTGATCCTGGAATAAAAATAGTGTGGGATTAAAGAGTGCCCACTGAGTTCAAGGTACAACTACAAAGCAAATTAAAGTCTGGAATGTCTGTCTCTCTAGTACTTGAACTGACGTGAATCAGGGGCAGTTTTGATGAAAAAGCGGGGAGCTGCTTGTACCGCATATCAGTACATGGAGACCTCTAGGCTCCCTAATACATCACTGCCAGAATTTGAATGCTGAACTTTCAGAGTTTACAGTTTACCCTTTAAACTTGGAGATTAACTACTGCAATGGCTGGAGGAGGTATCCTTTGTTTTAGATTGCAGGTTGTGTTCCTGGAACCGTTTGAAATTGAAGGACATGGTTTTTCTCACCGTCTGCTGCCCTGCCCTCCTTTGCCCTCCCAGTGAGGCAACCATTCCCAGCGCAAGGCTGTAGCTGCTCTGGTAGCAGTGAGTGCCTGGAGCTTTTCTGAGAAAGTTCATATGCAATTATTTCTTTGGCATGTGAGCAAATTTTACCTTAAGAGCACCAGGAACAAAAGGTTAATGGCAATTTTTCAAAAGCCTATAACTCAACCAAGCCTCAACAGCATTTCATGTCAGAAGTGAAAGCTAAGTCTTTAGTATCCCTGCTCTGTTTCTGCTGCTTTAAAAATTTGCTGGCAGGAGAAAAAAATTAAAGTCAGAGGCTTAACACTTAATGAAAAAAGGCCAAACTATATCTGGGTTGTGTAACACTTCTTATTAAAATTTCTTATAACTTCTACTTTAGAGAAGATTAAATATTTGTATTCTGATGCACATTTTGCATGTCTCCCTCTTTTTGTCCATTTCTTTCCTGAAACAAAGTTGAGCTGTAAACATGCTCAGTGCTGATAAAAGCACTATTTGCATTGAGCACTACTTGCTCAGAATCCAGGCTTCAGATGGGTGATCCACGGAAGGCCAGCTCTCCTGAACTGCTGGAGAAAGCTGGCAAACAATAGCAGGCTGATACAGACTGGCTGACTGCCATGCTTTAAAGACAGTAAGTTGATTCTCAGTAGAAACATGGAAACAGAAATAAGAGGAGCTGTGAGTTAAAGCAGAGTATGGTTAGGTCCCAGAATCCCTTTCTCTGACTTGTGTCTATTGACAGAGTAAGTTTTGCTTCATTTGCAGGAAAAAATTCTACTTCCATGAAATCTAAACTGTGTCACTGTTAATTGGTTTCACTGGTCAAAAATCCTGTAGTGTCAGGTTCATTTGAGTTGCTAGATTATGTGGGGGCAACCAAGAATTTACAACTTGCAGAACAAGACAGAAGATGTGCGTAATGGAGAGTTCAGTGCCTGCTGCTAGTCTCTTCTATGTAAACAAGAACAAATGGAGGCAAACTCCAAGTGCTTGGTCACAAAGAAGTTTATTTCATATATGTGGAAATATTCCTTGTGAAAATGACTTGTACCTAATGTACTTGTGTAGTCAATATAGTGCTGTAGGTCAGAAGCAAACACAACTAGACAACTCCCCAGCTAGCATCAGACCACTGAGCTGCTCAGCAATGTCAATATTAGTGAAATAAACCAAAGACTCTTGGATTTGTTAGAGATAAGTACTAGCAATGAAGGTGATCCTGCTTATGATTCTCCTGCCAACACTTCAGCTGCTTTACATGGGTGATTGTAATCAGCAAGAATTGTTATGCAATAGTGCTGAAGCAGAGACTTGAGAAAATATAGCTCTCACTTGAGACACAAAAGACCACAACTTTATTTCTTCACATCTTACAAAGGAAAAAAAAAAAACCCTCCACTGGGCATCTCTAAAGTGCTCATTTACAGAGATGGAAAGAAATAAAACAATTACAAGGTAAAGAAAAAAATTCCATGCTATTCTGTGAGAGGCATTATGTCTGGAGACATTAAAGGGAAAGGCAAACCAATTCTCTGCTGCATCCAAAGGGTCACCAGTGTCCAGAAGCTACTTATAGTTTTCCAGGCTTTTTTTTTTTAAGTAAATAGGAGTGGGAAACCCTTTTTAATTTTTTTTAATGCTGTACTAAGGAGGGGATAATAAAAGCTAGCTAGATAAAATGAGTGCAGTAAAGAGAATGGAGAGCAGATCCCGGGTATGTTTTAAGAAGGGGAGGAAGAACCCAGGAAGCTGCCTGGCATGCATTTTGGAAAAAAAAACCAAGATTAGTTTTAAACTCCTCTATCCTTGTGAAATGGGGATAAATGTGCTCTTATTTTGAGGAATCATAGATGTGCCTAAATGAAAGTGCACTTTAGAAACAGATGTTACAATGTATGGCTGGCTGGCTGGTTTGGGCGTTGTTGCTTCCCGAAGTGGAGAATACTTACTTTCTTTTTAGGCCTGTTGCAGTGGGAATGTTTGTTTCCGTGATAACGTAAATGTTGTGTTTCTAGTGTTAAACAATTGCAATATTTGGTAGGCAGTGACCTGGCCTTCACGCACCACTCCCACCTGCTGGATGGATTCTGCGAGGGGAGTCTCCCAAGGGGGTGGGAAGGCTCGCTGTCCCTGTGGGGAGAAGTGTGAAGGTTCAGGACAGCCCAGGGCGGTACTGCTGGGAAGGTGTAACCGTGGCAAGGGTCCACTGCTCTTTGCTGGGCAGGAGGGTGACCCCAGGCGCAGCAGAGCTGGCTTCAGCCGTGGCACGCAGGCTGCTCCTGTGGGATTGTCATGAGTGGATAAACACAGCCAGGGTGGCGTTTGGCCCTCCCCGCGCAGTTTCTCGTCCACCCCCAGGGACTGAGAGGAGCAGGTTCGCAGGAGGCCGGGTGCGCACGTGGGGCGAGGCGCAGGGACCGTGCGGAGGGCGCAGCGGTGGGGCGCGGCCCGGGCCGTTCCCGGCGGGGCGGTGTGTGGAGAGCCCCCGAGCAGCGCTGCTGCCGAGCCGCATCCTCGCCGCTCGGTGGCCGCGGCCGCCCGCCGCAGGCCCGGGCAGCGGCTAGGAGCGCTGCCGCCCCGCGGGACACCTGCCCTGCCCGGCGGGGCGGCCCCGGCCCGGCGCGGGGGGCGCCCGCCCACCTGGGCGTTGCTGCCCGGGCTGCCGGCTCCGCCTCTTCCCGCTCTCCGCTCCCTTCCACTCCGGGACTGCGGGGAGCCGGGGGAAGGCGGTGCGGACACCATGGCTCGTGTGCTGAGCCGGGACCCGGTGGACATTGAGGTACCCACTCGCTCTGCCGGGACGTGCGGCTGTCACTAGCGGGGAGGGGGCTGTGTCCGGCGGCGCCGGCGCCCGATAAAGTTTGGCGGCGTTAGGAAGTGCCTCGCCGCTGCCCGCCGGCGGTGCCCGAACCTCGTCCCGCCGCCCTGTTCCGTGCCGTGCCGAGCTGACCAGCCCCGGCGCCGGCCCCTGGGGCTGTCCTGCCGCCCGGGCAGCTGCAGCCCTTGCGGGCAGTGGCTGCCGGGGCAGCGCCGGGCGCACCGCTCCAGCCGTGCCCCTGCCCCGTGTTGGCCACGGTGAGCGCGGCCGGTGCCCGGCCGAGGGGCGTGAGGGGGTGGTGCCCGACGCCTCCCCTCTGCTCGCCGCCTCCCGTCACTCCCCGGCGAACTCGAGGGCAGGGTGTGACCGAGCCCCGTCTCCCCGGTGAGGTCGGGCTCCGGGCTCTGGCAGGGTTCCCGAGGGGCGGGGCCGCTCGGGGGCCGTGACCTGATGAGCCCTCGACGGTCTCAAGGTGCGTGGCCGATGGCCTCGGGCTCAGCGTCCCGCAGCTGCCTATGGGCCAGCGGAGCTGTGCGGGACCCAGCTCATCGCTGTCACGCTGCGCTCACGGACTGCACCCAGTGTCCTCGGACCAAAACAATTGCATGGAAGGCTGGGCAGGAGGGCCGGAGTAGTACCTTTGCTGCAAGAGGCGTTCTCACCTGTGGCACTTAAGGCTTCTGCATGACATTCTTTGCCGCAGGTCGTACTGGCTGCTGGAAGTAGGGTCCGGACCTGGCCTGGGGAAGGCGGAGCTGAGGTGGAGTGTGACCGAGGCTGGTGCCCTGGCACACGTGGTGAGCTCCCGCTGGTGTTAGCCAGGTTGGAAGGTTGGACTTCAAGGCAGCATTTTCCCACCTTTCACAGGACCTCACATTTGGCTGTAGACTTCAGCTCTTTGTGAAGAATCTAGTAAAACAAAAGCAATGATAAACGAACTTGTGTTTGATAGTCTTGTTCTAGCCTGACACAACTTTTTGTTGTGGTATACTTGAAGTGTAAAATGTTTCGTTTGGGCTATTGCAGCTCATTGAGGCCCAGACATAATACACAAATAGGCACAGCAAAAACTTGAACGCATCTCCAGGTCAGTTGTTACTGAATTTTATCATTAGCTCTCGTATTGGGTTTTTGTGTCCAGTCCATTTCCTAGCTGAGCTGCTGTTTAAACCATGACTAATGTCCAGAAAAGGTCTTACAGATACTCTGATAAAACTGAAGCATGGAATGGATGGGAAGAATGAACTATCGCAGAAGTCTTCCTGGCAATTAGGGAGGCACTGTGGTATGAAATCCGCACTGCCTGTCTTTTCCCAGCTCAGTGTTTTCAGAGCAGCCGGTCTTGGATTTTTCTTCAAGTGCTAAAAGTTCATTTTTCTATGACAAAGGTTTGATTTTAGTTGCTGGGGATTTTGAGTACTTTCCTGAAATTTTTAATGCAAAATATTTCTTGTATTGCATTGTTTTGCATTTCTAGATACTTATTACTCAGATTCAAAGAACAATGTTATGGTAGGATCCTGTGTTGGTAATAGTATGCAGTACTACAAGATTTAGGAGATGAGTTGATGGATTTTTAAAGGGCTGGTGTTTGCTTTATTCTGAGGTTTCAGATACAAACTTTGGTCAGTATCTTACTGTATTTTTGGTTTCAGCAGCCATTTAAACTAGCAAGGAAATCAGCACAGTCTCCTTCTAACCAAATGTACTGTCTGGTCCTTCCCCCATATATTCAAATAAATTTAGTCATTGTATGGTTTGGGTCACAGATGAATATATCAATAATTACTGATAATCTAATTGCAGCATTGCAAACCTGTGTGGTTTTTGTTGGTTGGTTGGGTTTTTTGGTTTTTTTTTTTTCTCTCCCTGCACAGGACTTTATTTTTTGAGGGGGGGAAGTATTGCATTTTCAAAAGATGTGTTTTATCTTTGTCTTTGAAGTAGGGACAGTGCCTGCTAGCTAGTCCTATCATTGTAGATAAATAGTCTCAGTAATTTGTTTGTTGAGTGGAGGAGTCTATCAACGTGAGCACTGGCAGCACAACTTGAGTATTTTGGTCACTTTCTTGGCTACAGTATAAAAACTGAACCAATGATTTAATGAAACTAATCTCAATGGTTAGTATCTCAAATTCAAGTTTATATAATAAAATACTAAAAATGATCTCTTAAGTCCTGGAGCTACTTTACAATGTATTTAAATAGTTAAGGCTGGATAAAAAGACATGTCCTTGGTTAAAAAAGAGCCAAGAATCTGTGCTAGAAGTAGCTAAAATCACTGATGGTTCTCCAAGTTATTTTACAAAAGAAAAAATCCAGGAAACTGTCCCTGAGGAATCTTGTTTTCTTTTCTTGGCTTAGCCAGCAGCTTCAGCCTGTGGACCTAAGTAAAGAAAATGAATAAATTACATGGAGAGTTGTCTTCCTAAAATCTGTTTTCCAAATTGCGGAAGACTAGGCATGTTGTGATTGAAATGCTTTTTGTTGTGATTTATTTGCTTTTCTCTAAATTTATTTTTTTAACACTAAAATAAAAATAACACCCAAAATACCAAAACAAAACAAAAACTCACCCCTCAACTACTGACATCTCCACAAACTCACAAACACTGCATTTTTAAAAACAAAGTCAACTATCAAAGCGTGCTGCTAATATTCCTTGGACACTGATACACTAAGCCAAAGGAAAGAAAGCTTGTTTAAAAATAGCTCCATGTGAAAGTACCTACCTTGGATCTGTGGTATAAGGACTTACCTTGGGTTTTTGGTTGTTATCTGTCTACATCTGTACAAGAATTTTTGAAATCTACTCTATGAGGGCAGCATTCCCTTTCTACTTGTAATGTGAAACTGTTAAATGTACAGCTGAGCTCCAGAGAATGTTTACAGACTTCATGTAAACTTCCCAATGATATTCTGGGAAGGAAAGTCTTCCATTCTTTTGCCTTCTCTTTTGTTTCACCCAATTCCTGGCTATCACTGTGTGTAAACCATATATAATAACATATATTGCAATCTTCAGGATTCTTTAAAGAATTAAAGTTGTCAAATCAAGTACTCAGAAATTAATTAATTCCAAAATTAATAGAATAGAATCTTGAATGAGATTGTTTAGCATTGTTCTCTGCACACTGTATTTTCCTGACTGCATTCCAGTGTTGCTCTGCAGTCTCTCGTCTTTTTACTTGGTGGTGTTTGGGTAAAGTATACTTTCCAGCTCTTTGCCACCCAGACTACAATCTGGGGAGAAGAGTAGGTCTCCCAGTTTTTTGGAAGGGGCTTCTTCGCAGCAGAGCGGAGACACTTTGCCACACTGTTGTCACAAACCTGAAACATTCACAGAAAATCAAAACCAGCCCCCCAACACAACTTAGTATGAAACAGCAGTATCGTTCTTACAGTAGGTCAGCAGTATGTTGGCACTTCACAGATCCATCCTTCCTTCTGAATCATGCCTTGTGTAGATTTAAAGGGGTGTTGGGTGTTGATGAGTGGGTAATTCCCTGCTAGACCAGCAGCTAGGTACCTAGAATGCTGTCACAGCTGTTTTCACCCCAGCACTGATGCTTGACTTGTGAGAATAAAATGAAAGGTGTGAAGGGCTAGAGCCATGCTCTGAAATTGCAATCAGGGAATTGTCTGAGAATTATCAGGGTAAATGTGTGTCACTTTCACTTAAAATGCAATGAACATTGTCACTATAACTATGTTATGCTTTCTCTTCATTTAGCTTCAGAAAGTATAAATGGCTCTTAAATCACACATTTTTCTTTAAAAAGTTATATAATTCATCCACGTGTTTCTTTGGAGTTACTTCAGGATTCAGAGGAATGTTTCTTTAGGGCCAGACTGTGCCCATTGGGTGCTGACCTTAGTGAGAACACAAGAGGTTCCAGGAGTTCTTCAATGCTCAGTAGGCAGCATGTTTGTTGATTTTGAGTTCCTTGAGCATCAAGTTCTACACTGCTGTCTGAAGGTCCTAATGAATGTGGAATGAGGTTATGGGCTGTTTGAGCAGCTCACTGATGGTACGGACAGCACATCTGCACTCAAGGGCTGCAGCTGGTTCCAGAGTCAGCCAGGGGAACAGAGTCCCTTGTGCCATGTTTCCTGTTGCATGGAAGGGTCACTTGGGAAGTGCTCCTAAGTCTTGAGAAAGCATTATTGTACAGCCTGCAAATTCCACAGTGTTTTAATAGCAGGTTTGATGGCGGTGGCAGTTCTTCATTCCCTGGGATATACTTAGTAGCTGTTATCAAACATGGGCTAGTACAGCAAGGTAGACAAGCTTCACTTGTCAGGGCTATTTTTCTCCCAATGCAGATGGACAAGAACAGTGGAAAAATTGCAGGTAGAAAGGTATGTCTGAGAGCTGGGCTTGGTGTGCTCACAGTGGGAAGCAGGGCTGGGATTGAAAAATAAAGAATACTGTAAAAAAACAGGAAACCTCCAGCAAGATAGCAGGGAACTCTACTAGTCAGCATAGCTCACAAAGTTGTTAGGCAAAGGTTATGTGAATAAATAACTGAAGCTAGCTTTCTTTGATCTAGGCTAGACTTTTATTTTAAAAGCCCCAGTTATTACCGTGTCTCTCTCTGTTGTAAATACCTGTTAGTTTTTTGAAGTTCCATAATGAAGCTTTAATATGTAGAATGTTTTTATGCTACTGCTTTATAGCTTGTTGTGATGATCAGATGGCTGTTCCAGATTGATGGCTGTGTCTTCCTAGGGTCATTTGACAAGCAGTCAGTGAGAAAACAAAACTTCCTCTTTAGTGTTTTTGCTTAATGAATTTCTCAAGCCTTTTTATTGTTTTAGTGGTTTTATTGTAATAAACTCTTAGCTAAGTGGAACAGCAATTATAGCATGATTGCTTAGACCTTGTGGAAGATTATAGACCACAATTATCATGTCTGTCTTAGAGAATTGAACAATGATTTACTCATCAGGTTAAAATTTGATCTGGTAAGTATGAAGGAAAGTCTTCCATGTGAAACATTTTTTCTTTTCATGTTTTATATGCAAATCCTGTTGATGCTCAAGGTATTATGTATGGTCTTGCCTCTACTGTCGATAGTCTGCCAGATTGTAGCAATCAAGCCCTCCAAATAATTATGTCGGGGAAAAAAATTGACTTGTGCTTTTCATTTTTCTTCAACCTTTGTGTTTTAATGTTACTTATGAATTAAGCTCCCATTTTTTCCCCATCCTTAAAATTTTTACTCTTTTTGTGTGGTCTTTCATGTAGGAGCTGCTATTCCTATTCTTCTCATAGCTGAGATTTACGAGTAATCACTGCAGTTAGCAACTCTGAAAACAAGAAGGAACTGAAATTCATTTTCTTTTAGTTACAACAATGAATTTCATGATGATTTTATGTTGTAGATCAAACTGAAATTTTATTATTTCCTCTGCTTAGTGTCACATCTTTTAAGAAGGTATAACTGCATGCTGATATAGAAAGCTGATATCCTTAAGCATGATTTTGCTGATCAGCTGTGACAAGAGTGCAGCACTGCAGGGCAGGCATTTGAGATGCATTTGAAAGGGTGCAGTTTTAGCAGCAGGGCAGGAGTTGCCGAGTTTTCAGTGCAGCCCAGAGGGGTGTGGCTGTGTCTGATGGGCTGGCATTTGCTTGGACCCAAGATTGCTTGGCTCTCTCCGTCCTACTGGCCAGTCTACATGTGTGATGCACTTTGTGCTACCCAAAGACACAAGCTGCTGCTTTTCAAATTAACATTTCAAAAATTCTACTGTCCATCCTATCCTATACCATTTTGCCAGTGTCAGTAAAATGACCCAGGGAACACAAAAGTAACTGGCATTGGGTTGGGAACACACTTCTAGTTAAAATATTGAGAAAAGCTGAAATTCCTGGTGGCTGCAGACAAGCTGGATTGAATACGTCCTGTTTGTTCTGGCTATGCTAACCCTTTGACAGCACTGAGTTCAAATCAAAAACTGCTTTCTCTCCCTCCCTGGTTGCCTGGCAACCTCCCTCCTCTTATTAGCATATGATTTCTATTCCTTTTTTTATTTCATCAGTGCAGTGTTACACACTCTGCTCCCTGCCCTGTGCTGTCGCCTTTGAGAAGAGCAGGATTTGTGCCTTTATATGAGACTTGGGCAAGTATGTGATTTGGCAAAGAAATCAAACATTTGGGATTAGGAACCTTTGGCCATAAATGCCTTATCAGAAGCTCAGAGGGTGGTGTTCGTGTGGGCATGTTTTTCAAAGTCTTTTCATTTTCATTTGCTGTCATTTTTATACTAAGGGCAGAATTCTTGCAAATCAGCACAGCATAAATCTCTGGCATCTCTACATGTGCAGAGCATCAGTTTGTGAAACCTGCCCACAGAGATTGGCTACACAGATCTTGGGGGGCATTTGTCCTCTTGGTCTTTATGCAGTTCGATAATGCAGTATGCAATGCCATAATTCAAAATATAAATTTTAAAAAAAGTCATCTATATCCAGGTCAAACTGACTGGGGAAGAAAGCAGCTAAAGAAGTAAGTGGGAGAATTGAACTAAATTCTTCAGTTTTCTTCTCATAATAATGCTTTTTTGAAATAAGAACATTTTGCCTTTCATTTGGCCAGGTGTATTCTTTTATGAAATAACAGGTGATTCAGACTGGGTCTATAGTTTAAACTTTAAATTGCTTTTTTTCTGTTCATGGACTCTTACAACTATAATAAGTACCCAATTTTTTTTTGCTATTGCATTGGGCAAAGAACGTTAGATTCAAGTAGGAATAGAAAAAACAACAGTAACAACAGAAATTAGACGCAGTGAGGAGGAAATGACAAAGCATGTAAGTTTGAGGAGTGTTTATATCAAGATATGTAAAGGAATTTTTTCTTAATATTATCCAAATCATAAATCACAAATGAAATAATCTACTTTTTCAATGTCCTTGTTCTGAAGGAGGGTCAGGTTTCTCAGGAAGTATTTAAGGGGGTTTCTAGGGCTTGTAGGAAAAAAAATTAGGGAGGCCAAAGCTCAGTTTGAACTTATTTTGGCAACTTTTGTAAAGAATAATAAAAAATGTTTTTACAAATATATTAGTGGCAAAAGGAAGGGTAAGGCCAACCTTTGTTCTCCACTGGATGTGGGAGGGAACTTTGCAATTGCAGATAAGAAGGCAGAAGTGCTTAACACACCTTCTTTGCCTCAGTCTTTAGTGGGAAGATGGCTTGTCCTCAGGACAACTGTCCTCCTGGGCTGGTAGATGGTGTCAGGGAGCAGAATGGGCCCCTGTTATCCAGGAGGAGGCAGGCAGAGAACTGCTGAGCCGCTTGGATGTTCATAAATCCATGGGACCAGATAGGATCAATCCCAGGATGATGAGGGAGCTGGCAGATGAGCTTGGGAAGCCGCTCTCCATCATTTACCAACAGTCCTGGCTCCCTAGGGAGGTTCCAGATGACTGAAAGCTGGCCAATGTGACACCCATTCACAACAAGGGTGGGAAGGAGGATCCTGGTAATTATAGGCCAGTTAGCCTGACCTGGTAAGTTAGCATAACCTGGTAAGGTTATGGAACAGTTTATACTGAGTGTCATCACACAGAACTTGCAGGCCAGGGTATCAAACCCAGCCAGCATGGGTTTAGGAGGGATAGGTTGTGTTTTACCAGCCTGATCTCCTTTTATTGCCAGGTGACCTGCCTGGTGGATGTGGGAGAGGCTGTGGATGTTGCCTGTGGACTTCAGCAAGGCCTTTGACACTGTCTCCCATAGCACACTCCTGGAAAAGCTGCAGCCCATGGCTTGGACAGGAGCACTCTTCTCTGGCTTAGGAACTGGCTGGATGGGTGGGCCCAGAGAGTAGTGATGAATGGTGCTGCATCGAGCTGGTGGCCTGTCACCAGTGGTGTCCCTCAGGGGTCTGTGCTGGGCCCAGTTCTGTTCAGTATCTTTATTGATGACATGGATGAGGGAATTGAGTCTTTCATTAATAAATTTGTGGATGATGCTAAGCTGGGAGCCTGTGTCAAGCATGTGGGAAATATAGATTGGATATTAAGAAAAAGTTATTACAAAAGGGTGATAAAGTTCTGGAATGGCCTGCCCAGGGCGGTGGTGGAGTCACCATCCCTGGATGTGTTTAAAAAAGATTGGATGTGGCACTTGGTGCCATGGTTTAGTTGAGGTCTTAGGGCATGGGTTGGACTTGATGATCTTGAAGGTCTCTTCCAACCTAGTGATTCTGTGATGCTGTGATTCTTATGCTGTGGTCTGAGTTTGGCGATTTCTCTTCTTTCCTCTGTCAAAATACTTAGACCTTCCTGTGAAACATCTGGGTTCTTACCGTAGTCATAGATGCCTCCCTAAACCAGTGCAGAATTTTAAATGGTTTTAGGTCTCACAGAGACTTCACTATTTGAATTAAGAGTAATGCCACCTAGAAAAGTATTTTGTGTTTAATAATGCTTCCAGTATTTAAAGATATAATTTCAGAAAGCATTCTTATTTTGATAAATATTAACGTATGTGATGTTGGTATTTAATTTGTAGATTTAAAGTGATAAACACAATGAAGTCCTTGAAATGCCAAACCTTTCATCTCTGCTCAAGCCAAGGTTCAATTTTATTTTCAGTATGACATTTGCTGCCTGAAGTGTTACAAGTGACTTGACCTTAAAATTACGTTTATTTTAGTTCATTGAAATGGTTGGCCTTTCCAGTTCAACTTGACACCAACAGTGCAAATGGGAGAAGGCAGACATGCTTGCCTGTGACTCTATTTGAAAGCAAATTAAAAAGGTATCTAGGTGATGAATCTAAATATTTCCATTTAGATGGGATGCTAGTCATCAGTTAAAGGCAATCATGGTGAATTCTGACATTTTAATTTCAGGTTCAAAAACAATTATATATGTAATTAAGGAGCAAAGTGTCCAGGCAGCCAACCTGTCTGAGTTACATGTCTTGTTGGTGTGTGTGTATTTTTTATAGAGGTACCTGTGCACACCACTTTGAGACTGTAGAAGGTGGAAAAATTGAAGGTTTGATTTTAGTTAATGTGTTCTTCCTAAGGACACTCTTCTTTCAAGTATTAGTCACACATTCAATGTCATTAGGTTTGTATTTATCATGGAGATTGGACTCCATGCCATTTGCAAAGAGGTTGTTGTGATACCTAGTTTATTTATAAGTATATTGCTGCATGTTTGTCTTGTTTTTTGGTGTGACTTTAACTGTGCTCTGAGAGGCCTTATTTAAATTAGAATGTCCATTGGAATGAACTGTCCTGGCTGGGTTTTTGTCAGTCAACAAAACATTTGGCCGATGTGGAGAGAATGAAGCAGGCTGCTGTGCAGGAAATGCATGTCTGCTAAGGCAGGGATGTTTTGTTGTGCTGGGCACTCTATGCAGGGCTCTCTGCCCAGCATTGAGAGAGGTCCTCATGCCACCCAATTTCATCTCCGTCAATCAAATAAGGAATGAGAATATTGTGCTCTGAAGGGAGCCCTTTGCACTCTTCCGATGAAAGGACAGAAGGCAGGATGAGTTTCTGAGAGAGGAAAAAAGTGCTAATAAATATGTAGAGGGATCTACAGGGAAGGAGAAATAAAATATACACTGAAAGCAAGCTATTGCTGAGTTTAATAATTACAGCATTTTCCTGTCCAGCCGTTGCACTGTTAGCATCTATACTAGCATCTTGCTCATTATAAAATGCTTGGGTTTTCATTGATTGTGAAGAGCATTCTATGAAACCCAACTCTATTCTGCTCTTAACAATAAGCTGACTACCCTTCCATCCAGGCATGTCTAGCATCCATGCAAAACTCCAGAATTCATTTGTGAAAGTAGGTAGAAGTGTTAGAATAAGTTATTAAAAATGTAGACCCATAATGGGTGTAAAGAAGATTGGAAGTATAAAGGGAGGTTTTACACCTGGAAGTTATTATAGTTATTTAGATTGAGCGAGAATAATAACCAATTGTTTTCTAAGATGTATGACACATTTATGAAAAACCTTGAAGGATAAATGGATCTTTTTAGTATGCTACTTCCACAAAGGACTCTATGAATAAAATAATAGTGAGAGAACTCTCAGTGGATGCTGAATACTGCTAATTGATGAAATTATTACTTATTACACTGCAACTGAACTCTGCTTAGAAACACTATTTTCAGTATGATTTTTTGAAAATGACAGCTGAAATGTAAGAGGCTTTGTATTGAAAGTGAATAGTGATAATTTCTTGATATCTTTGAAATGAATGATATTTCAATGACAGTTAAAACTGAAAAAAGTGTTTTTTCTTAAGTGCACAGATCATGGACTGTGACTATGAAAATAAAATGAACTTTTCTGAAATCAATAAAGTAGACTTAATGTGGATTTATGAGACATTTTAAAAATAACTTCAAGTGTTCTATTTATAATAAAGCAGTCAATTATTTGTGTCAGCAGTTTTCATATTATGTCACATTTTAAGGTTAAAAATTGGGTTTGTGAGATAGAGTGTAGCCATCATATTAAGGAAAACTCTTAATTCTAAATTAAATCAGTATTGAAGAATACTGCTGATTTACTGCTCAGGGCAAAAATGGGAATGAGTACCAAATTTTCCTTGGTTTTCTATTGATGAAATTAGAGCCTGCTGTCCTCTTTGGTGTGTCTAGTTAGGTCTGTATGCTAACTCTTATGGATTGTTATCAGTAATGGGTGTGAGCATCTGCTCTCAAAAGATCACGTGTAGTGTAACGTTTTGGAATAGAATATGGGGGAATATGAGATCTAATTTTAGCCTTAAAAAATCTGTTCATCAGTGCTAAGATGAACCTCTCTGTTAATTTAAACAAACTGCAGCATCAGAGGGACAAAGTAGGCTTGTGCAAATTTGTGCACACACTTGCATGTGGATGTGTGTGTATGCTACAGGAACACAAGATGGGAGATTAAAAGTGGTTCCCAGACTTACTCTGTTTCTGTTTTGAAGTTGTGTTTGCTATTGCCCTTTTTTCAGTTCCAATTGAAAATGCAAAATTTGAAAGATTTTAGAAAGCACGAACATAGCTTTTCAAAACAGATGGAAGTGAGAAAGTGACAAAAGAGTTGGGAGAAAAAAAAGCAAAGAAGATAACCACAACAGAAGCTGTTCTAGATTGCTGGTGATGAAATGTAGAAATAAAATGAATACAGTACAGAAAAAATAGAAAATATGATCTCAAAGTATCTATAGTCTGAGTAAAATGTCAGTAGCTGGCAATAACCAATACTAAGCTGAAAGGCCAGTACCCTTTTGTTAGGATAGGGAATGATAAGAAAGAGTTTCTGGAAGACTGTAGAATAAGAACCACTTCTTCAGTAAAGCAGAATAGCTTGCATGCTGCAAAATCATGGCACTAGGTGAGGAGATAAGATGAATTGGTTTAGGAACCCCAAGAAGTATTTAGCAGAAAAGCAAAGTTACATAATTTTAAACTCCCAGTATAATGTTCTTTATGCACTTAATCAATGAGCCCTTAGTGAAAAATACAGAAGAAGTCTTGAGGGTTGGGCTAAAACTCTTTTAGTGCTGGAGCAGCATTCTTGTCATGTTCTCTGATTTGCTTTTGTAATCTTAGCTGAACAGCAAATCAGTTCAACTTCTCATCCAGATTTTCCTTCCATCCTGTGTAGGGAAAATCGGGAACATGGAAATGAAAGCCTTATTGTTCCAGGGATGACTCCAGTAACAAGTAGATTATTTTACAAAAGTGTCTGTTCTTGTAATTATTTGTGACACTTCCCCAATTTTTTTCCATATTTCAAATACTCTAGTATTTGAGTAGAGGTAAGTGTTTAAACTTAGGCAGAGTTTCAGGCTGAGAGCCATCATCCTAGAGGCTGGTGTGGAAGTCCAGGAGGGTGAGAGAGAACAATTGTTGTGGTTGTGTACCTCCTGTCTCTTTGGTGCTCTGTCAGACTCATCTAAGGAGTCCTGCTTGGCATATTGGCAGCTGTGAATCCCCTCCTTAGGGGCTGTAAGAAGAAGCTTAATTGGGCATGTGACTTCCTCTCCTGGAGTTAGTCACCTGCCCTTACTTAGAAAGCTTCCATGTCTGTGAATGTTGGCCCTGACTTAGAAAAAGGGAGAAAACAAATAGCTAACAGAAGAGCTGACCTGAAGTCGAGTGGAAAGAGCTCAACATGATTTGGCAACATGGCTCTACCACATCCCGAGCTGCATCAAAAGAATAGTGGGCAGCAAGTCGAAGGAGGTGATTATTCCACTCTCCTCTGCCCTTGTAAGACCTCCACCTAGAGTACTGCACCCAGCTCTGAGGTCTCCAACATAAAGAAGATATGGACTTTTTAGAGTGAGTCCAGAGGAGAGCCAGAAAAATGGTCAGAGGGTTGGAATACCTGTCCTCTGAAGACAGGCTGAGAGAGCTGGGGTTGTTCAGAAGAGCAGGCTCAGGAGAGACCTTACAGCAGCCTTCTGGTACCTAAAGAGGGTCCACAAGACAGCTAGAGGGACTTTTTTTTAACAAGGACATGTTGTGGTATGCCAAGGCAGATTGGCTTTAAACTAAAAGAGTGGGTTTAGATGAGATTTTAGGAAGAAATTCTATACTGTGAGAGTGTTATGATCCAGTTTAAACCCAGAAAAGCAAAGAAAGCTAAGTCTCTGTGTATAAACCAGAAAGAATGTAGAATATTCAAAATATACTCAAAAATGAGATTTAAACCAAATGAGGTTAGATGTTGGTGCCAAAAAAATTGATATGTTTTATTTAATAGTAGAAGAGGCAAAGAGAAAAGAAAGAAAGAAAAGAAGCATAAGTGTGGGCTGGGGAGACAGGGAGAGAGTGACAGCAGTTAGGTGGAAGCATAACACCCATCCGAGGGTCCCAATGATGTCTTGTTGCTCCCCTTCATCTGGTCTTCTTGGTGGTGAGAGTCCCCTGCCTCACGCCACATGCTGAAGAGTATGGAATTCCATACATTAGCACATGCTGTGGGCCAGGTGGGAATGCTCACGTGCCTCCCTTGCAGGGGGCCAGTTTGACACTGTCCCTTGCAACAGGGAGGGTCTGTTGCATCATGCTGCAGTGCTCTGGTGCAGGGTTCAGGGACCACTTTGGAGGCCTTTGATGGGCTGTGTCACCCCCTCTGCTGTGGATAAGCTGTTCCCGGGGTGAAGGGCCCCTCAGCTGGGATCCTCTGCCCAGCAGAGGATGGCGGTCACTGCCTCTCACCAGAGGCCTTCCCAACACACACCCACAGCCTCTCTCCCCCTATCCTTTGGTGCCAGGGTCTGTGCCAGCCTGGCAGCTGATAGCCTTGGGGCTGTTGTCTCCACCCTGAAGGCATTAGGCTGGTGCTTTGTGAATGTACCCATCCCTGACTTGTGTTACTTTGTCTTATCTTCATCTCAGAGGCCCGTTCAGGTGGTGTGGAGGTCATCTCTTTAGGTTTTGTAACACAGTTCTGCTGTAGTAGGCAAAACATGAAAATGTTTAAGTCATAAACTATAATATTTCAGTCTCTGTGGTGAGGCACTAAACAGGTTGCCCAGAGAAGTTGTACCTCATCTCTGGCAGTGTTTGAGGCCAGGTTGAATGGGTTTGAGCATCCTGGTGTAGTAGAAGGTGCCCCTGCCCATCATAGGGTGGTTGGAACTGGATGAGCTTCAAGGTCCATTCCAACCCAAACCATTATATGATTCCATCAGGTAAAGATCCACATTTCTGAAGCTGTCAGGCACAAAAGTGCAGGAAGATGGTACTTACAGAAGAGTAACCTGGGTACCTTTCCTTTATATAGTTTCTAAAAAAATGTTACTTCTGTTACAGCTTTTCCTGTTGCTCTGCAGTATGTGCTCCTGTTCGTAACAAACTGCAAACAAAGGGATGCTGCTCTGAGACAAATGGGTTTTGATACTTCCATCCTAATTGAATGATAGCATTGTGGTCTTGTATCTTCTGTTCTAGGAAAGAGAACTTGGACCTGCCAGCAAAATGGGAATTTTAGTTTTTCAGAAGTCCAATACTTAGATTTTGATGTAGCTTGAAATCCACAGCCTTAGAACCATTACAGTATGTTTTTAGGAGAAATATTTTACTGTAATTTTAGAAAGCCTTACAAATGATAAAAAGAGTTCTTCCCTATTCAGAGGTCTCACAGCAGAGATGTAATTTTGCTTAATAAATAAAAGAATTAGAAAATAATGCTCCTACATATAACGCTCCTTAACAAGTATTTAAAAGTAATTTTTCTCTATAAGTATGGGACAAAGTATAATAGATCAGAATCCAAATGTCTGCTGGCATGTTTCTAGATTGGGCAGCCTTATCTCATAATTTTATTTGAAGTGTATCACCTCTGCTTCCGCCCCACACATTTATCAGTATCTAATGTCAATAAGATTTGAAAATCAAAATTGTAAGAGTAAAGAACTCCAAGGAATTGTCTATATTTCCTATTGCTGATATATGTTCCACTCTCATCTATAGTACATGAGTCCCTGTATACTTACAGTGTCATGTTTCTTTGCTTAAAGCTGTCAGCATCACTGTGTGCTTCTGTAAAAGAAGACAATGATATTTTAAAAAGGAGAAACTGGGAACAGTTTTCTCTTGCCTTTTTTGCATGGGATGTCAAATTTTGTTGCTTGAAAAGTAGGTGTGGTTTTGGGTTTTTTTTTTAATTATAAGACATTTAATAATATTTTATAATATGACTTCACATATACTTACAGCTTATAGGGTACAATTAACAAATCCTTCACATTTCCATTTTATTTCTACATGCTAATTCTTTTTTTCCTTTTTGATTAGGATGCTCTGGTGTATGCACAAAGTTAATAGAAAGTCTGTAGTCCCATTGTCAATTTTGCATTTTACCATTGTATTAAGCAGTTGCTATTGAAATTTTTTTAAGAAGTGTGCACAGTAGTTGCAAAAAGGTAGGTTTACTTGTTACTTCTTCATGTTGCAACAGATTTAGAAAGTCAGTACTGATAGATAGTTGGCATGTTCTTGGAACAAGTACAAATGTTCACATTTGTTTCAAGCACTGAATGTACTAGATCTTTTGGATGTATATTGTTAGTCTCATCCTTGCATTTCAAGTTCATTTATTGGACTTTGAAAATCACCTTTTAACAAAATTTTCAGAACATTGCTTTGCTCAGCTAAAATTAGTTCCGCTGATTTTGCCAATGATTAAACTTAAGCAGTATTAACTTTGCTAATTTCTCTCCTCTGATCAAAAGTTAGTAGAGCATTCGCTTGTCATTAACAGATGTGTCTCTAATGCAAGTTTGGATTTTGCTTAAGCAAATAATCACTATTGAGGGTCCAATTCAGAGATTCAGTTATGGGGATACAATGGCCTTTTTTTGGTTCTGACAAAGTTTATTTCCAAAGGCAACTGAGTTTGCTTTGTCTTGTGATCTGTTTGTCTTGTAGAAAAATAGAAGTGAGATGTAAATGTATGTGTATGATAATGATTCTTTTTGCTGTGATCCTTTCAATAAATGACTCTCTGTGTGAGTGAGCACTTACCAAGTAACATTTGTATTCCTCATGTAACAGAGCAGTTTAATGTGCAAGCATTTGAGACATAGATCAATATTATACTGAAGAAACCGAAAAGTTCTGATATACCTATGATGAAAACCTAATATTTTTCTGAAGCTTTAAGTTTTGATTTGTAAAGGAGGAAGATATTTTTGTTAGGAAGATGAAAAAAGGTGACTTTGAGTGTAGGGGGTATGGCTGACTGGAGACCATGTACGTGCTTACTTCTAAAGTAACAGCAGGCATGAAGCTAGGAATCAATGCTGTGACATGAGTTGCTCTTGTTTTTTTTGCACTTTGCCAATTAGTTGGATGATTAAAGACTGTCCAGTTAGGGAGAAAAATTACTAAAATATTAACTGTGTGTGTAGAAGGATAGTTGTACAAATTTTTAAAACCTTGTTCTTTTAAAGGCTGCAAATTAAGTAACGTTTTATTCAGCCAAATTAATACAAATAGTGAATTCAACACTGAGTAAATCGACCAGAGCTGTGCTCAGCTATGTCTTCTCTGAATTTTGTATATAAAGGCTAATATTTTTGGATGTGGTGTATTGTTTATAGTGTGAAAACACGATCATGTCACAGAGTGGGGTGTCCCTGGAGGAGCTTCAGAACTGATCCTGTGTTGTGGTGAATTTTAAGCCTGCTTTAGGCTGTGTGGTTTTGATATATATATACTTGTGTTAAATGCATGAATAATTCACTGATACTGGGACTACTCAGATACTTCAGTAAAACCTGGAGGGTGAGTATTTGCTTTGTTTTCCTGTGTGAGGGTCAATGCATTTCTGCAGAGATTAGTTGTGTTGAGGAGGTAGCATGCAGTTTTCAGCAGCATAATTTATCACCCAGAGCCCTTCCCATAGAGGAGAGTAGTTGGTATCTATGGGAGACAAGTAACACTTTTTGGGTTTTATTTTAATAACTCTTTCAGAATTTACAGTAATACCTGGCACAAATGCATTGCTGAGTTGGAGAGATCAAGCGCTAAATCCAGCAGTTAAAGTAACAGTATGATTGTGTAAACCCTGCTTAGGGTTGTGCAATTTTGCTGATTTGTTAATGTGTAATGCATTAACTTTGTTATGTAACAGGAAGTGCATGAAGTAAAATGCACTTTTGTTAAGATAGACATATTCATGACTAAGACTTTCCCGAGTTTAGTGGGAGTGCTTTAGAAAACTGCTCATTTTGTTAAGAGGTAGTGTTTATATATTGCAGGAAAATCTGAAGACCAAGAAATTCTGTAGTGGTAAAATTGAAAATCCCAATATCTAAGTGCCTAGTAATGGATCTAGGACTACACCTCTAGGATACTGGTATGCTATGAGGGTGTCACGGGGTGAATTCTTTCTCTAAGTTTTAGAGGCTATACAAGGAGTGCAAGAAACCAGAAGTGTTTGTTCTGCTATCAGCAGTTTGTCTTACAGGGAAATGTAAAGATGAAGATATAGCACTTAAATGCTACGTGTGCATAGGTAGCATATGCTTATCGCTACATCATCCATTGGCTTTAGTTCTTGATCCATTTTGAAACTATGAGCTTGTGTGGCTCAAAGAAGAAATTTGCCTTGTGATTAAAAGTTGAATCTTTTTCCTGCTGGGTTTGAGCTCCCTGTGCCCATATGCACAGCAGGATACAGGGTCAGGCCTCAGACCCTTGAGCAGATTGGCTTCTCCATCCCTGTCTCACAGGAGGCTGCAGTACTGCTGCCCTTCTGGCACTGGTTCATAGGCTGGTTGTCTCTTCAAGTAGTAGAGCCCCATCTTCCAGCTCACTGGACCTTGAGGATGGTTTTGTAGCAATCACAGTAGTATAAAGGGCCAGTTGTCAGGCATGGACAGGAGACCACCTGCAGAATTTATCTACTGAAAGAGATCAGAGGGTTATGCCTTGTCACACCATGATATATTGGGATAAAATATGTTCACAGTCAACTTGTGGCTATGCTCACATGTGCAGCCATTTGTCTCAGTAACAGAAAACATATCTGGTAATTTACAAAAATAATTTCATGGGGGTTTCCCTTGGATTTTCCTAAGGCTGACCATGTTCTTCCCTTGACATTTGTGCTCATTTCACATTTCATCAAGCTGTCTCTGGCTTTTGTTGCTTCACAATTAAACCAGGCCTGAAATACTGTGAAAGCATGGTCTTTTCACCTTTTTGAAATTTTTGCATGAATTCATGAATTCCTAAGATACATTATCAGCCAGGTTACATAAATAGTTTATAAAGGTTCTCATCAGTTCTGATCTTCAGTAAGGAAATCACAAGTATCGATTTGTGGGATATTCTATCATAAATAAAGCATATGGGAGAGATTCACAACATTGCCCTGTATTATTTCAGCAATGGAAAATAACATAGGGCTAGCTTTTGGAAGACATGACACCATAGATACTTACTTTTTGCAATCTTGTGTTTATCTTCTAGTGTAACAAATTCTCCTATGAACTTGCTCTTTCTGATTTGGCAAGGAAACTTCCATGTATATTGAGGACTTTACACAGAGTAAAGTCTGCACCTGACTGTCAGTGCTTCATGCAGCTTTCCAAGAAGTAGAGTAGATGTGAGAAGTAAAATGTGAATTAGGCAATTCAAATGAGATATTAATAGGACTTCACACCTTGGTCATCTGCTTCTACACTGATGTGATTTTTCAACAAAGTTCCTTATTGTGGGTCATCTAATCTCATGAAAATAAAGACGTTTGAGTTCTTTAGCCTTTGACTGAAGAGCAATTACACAATTAGTTTCATATTCAGATATACTAGAAAATATTAGTGGAAAAGCCCCAGGTATTTGTTTCTGTCAGTGAAGTAACACTTGCATAGCTTTGAAATTAATTGTTTAGTATGTTCATTACTCTTAGAAAAAATAAACATGTTCTCATTAAGTTCACTTGGTGAGCATATGTATCTTGCAATACATTTAATGTTACTTGCTGTGAGGGAGATTACAACTCTTTCTAAGGAAATTGGGTAGATTAATAGAATGGGGTGGGTTAAATTGCTCTCCACATGCATTCCCTAGCATGCCTGGCCTACTCCCGTATTTTAATTGATGTATGTAAAAGTGTTTAGCTGAGGGGGCTCTGTGAAGCAACAGGATTATATCAGGATATCAGCTGTGTATTGCAGGGGCTGGGCTAGGGAAATGAGCTGTGTGCTAAAACAAGGAGACTGATACATGGGACCTTGTTTTATGCCCAATCACAGTCTGCATGTGAACTGTTGCATTTTCCACATCTTCACTGTGACAGTACATGTAGTGATCTGTGGTGAACTTCAGGAGGTGTTTTGGGGCTGTTCATAGGAAACTTTCCCAACAAGCTACAGGAAGTCCACAGAATCCTTGAAACAAGCAAATATTTACTTCGTCTTTTTAAGAATTTTACAGAGTTTTAATATCACAAGCTGTGACAGAGCCTGAAGATAGATGTTCTGATCCTTACTCTCACTTTGAATGAGCAGTAACAAATATGAGGATTATTAAGCATTAAATACTCCTGTTGCAACTCATTGGTTTCAGTAGGAGGCTCTCCAGAAGAAGAGTGATCTTTAACTGTTGAATTTTTTCCAAATTTATTGTTTTGAATGAGAGATAGAGTCCACGTAAGCAGGACCTCTTGCTAAGGTTATTACTTTTCGGGACAAAAATATAAAGCCAAAGATTTCACACCACAGTGCTTTAAAGAAAAGCTTTCAAAATTTGAATTCATGTCACATAATTTATAAAGATGCTGCTAGACTTGCAGGACTTTTTGATGACTATCTTAAAGTTACTGTAGTCCTACGTCCCACCTGTGTTCTAAATTGTACCTTTTTTCTTAGTAACATCCTCTCTCTGCCTGCCCCCCAGTCTCCACTGGCTTTGGAGCATTCCCAATGAGCAAAGTGCTTCCATAACTTTATATTTTATTTTGCAGAATATGCACTTGATTAGGAATCACATATAATTGAAATAGCTTCTTCTGATTTCAGGAAAAGAGTGGCTTTATGAGATGAGAATAAAAAGTGTGTGACACTTTTAATGAAATTAAAAGCAAAATGTGTTTAGAAATTTATGTTGCATCACTTCAGAGCATGTGCCAAACCTGTCTTGATTTACCTGAAAGTGCTATATCAGAGACAGGACTCCCAGATGGAGAGTGTATCCTATCCTGGATGACTGCTTTGAAATCACTTACTTGGAGCAATATTAATTCAAATTCCTGATAAATTACTCAGTGTGATATAACATGCTCTTTTAAAACTTTTACAGCCTTTTCATTAATAGATGATAGTGAAAAGTAGAGCTAGTATTTTTTGTGTAGACTTCTTAATCATGCCATTTAAAGTAGAAGCTAAGTAATAAACATCTAATGAATGGCTTATGGTAAGTTTAATCTCAGAAGCTATGTTGCTGTTGGCACAGTTCAGCATAACCATCTATCAATAAATTTTCAAAATTTAAAAACTGTAGCTATGACTTATACATGCTAGTTGTTCTCAATGTACATTACATAAGAGTAGTTTATTGCATTTTAGGATACTTGCAACCGACATCGATATCTATTAGATATAACAAATATGTTCCTTTCTAGAAGAGGGTGTATTCTGAAATTGAACCTTTTTTCTATATTTTGTAACTTTTAATAATTGTTGTCCTTTAAAAGACCTGAAAGAAATCATTGTCATGGGTAATCATTAAAGGAATTCCTTAAGGTAATTATATTTGAGCAAGTCATCTGCAAAATATATTTAAGTTTCATTCCACGGAGATGGGCTCCTTGGCTTTTATCCCATAAGTGAGGTCTTCAAATTAATCTGTGGAAATAGTGAAGGAAAGTATAATACTTTGGTGGTGACCATAATCGTCAGTGCTGTGCAGAGTTGCAGCTTTAACTCGACTGTGTGTGTTGTGCTTATGTGCCACAAGTCACAAACTCAACATGGTCTCAATTCACTTCTGTGTCCTTACTCATAGCCCCATGTCTGTCTTCATCAACAGAGTCCCACCATGGATTTCTACTGAAGTACAGTACCCTTGTATTCTGATTTGCAGCCATTAATGATATTGTATTTATATCTACTATTAATGAAATAAATGGAGCCAGTTATGTAAAAGTGTAAAGAAAAAAAATAATAGGTTCTGCATTACTGTACAAATAGCATCTTAATGTGAAATCCAAAGTTCATAGTACTTCAAAAAGGGATGCATTATGCACCCGCATCCTCTGTTGGGGAGCTTGAGTCTTGCCCTTTCAACATCTGGAGAGATCAAACAACAGCTCATCTGTCAAAAATGAGAATTTTTGTGGCAGAATAAGCATGGGATTCAGACAAGCAAGATTGCAGTGCCAAAATAATTCTCCTCACCAATGAACTCTTCCCCTGCTCAGATGACCAGTGTGTCTGGGAGACTGGAGGTCTCAGGTTTCCTTTCTTGCATATCCAAGTGTTTTGTTTAGTTGTGTGTATTCATTGTTATTTGCAATACATACTCTAGAACTTTCTTTAATTTTGCACTTACTGACTGACCCATCTGAATTTATTTGTTAAATTTACTAAATGTCTGACTAACCATAAGCTGTGAAAAGCCAACTAGGGAACTGAAATGAATAGGAAGAAAACACCCTCACTAATTTCACTTCTGACACTTCAACTGACCCAAGAGCATTTACATTATTTTCCCATTTAAGCAGTTAACTTCTGACTTGTTCTTAAACACCAGGGACCTCTAACTAGAGCAGCCACTTTGGTCAGCAATCCAAGATTTAGGCAGGTAGTATATTATTTATGTAGTGGAAATATAAGCAATTTTTATATTGTATATGTGATTTAGTATTTTAGTATTTTCTGTGCCAGTTTTATTTCAGATTTAATTCTGGGACATGCTGTGCTACGTAGTCCTTTTGGATTTCTGCAACTGTTGCTCTTGGAGCCATGCTTCTGCTGCAGAATTCCAACAGGAGCAAACATATGGGGATTCTTCCGTCCTTGGCTTGCCCCACCATTTGTTCCATGTTTTAAACCAACTGGTGCTGTACCCAGTGGAGTACATCTGTTACAGTTTATTGCTAGAAATTTGCAATTCATTTCAGTTTGCTAAAATAATATTCATGGCCAAGCATTAAGCAATTACAAAAGAGAGTAGACAAAATTTTGCTACAATTTTTATGTGATGCAGAGCCTACTGCCCAGCTTGGGTAATTTGGGCACTCATCAGTCAGATAATGTTCTGACAGTTGAGTTTGATCATCCTGAGAAAATCAAGGATATCCTGAGACATCCCTTATGTGGATGTCCCTGCTCTGTTTTAATTAAGGGCAAAATAAATTGGCATAAGTAACCACTGAATGCATTTGGTTGCTACATCTTGCCTGAGGTCCTCATCTGGGGAACACCCTGAACTGGAGCAGAGTCTTTGCTGCGGGAATTACAGGGGCACATCCAATAACAACCTGTAACTCTTTGTGAAAGTCAATGGCATGTAGGCTGCTAAATAGTCTATATGTTTTTTGAATGTTGTACCTCACTTTTTGTCCCTGTGCTTCAGGCACGCTGGGAGTTACTGTGTTGGGCTATGTTGTTCTTTGCAGAGGTGAGGTTTCTGGTTTGAAGGAAAATTGGATTACCAATCATTACCTTCTAAAGCAATAAGTAGTTGAATAGAAAGTGACTCCTTCACATTTAAAATAAAAAGTCCCCATAATCAGCGCAATAAAATCTTAATACAAAACATGACTGTTTCATCATTATCACCCTCTGAAGCAGATTTTTAAAATTACGAAGAATCACAATATAATATTCATAACCCCATCACACTTGTCATGTTTCTGTAAGTCAGTCTCGCACATCTTTGACATATAGTAACAGAATAAACACACTATGCTCACCACTGTGGAGACATGTAGTGCTTAAGCCAAGGTTTTTTTATAGGTAAACTTGCAAACTAATTCTAGAAGTTACAATCAACAATGTGCCTGTTTTTGTTCTCCATCACAGACCTGAGTCTGGATCTGTCTCTTGGATGCCTTTCACACTCATCTCTTGAAATAAATGAGGTCACTTTTGCCATAGAAGTTGGTTACTTGCCTGATTTGTAAAAGAGTTTTGGTTCCAAAAACTGGATTTAATTTGTTGAGTTACACTAGGATAGTGCAAGGCATTGCAAACTTCATTCTGCCTGTGTTGTCAGACCCACCACTATGACTTAAAAGTGTGGCTACATTCCTGAGATTTATTTGTGTCCTTGCAAATAAAAGCATTTTAAGATAAATGACTTAACTCATCAGCTCACTAGGCTTAGAAGGAGATTGTTTTGATGGGGAAATTGGAGTTTATACTGAAATGATGAAGCATTCAGAAATAACCCAGATCTTTAAAAATGTTTTTGCTTGTTTTGCTTCAGAAGTGTTACTTGAAGTGATACAATGAACCAGAATTATGTGTTTCTATATGCTCTACATAAAAAATATCTGGGAATGGAAGCCATTATTAAAGCTACTAAATATAATTCTGTTTTCTAGTAATCCTAGAAATGTCTTAAAATATTCATCATCTAAGTGGCATGGACAATACAATCTAAACAAATTAGTATAGTGTTGGGCTATAATGTGGTATGATTGCATTTGGTTTTACAGATTACTGTAAATAAGTGTGTAAAGCGTGATCTAAGAGGTTTTGAACCTTTATGGAAATTTTAATCTATATTTTAATGTCTTTCGTTCTTTTTCCATAGAACATTCTGGCTTTAAATCCCCGAAAACAAACACATGCAACTCTTCACTCAACTGCAGCAAAGAAACTAGTCAAGAAGCAATGGAAACGGAATTCTGACAAAAACTGTTCAGTAAGTGCATGTTTGTCATTGCATCTGGAACATGTTTATCATCGCATCTGGAACAATCATTGAGGCTGAAATCACAGCTGTGGGAGAAAAAAATTACTGTTATTCAGTAGCTGCATTTGGCTTCTAGTTTGTTCCTGTAGACACAAAGTTACTTTGTGATGAGCTGTTTACTTTTCAGAACTTATTGCATAGTTTTTCATTTTTGGTGATTTTAGTAAGTGTTTGATACAACTTTTGTGCCTTTTGTTATAGAGTCTGATCTCTCTCAAGTATCACATCCTGAGCCGTGCTGAGCTCCTTGATTTCCCTGGGTAGCCTCTTCTGCCACTTCCTTCTTCTCTTTCTGTTTTCCAAGAGTCAAACTGGGCTGAGCAGCACTTCACTATCCTTTCTGAGACTTTTAAAGATAATTTTATTTTGCTACAGAAATAGGGGAGCCTGTCATATGTACCTATTTTTATATATAAATCAATACATAAAGCTTAGATTAAAATGTGACTCTGGATTTTAAATTTTGTGCATTGTATTTTTCAGGAAATAGTTGACTTTGGAATAAATATTTTTCTTGCTGTAAACTGTCTATACACACTTCTGTATTTCTGCCATTATATATCATCATGTTCTCTCTAGGTATTTGAATTCCTAGTCTCAGTGTGATATTTGACTAATCCTATCAGACATTTTTTGTCTCTTTGAAGTCTCATCTGATTAGAAGGTTTGTATTGCTTTTACTGTCTTCCTACAGATTGTCTTACATAATCCTCTAAATTCAGAAACCTTTTAG
Organism: Anomalospiza imberbis; assembly: GCF_031753505.1. Taxonomy (NCBI): domain Eukaryota; kingdom Metazoa; phylum Chordata; class Aves; order Passeriformes; family Viduidae; genus Anomalospiza; species Anomalospiza imberbis. The sequence continues at coordinate 13,225,656 of NC_089689.1, forward strand.
GCAGAGTATTAGTTTCCTTATGGGTATAATGATATTAGTGTCTTTTCATAATGTTGTCAAAACAACTTCTCCCACTAAAAAGGAAAATTCAGGTAGGAAGTTGATTTTGTTTGTAATTAATAATAGGTTATCCAAAACCCAACAAAACACAAACCCAACCAAAAATACCAAAAAGTTCCTCAGTTTCTTAAAATCATGAAATGTTTGTGAACTTGGATGATTATTTTGGGATGTCTGATGCAGATATTGCCCACAGCTGTCTGTTCCTGCTGCAGAGAATGTTGGGCTGCTTAGCAAGCGGCTCCTGGGCAGCTGCAGTTTACACTGTCATGTTTTCAGGTGACCAGAAATCAATACCAGGCTGTAAACTCCTCTGTTTTCAGAAGGTGTTTGTTAGGAAGCTCAGGTGTCCATGCAGCAGGGCAGCTGAGTATCTGTATAGTTACCTAATTAACTGTTCCAATGTAAATTATTCTGGTTAGTTAAACTGTAACATTCACAGAAATATTTTACTAATGGGTGTGTTAACACACATTTCCTAAAGTGTCTAGGCTTTTAAATCACTCTTTGCTGTCCTTGAGCTGTTCTCCATGTCAGCCTTGCCTGATTTTTAAATTCAGTTTACTCATAAGGTGTTTGATATTTGCTGTTGATTTTGAAAGTGCATAGTTTTCTAGAAATTGTTTCCCCGTGTTCCTGCTGTTAGCTCTGTGTGTGTACCTCATGGTGTCTCAAATATTTCTGGATTCCCAAGGTCTGAGCTTCTTGGCTTGTGCAAACACCATGGATTGGGGTTCATTGCTAGCTTGTGTGCCTTGTCTGGATTTTCAGTTGAAAGAAATTCTGAACATTGTCAAAAATTGCAGGATGATGTTTTGGCATAGGCTTGCAGTCTAATAAACAACTTGGTTTTATAGTTCTGCAGTACTACCTGCAGATCTGTGTAGTTATTAGAACACTGTCCTGACAGGAATCTGCTCATGGTGTATAGTTTACAGGATTAAAAGTTAGAAAGAAACAAGTGTGTATATAGACAGATATAACTGCTTTCATTGCAAATAGTTTTAATACTGCCTTATTATATATTATTTGGTGGAAACAACACATTACTTGGTTTGCAAACTATTACAGGAAATGTAAAGTGCTGGAAGGACCTGTAAAGGGATAGTCCTTATTTTTAGATGGGTAATGATCCTAATTTTTAAAACTGACAAACTTTTCTTTGCTCAGAGATCTGTAGCTTACTCTTACTGTGTCAGATTTACCACATAGCTTACTATTAGCTTACTATAGGAGAAAAAGTCATGAAAAATGAAAAAAAAATTAAATATTTGTCTGGTCTCCCATTATATAAAAGATATCAGTAAAAAATAAGAGACCTTTTATATTCTCCAGAGCATTGTTGTTGAATGGTTTTAATTAAAAAATAAAATAAAATGGCTGAATCCTTTCATTGCCTCCCTAAATTAAGAAGGCTAATGTAGGAAAGGATTCATTGAACACAGTTTTCTGTTTTGGTCTAAAGAGCCACTGGTGATCATGTTTAGGCCTGCTAATAAATTGATCAGCCTCCATTTGAAGTCCATATGAACTTTATTTGTTTCCATTTCCTTAAAATCTGAATTTGACTTTTAGCTTTGGATTCTTTTAAAGCTGTTCTGATGCTGCCTTTGAAAACTACTGTTGAAAGGAAGGTGGGAGTATGAAAATACAAAACTAATTAAATTAACAGCCCTCAAAACTCTGAACAAAAGCTGCATCTGCTGAGGCATGCACACTTTGTAATGTCTAATACACTTCCAGATGGCAGACTTACATATTTCTTCAGAATAATTACACAAGTGAAATTTTAACTCCTAGTCTGCTCTGAGACACTTTGGGTTACCCATTTAATGAGTTCTGAAGTGGGAATGGAATGTCAATATCTTTACTCAGCATTGAAAAGGTATTCTCCTAGAGGAAAGTTCAATTATGCTTTCAATGAGTATTATTGTTTATTTACTATGTTAGCAACCGAGTGTTGCTGTAAAAATTATTTATAGCTTTAGGTGTAAGATTAGTCAGCTTTCCTTCAGAAATTTTAACTCAGAGATTTGTATCAGAGTAGGAAAACTGTTTCACCCTCAGTAACAGTGAGTGAGCATTAACACTCTAGTGTCTTATGAGTCTGCTGGAAAGGGGTACAAACAGATGCCTCTAGTTACTTGGGGTAACAAAGATTTCTGTTGTCCAGAAAAAATTAAAAGGAGAAGAGTTTTGAAATGGCGGTTCTAACAGTAAGCATTAAAGAAGGGTGCAAAATTTAGGTCACATTAGATCATCAATTTACAGATAGAACAAAAACAAAGGGGTCAACTGTGAGGATTTGCTTTGATTTCAAGTATTTTCTAAGTAGTTCAGGATTGTTTAGACTTCGGATTAATATTTTTATTTATTGTTTCCAACTCTTTATAATTCCATTTTTGTGTGTATTTTGTACTTACCTACATTTAGGTCACCAACTAGGGGGCAACATCGTGTGCATTTGCATTGCACCCAGCACACTGATTTCCTTGCTTTATGAATAGAGTTTCTAAGCATTATGGGACAAGTTTTGTTTTACCTTGTACATGTGCAGGTTTGTAATTTAAATGAAAGTTGCCTCCACAACTTTTTTAAATTGACTTGTCACTAGCAAATTCAGTGGGATATTTTAGTCCAGCCTTCTTTTTGGTAATGAAATCTTGTAGATACCTACTAAGGATAGGTGAGAAATTTATATAGATCCACCTATGTATTCAGACTTGCTTCAGTTTCTGCATTTAGAAATAATTGTAACATTTGCTCCAGATGGAAATGCTGGAAGTATTTCAACACGACAAGAAGGTGAAAAGGAAATGGGGTTTAAATTGGTTTGTAGCTAATTGCCATAGCCTGTAACAGTATTGATTTTCTGGCAGTAGTAGCATTGTTCTTTGTCCTTACATGTGCTAAGCCTGATCAGCATTGTGCAAAAAGAGCCTGTCTTCCATTAACAATATAATTTTGATGCTTGCCTCTTTTTGGTTTTGGGTTTTTTTCTTTTTTTTTCTTTTCTTTTTGGCAAGGGCTCACTTTGGGAAAGAGCCTTTAACTGTACTCTAATTTTTTCCAGCAATTAGATAAAACCAAAGTCTTCACCTTGTCTTTTTCTGTGTAACATTAAGTTGCAACTACCAGATTGCTTTGTGTCCATGATGGAGCTTGAGATCTGCAATTTATTGCAAGATATAACAGCTCATGTTGCTCTTTACGTTCAGGGGATGAGGATACTCCCTTAAAACAGTAGTAATAAGAGCTTGCTAAAACTTCTCAGTGCTTTTCACTTTGATAGTATTTCTGTGTCTGTCGCTGCCATATATAAATATCTGTATAGAGAAATTCTTTAAAAAAAGGTATCTAAGTACCTCTTGATGTACAAATGTCCAGACTTGCATAGAAAAATCTGTAAACAAGATGATCTTTTTCAGCTATAATTAGTCTGTTACTCTAAGTATTGCCTTCCAGTGAGGTGGAAAAAGTTCACATGATTTTTGTGCCTAATCATGTATCATGCTTACAGAAGATTCAAGTTAGCATTTCACAAATAACTGATGGATTGAAGCAGAAATAGTGCAAATTGCAAACAAGTAAATAGAAAACCCAGTACACCGAAGGCCTGAAATCAGGAACCTTAATGAATAAATGCCTTTTCAATGAATAGTTTGTCCATTTCTAGACATGTATGGATGATTCTATATTTATAAATAAAAAATAATCCCAAGTATTGAAAAATAGAGAACACTCATTAAAGGAAATCAACTCAATTATATTTATAATCTAAACGTATAGTTTACCTTTGCAAATATTTATTTTTGTCTTCATTGCATATGAATATGCAAGTTTAGCTCTTTTCTGAATGGGTATACAATGGCAGATGTCTCTCTAATCGCTGCTCTATTCAAACATTAATTGGTAGAACATATGTAGAATTCTACTAGTCTGAATAGGTATAGGATAGCAGCAGTCTCTTTAATCACATCACTATTCAACCACTAATTGGTGTGATGATTAAGGGACATTAGAGGGAGCACTTTGACATCTGATTCTTTGAACTGATGTCTGCTCGAGCTGCGCTGTATTCATCATGGCCAGACTGATTTCTTAAATAAAACGCTCTGATTCCCAAATGTGGAAAATATTGCGTTAGGATCTATTGAGGTGATTAGGGAATTTGAGAATGATTCTTTTATTTAACTAGTGATTGACTGTATATGCACAAACTATTCATATGAATAATACATGTGTTGCTGAGTATCAGAAGGAGCTGAGAAGTAACATCAAGAGATTTTCTCTTTTCTCATAGTGTCAATAATTAAATATTAATACGCATTTTAAAATGTACCAGTTTAATCATTTAGCAGTCAAATTCCTACTCATGCATTTTTTAGATTAACTAATTACTCTGCATTTTCTCTTATCGATAGCATATGCTGGCATTTATAACCCTTTCACTGGAATAAAGTGGTTTATATGTTTATATATGATATCACATATACTGGCTCTAAGAAGTGCATCTTATGAATTTCCTTGAATCTTATGTTTTATATTAGTTTCAATATCTTAAGGTGTTTTCATTAGAATATCTCAATAGCTCCTAACTTGCCTAGATGCAACAAATTAGTGGTTTTATGCACATTTTCTCTGTATTAAATTGCTAATATTGGGTGATGGCAAGTTGTGCCAAACGCTTTCTTAGTACTGTGCAAAAGGTTCCTTCTCATCCCATGGCTCTTCTGGAGTGCTGTGCAAAACCACCTCCAATCCTTTAACTGCTGCTGTTCAGAGTTCTTCCGGTTTGGTGTTCTTCTTATTTGATGTTGGATGATTCCTCTTCTATAGAGAAGCATTCACTTTTTAGTGAGCAGCATTTAGTTCCAGGTATATTTCTGATCTTAATAATTTCACAACTGAAGTGTTTCAGAGTTGCAAATTGTTTAGCTTTGCACAAAATTATATGACAAAATAAAAAATGCTTATCTGCCTAAAGTGCTGAATTCTAGGTAAGTCCAATTCATTCCCCTTCATTAAAGCTGAGCAAATCAGAGTAGAGATAGTATGAGAAACCATCTTCACTATCAGCTTTCAACTTCTGCTTAGTATATTCTTTCAGATGTAGAATTCTGTATACTTTCCTGTGGTTACTGGATGGAGATAAAGGTGCCTTCTTACGCTGTTTTTTTTGGAAAACAGAAAAAATATCAAGACTAACTTATCTTTCTTCAGACCTTCTACTGGCACCTTTTTTTTTTTCTTTTGCTTTTGTAAGTTATTGCCTATGCTGAAACCAAGATTGCTCTTTCCTCTGCTAGACTTCCCTCTTCTATAGTGAAGGCCATCAGGCATGTGCTGTTCCTTCTGCAAGAGTGTTGGATTATTTTGTATTTATGGCCCAAATTCTGACCCATTAGTTTGGTTTGATTTTGAAATTCTTTTCTTGCCTTTTGAAATGTTTAGTGTCTCTTCCTTCCCTGTTTCCCTCTTTCCACCAAACATTATGACAGTAGAAACCATTAGTACATTAATTTTTTCCAATTAACCAAGTCACTGAGGTCTTGGGTGAATTATGAATCATCTTGATTCGGATTACTTTTTGGTGATAGAAAATAACCTAGTTGTTTTTCAGTTAGTTGCACACTTACTGGATATTTTTTTAATCTAGTCTACATTTTTAGTTGGCTTATGAAAATATGCTGTGGAATAATTGGGGGGGGGAAGTTTATTCTAGATTTGCCACATCTACTCTGCCAGTTATTCTTGAGTTCCTTCATCCTCTGAAAGACAGAAAATAAGATTGATTTAACATTGGTTTTACATGCCCATGTTGGTGCTATATCACAATGTAAGTTTTAATATATGCACTCCATTTTCTCTGCCTGGGGGTATGATTTCTGTTTTCACCTTTTTTTTTCTTTTTTTTTTTTTTTTTTTTTTGTTTCCCCTCCCCCCAGCCCCCCTCTGTAAAGGGAAGCATGATGTCTGTCTCTTCTGACCTTTTGGAACCACAAGCCTTCTAGTGAGTGCAGTTGATAGTGTTCCATGCATTGCTTCAGTTAGTTCCTCGATGACTCAGTGATACATGAGCTGAACCAGTCTGAGTAAAAAGAATAACTTATTCTTTTTTTCTGTGCTCAAGCCTGCAATCCCATGTTCTTGCTAAAAATATATTTTTAATGTTGTAGTTATGGCTATACCATGCTATTTTCATGAAGAGAGCAAGGAGGGCTGTTGATTCTGCATCACCTATTTGTTCTGTTGTACATAATCTGTACTTCTCTTCATTTTCTTCTCATGTATATAGAATAGTTTTCTTACTATCATTTTACAGTGTTTTCCTCTTCCTTTTTAACTTAAATTTGCATAACTTTCTGGTTTTATTCCCACAGTGTTTATGCAGTTCATTTATACTTAGAAATTTATCTACTCTAGGTATGTGTCAGTTTCCCTGCTTTTATGATTTTGATTTCCAGGCCGTTGGGGGAGGCATGGTATGATCATAAAGGTGTGCTAAGAACACTCTTTTGGGACAGTTTTTGTTTTGTTTGTTTCCTGTTTGTTTTGTTTTGTTTGTGGTTTTGTGTGGTTGGTTTTTTTTTCCTATTTTTTTTATTTGCTGTGCTTAGGAATAGTTCTCCTTTGTGAGTTTCTGTAGGGTTTGCCCTTTCTCCTGCTTTCCTTTACTGATCAGTATAACTCTCAGGAGACATACCAGAAATTACATTTTCTGAAGTTCACCATCCTCATTCTTTTACCCTCACCACTTTCCGCACTTGGAATTGATTGTAATCTCTTACAGAGGTAAGTCATTGATTGTAAGACACTTTGATTTTTGTAAATGTAGCCTGTAAACCACAGATCCTAATAATGGTAGCATGCAAGTATTCTTTGATGTGATAACTGACCAGCTTTGTTAGTAACAGTCATTTAATCAGAAACACTAATACAGAATTTTAAAAACAATATCAACTCTTACCAATTTGTCAATTCTAGTATGAATCTGAATGGACTTTATCCCTTTAGCAAGTGGGTGAAGTCATAGAATAAATACAGAATATAATTTTCATCAATCTTTTCTTTAAGTTAGTTCAATATAAATTCTATAGAATAAGTTAAACAGTTCAAAGACATTAATTTTGAGAAGATTATTAGTATTTGAAATATACAAAATTTATTTGGAATTTGAATCCCAATTTATAAAGAATAGTTTCACACTGAACTGTAAAACAACTTCAAAAAGTTAAGACTATGAGGATTACCCATTGGGAGTTGAAACAAATGGGATTGACTGGCAAAGCAGGAAATACTGAGGGAAAAATGAGAACTTTCAAAAGTCAAGTTGAGTCACTCTGGGTGAAAGAAATTAAAACAAATAGTAAAAGGTTATTCAGCTATATAAAACAAATAGTAGAAGATTCTTAAGCTGTTTAAACTAAAAGAAATAAAAGAACAAGCAAAGTCAGTGTAAAGATAGGATTAAGCATCTTAGGTATTGTCTGAAGTCTTTGTAAATTGTTTTTCCTACTTTCAGTAAAATGGGAATAATGCAAGAGGTGGCTAAATGGGCAGAAAAGTACAGAAGTGGAAATTATGCCAGACAGGCCAGAAGGAAAACTTGAAGTGTTTTATGTTTGAAGTCAAAAGGAACAGAACAACATCCATAAAATTATCACAGAAAAATTGACATGTGAAATTACAAGCTTTGTAGTAGAGCAGTTCTTGATTAAAGAAGAGGCAATGCAGTTTGTGTGTGATAAAAGACAGAGAACTGATGGGCAACTCTTGCTCTGTTGGTCTCATACTGGCAGCATGCAAAACTTTGAAAACAAAATTTGACGCAGAGATTTATTGAATGCATTAAGGAAAATGGAAGATAGAATAAGTAATATTGGGCTTTATTCTTAGGGATAAATTGTGACACACTAACAAGGGTTTTGGGTTTTTATTTTTGCCAATTAATAATGAAGTGTCATCTGGTTAGATTAGAATAGCATGGATAAGGAACTGGCTAGAAGGGAAATGAGAGTGAGAAGTGGTTAAAAAAGATCCGCTGGGCTTTTAGCAGAGCTTTTTGAAGGATCAGTCTTCAGATTCATAACATTTAATATTTTCATTAATGAGCTTGACATAAATATTAGGAGCTTGTTACAAGAAAGTCGACAGGCACTGTCAATACAGAAGGAACTAGAACATCATACAGAACCGTGTGACATTGAAATTTAGAATGAAAAAGATAAGAATAAATTTAATAGTGCAATTAGGAGGCTGTTCAGCCAAGGGCTGAGGATGAGAATGACTAGGAGCCTAATGTCTGGAATTAAGCAAGAAGATGATTTAGAAATACCAGATCAGATCAGAGGGTGATGGTTCCATGAACTGGGTAAGAAAATCTGAATGTGAACTGGATGTGAAAGCAAGAGGTTAACTGTGATTGTCCAAGTTGTCACTTATAGTGTCCTGTATGCTTTAATGTTTTGGACTGTAGGGGTTATGTAGAATAAATTGCTTGTAAATCACATCAGATACATAGTAAGTGTCATTGAAATGTTCATGGGAAAAAGTGGGTCTGCCTTCAAGTAAGGATCTGGTTAGTGGCCGGTAAACAAGGCTGCACACCGAGCCCAAAGGCTGAAAGGCTAATGATTAGGTGTGCCCTCTCTGTTGTGTTTTCTAAGTCATGAAACACTTCTATGTAAAATAGCATCTGACTGTGTAATTAAAACTGTGTTTGCTGCATGCATGTGCAGGAGCCAAATAAAGTTTTGAAACCTTTTTAGGCATTTTAAATTTAAGTGCCTGACTATGCAATGCCTGTGTTTGTTTTATGGTCTGTATGATCTATGTTTTTTTTTGTGTTCTCTAGCCAACTCTATGTGCCTTACTTCAGCCTTCTATTTTTACAAACATTATTCGGGGAGTGAGGTTAATTGTGTACCTGAATGTTAGTTTCTGTCCTTTGTTTATTTGTGTGGATCATTTGCAGCCTGTAACAAGTTGTAGCTGATAAATGTAGATTAATGCTGTTAAATATCTTTTTGAGGTATGTGCTCTCTGATCTGCTTTCTTTTCACTTGCTACTGATGCAAGGGCTATGCAGACGTGAAATTGCTTTGAGGCTGATTCAGCTATATATAAAATTTCTAAGCAAGAATGCTGATTTTTTATGCCCTTCAGAAATACAGTGTTAACATTTTCATCATTTTGTGGGACTTCATTGTAGGTTTGTCTTCAGCTAAAATATGTAGTTATCTTCTGTTTTAGCATTTCTAGTTTTTGACTCCTCTTCCAAGACTCCAAATATCCTTAAAGTTTGTCCCTTGTATAAGTATCATTTCATCCACTTTCTTTCTCAGAGGTGGTAGTGAAAAGAAATCTTTCACTGCCGTGGAACAAAAAAAAAGACTGTTGGTGAAACTAGCTTAGTAGCTTTGTAACTCAGTGTAGCTCATGCTGAATTGTCAATACTTTGAGAAGTGTGGACTTAATGAGCATTTGGTTCTAACTTTTGAAAACAGAGCCTATAAACTTGCATTTTAAAGAGAAGTGTTGGGAGGAGAATTCACTTTGCTTTTACTTCTGTCACATCTGAAATATTTAGAAGTAATAAATATTGAAAATCTTTTAATATTGAATCTATAATTTTTGGGGACAAACTTCACTTTCCTTATAATTCCTCTTAATTTTTGATCATGCTTGGGCCGTTTTTCCTACCCTATACAATCTGCAGGCTATCTTTTTTTTTGGAGTAAAGCTGTCAGAAGAAGCCAATGAATCTCAGTCACTAATGCATCCACAGTAACTATTAAGAGTTGCTTTGATTTAACACATTTTAATTGCATAAGAAATCTTATTTACATTCTGTTTCTCAAAGATTGTAACAGTAGTAGTATTGGTGAGCACCAATAACATAAAAGTTGCACGTGTTTTACAGAGTCCATTAGAGACAAGAGGGCAGTGTGCATTGGAGTAGGTGTGTAGCCATTTCTTGTGCTGTTGCTGATGCTTTCTCTGGAGTTTTCTTTTTCATTTGTTTTCCTCTGCATTTATTTGTCAGTGAATGGCCAAACAATGTGAGAAGGATCTTGCATATATTTGTAGCAATAAGTCTGAAAAGCTCTGTTGCCACCAGGGCTCTAGAAGAGCTGTGGAGAGGTACGGGGTGTTGCTAGGCAACACCGCATGGCCACAGATAGTATTTTTCTTTTAATTTATTTATTCTTCAGTTTGAGTGTGTCCTGCTTGGAGCCATTTGGGTAATAGTTAAGCAAGCACATAGAAATCAGAGAGCTGCAGGAGTGGAATAAAGGAATGCAATATAAAATTGTAAGAAAGGAAAAGCCATGACACATAATTAAACGACCAAGAGACATGAAATAATTAGTAAGGACTAGAGAGAAAAAGTAAACAAGCGTGAGGAAATAAGAGCAGGAGAGAAAAAAACCCAAGCTATGAAAAAAAAAAGAGAATAGAAAAGATAGGGCACTATTGAAGAAAAATTAAAAATTGAAAGCTCAAACAGTTTATATACAAGGGGAACATGGAGCTTACTGCACAGGAATAAGAATTAAAAATAAGAGATAAAAATGACTTCAAGAAGAAAAGGGAGAAATTTGATAATGATAAAAGAATTATGACTTTTGTTTCTTTTTGATTTGCATCATCCTGTTCATTCCTATTATTCTGTTAGCACATATGCAATAGTAGCAGTGACACTCAGGAGCTGGGGACTGATTAATAAGTCCAATATGTTTCCCAGAGAGGAAAAATAATTTAAAGTAAGAGTTTCAGTATTATTTAGGAATTATTCAATCTGTCTGTTTGGAAATAGCATTTTCAAAACTAGGTTATTGCATTTTATTGAAAGAATGTGGCTGATTATACCAAGGGTGCTAGGTCAAGCACTGGTTGCACAGAGTGAGTGGGTTGTTCATACTCTCTGAGTTAAACATGATAAGCAGGGGCAGGGCTCTCCTGTGCAGTGTTCAGGGACCTAAAAGGCCTTCACTTGCAATAGTTGGAGCCATTTATAGGCTTGAATAGCATAGCAATGTGAGGAAAATTCTGTGCCAGAGCCAGCTGAGAGACCCATTTAATTAGCTCAGGAGCTGTGCTACCTGGCCCAAATGTCTTGAGCACTGTTTGTGGGACCCGAATTAGACTCCTCCAAACAGTACTAAGCCAAATTCAAATTTAGGAGTCTTGCACTGCAGTCCTTTCTGGTGTATCTTGGCTCTGTATGGCCCTGATTGCTTGGGAATTGCTGGGAAGGTGCTTGGCTGGTGCTTTGAGGCATATTTGTATTGTTCACCTCAACTTGAACATAACAATTTTCAAGAGACCAACAAGAAGGGGAATACAGCAGCCTGAGCTGCCTGAAGGCAGGCCAGAAGGTTCTGGGAGAAGAAGACTGCTCAGATTGAGACATGAAAGCTTCCAAAGAAGTAGAAACCTTACAAAGAAGACAGTAAATGAGATACAGAACCAGAAGAGTGCATAGTGCCATAGTGAGGTATTGAGTAGTTAGTGCTCTTCTCTCTAACACTGTAAATGGAACTGAGACCTCAGGCAATATATTTATCCTGGATGCTGTTCTCAAGCTACATGTGAATAAACAAGCAGCATTACAGCAGCATTCTCTTAATGCTCTTTTGAATGCCTTGCTGAAGGATGTAGCTACACATGAGCCCTGTTCATTTCTGTGTATAGGAAAGTTTTTCATGTGATTTCTTACAGAAAATAATACCACTTATTTTCTGAAATTTCTTTTGGAAGATTCTAAAGCTTGTTAAACATGCATTGTATCTTCAAAGAAGTTTGCACTTACTTGAGCAGTTTTCCCTGATTTTTGGTTATGCCTGTATGTCTGTAAATACATGGCACAACAGATGGTGATAACTTCATAGGATCTGCAACCATTGTAATAGCCTCATACCTCTGATTTTTCTGAATTTTTTTTCTTGAGAGGGAAAAGGAATTTTAAGTGTTTATACTGTTCTACTTTGTTGTTTCTTTCTCACACTGTCCCCACCAAGACTTAACTTTCCACCTTCTTAGCAGTGAGTGTAAGCTTTTGTTTTGACTAACTTGGCTTGATGCATGATATTTAAAAATAGGTAGTTGTGTTGACTATTAAACAGCTTTGTAAGTCTTTCTGCATTCTTATTCATGCTTTCCTTTTTATATTTTGCACTTCCATTTATTTTTTCTGACTCTGTGTATATTACAGAATCTGAGGTTGCTGTCTTACTGTGTCTTTTGCAATAAGGTTTGAGATACCAGTCATTGCTAAGCACGGTAAGGGATGCATGTAATTATAGTAGGTTTTGCACAATCTTTTTTCTATATGGTATTTTGAAAACAGAAGATTTTAGAAAATTCTAAATCAGAATAGCTGATTTAGCTATTTTAGATGGCAATTAATATAAAATGTGCTTAAATACTTGGCTTTTCTGGACATCTCAGCACAAGGACATGTGTTTTGAATTTCAAAGAAAATGGAAATAGAAGAGAAATTCCAGCCTATTTTTTTTTTTCTGAAGATATGTGATTTGTCACCTCACTTATGTATCTTCTCCCGGCATGTCTCCTGTCACCTACAGTTACTTCAGAGTTAACATACAGTTAAAAACTTAAGAGCTGAGGTAACATTTTCTTGGGTGTTTGCATATGGTGTCCATACTTCGTGAGTGAACTTCAGATTATTATTACTATTTTTATTATACAGTTATTTAATTATTACTATTTTTATTCTTCAGGTTTTCATTAGCTATGACAATGATGGAAAATCTGAAAACCAATGTCAGCATGTAACAAAACTACACCAAGGTCTTGATACAATGGTTTACTGTCTTTTTTCTAGTACTTATTTCTTTCACTTGGATAGATACTTCTCAAGTGAATTGAGTATTTCTAATTATTCCTCTGAGGAAATTTAGTCTCAGTTTCATATTTTACTTTGTTTCATTGCCACTATATAAGGCATTGCTACTTAAGTAGCAATGTGATACTGATGCTAAGTTTAGATAACACAGTAACCCAGAATATAAGTATATATACTCTCCTCAGGATAATTCACCTGGTCAGATACCTGATGATATCTTAGTAATATTTTTTGTGGAATTGTTTCAGTCACAACACTGAAGTATTTCACATGTTGCTGTTTTCTTCTCCTTAGCCAAGCAGACAGAGGATGGGATTTTTCCTGCTCCTTCTACCAGACAGTTAATTAAATAATTATTAAATAATAATACTAAAGTATGGAGTTCATTTATGAACTATGGGCACTATATGCAAACACCCAACAAAATGTTACCTCAGCTCTTAAGTTGTTAACTGTATGTTAACTCAGAAGTCTCCGAAGGTGACAGAAGACATGCCAGGGAAAGATATATAAGTGAGTTGACAAATCACATATCTTCAGAAAAAAAAATAGGCTGTAATTTCTCTTCTATAAATTCATATTAAATACTATTTTATGGAAGTCTTTTAGATATTGGAGAGAATTAGGAGCACACAATTTTGTAAGTAGTACCTGGAAGGGGGTGGTGCATGTGTTTCTATAACTGCCAATAGAAAGACATGATCTAAGATGTGATCTCTAAGGTTAGGAGACAAGGACCTTGGTATGACCTCACTGTTGTGGTTTAAACCCAGATAGCAGCTAAGCACTACAGCCACTTGCTCAGCCCCCAGTGGGATGGGGGAGACAATCAGAAGGGTAAAAGTGAGAAAACTTCTGGGTTGAGACACAGACAGTTTAGTAGGTAAAGCAAAAGCTGCACATGCAAGCAAAGCAAGGAATTCATTCAGTACTTCCTGTGGCAGGCAGGTGTTCAGCCACCTCCAGGAAAGCCAGGCTCCATTGCACATAATGGGGACTTGGGAAGATAAACACCATCACAGAATCATTAAAGTTGGAAAAGATCTCCAAGTTGATCAACTCCAACCTTCAGCTACATACCGCCATGCCCACTAAATCATATGGCAGAGAGTAACCACTCTGGACCTCCCTCCTTCTCTTTGCCCCAGCTTTATGTGCTGAGCATGACTCCATATGGTCTGGGATATGCCTCTGGTCAGCTAAGGCAGCTCAGCTGTCCTGGCTGTGTCCCCTCCCAAATCCTTGTGCACTCCCAGCCTCCTCGCTTGGGGTCTTGATGCTGAGTAATTGCTGCTCAAAAATAGCTAAAACGTCCCTGTGTTATCAACACTGTTTTCAGCACAAACCCAAAACACAGCCCCAGAGCATCTGCTATGAAGAAAATTAACTCTACCCCTCTCACACCCAGGTTTTTTGTCAAGAATCTTATGTGAAACCATGAGAAATAGTTGAAGCAGTTTAGCTTCTGCAGAACTGGTTGGGAAAAAATTTATTTACTTTTTTAAATACTGAGGCAACAGCACAATGAAAGAAAATGTTTTGTCATGGCCTGTCTGAAAAATACTGCTGTTGGACAAGAAAATGTGCAATGTAGGAGATGAGTGGTGGCATTCTGGGCTGAGGAAGCAAGCTTGTTACATATAATTTGCTTTTATTCCACTACATAAGGCAGGACCATACTGTTTCAGGATGGTGTTTAGGCATTTAATTGTAAATTTAATTAAAAAAAAAAAACTTTCATATTAGATAATTCTTTAGCTATGCATGAAAAATAAGAATTATGCTCTAAGTTAGTACTCTCAAATATGTGGGGTTAATTCCTTTAATTCTTGATCATTTTTGTTCTAAAAGAGCAAGGGCTTTTGGGTATGTTTTTCCTTATAGTCTTTGTTGAAGGTCAAGAACATAATCTGTTCCGTAGGAGTACAGTTCTACCTACATTTTAAAGATTCTTCCTTTTTTCCCAGGTTATGAGCTCTGTAAATGTTAATTCTCAATATGAGTCTGGTCTTTACCTGCATAGTCTCATTTTATTTAATCTCAATGAATCAAGGGAATATTTACCTAAGCAGAGTAAAGAATCCCAGGGGAAGAGCAAGCAGGGTTGAGATATGTGAAAGTAATAGGAGGAGAAGGGAGTATAGCATTTGGGATTTTTTTTTTCTTATTCATTAGTTGTATTTTCACTATTGAGTAGAAATAGTATATTTAGAAATTCTGTGAAGAGCCTGTGTCTCTTTATTTAAACTTAATGCTCTTAAAGAATTAGATTGAAAATTCATGTTAAGAATACCAGGCTCTCCAAGAGGAAAAAGCAGGACTACAACCACATTAAAAAAGAAACAGTATTTAGATGAAGCTTTTGATATTCATGATGTGTATTGTTCCCTGCTACAGAACCCTGTCCCATAAAGGGAAGCAGTCTTGCAACTGTCCCTTCAGATGCAGGGGGACCAGTAGTTTGTTGCCAATCTTCTCATTCATCTGCTGATTAAGTTTAACATTTATTTTGCAAAGAGAAAGAGAAATGTGGGAGGCAAAGGTTTTCCGTTTTCTTTTTTTTCCTTCCCTGAACTTTTTTCGGTCTTTTAAAGCTGAGTCACAAGAGAAAGGAGCATTATAAATTGCCCTATCTAGTTAGTGGCATCACCTGTGTTCTCTGCTCCATTATTATTTCCAGCTGTGCCTCTGGTTTCTTGCATATCTTTTGTAGCTCTTTATTCTTTTGAGTTCCTTGGTCTACTATTTTTTGTGTTGCGTGCTTGGTCCTTTCAGAATGTTTTCTCTCACCCTCCGTGTATCACTACTATCTGATGTGTTATCCATTGCCAAAACACCTGGTGTCTGCATCTGCTCTGACAACAGCAGGTTGAATTCAAGCAAGATACCATATCCTTATGTGAACATGAAGGCTGTGATAAATTTGCCACTTGAAATTTCTGCGTGAAACAGCATGAAAAGGAACTTAGCAGAATGACGTCTCTGCACTGAACATCTTTCACAGCCCCAGTAAAATTGCAAACTAAAGTGTTAACTATGTTTAACAAGTAATTAACTTCTATATGATTACCTGTCTTTAAGGATTAAATGTGCCATACTTTAAACTGGGAAAAGTTAAAAAAATCCAAAATTGTCTGCTTTCATTTAAGAACTTACAGTTGCTTTAACTATAGTATTTCTGTAATAATTATTACCAAAACCCTACACTTGCAATTTCAGAAAACAGAACATGCATCAGTATTTCCTGGTATCAATCCTGTATTAGCAATATATTCCTGTTTGTGGAGAAAATGTGATACTTGTTCTTGAGTTTTCATGTGTGCTATTTTTAGTGCCTTAAATTAATATACTGCTAAAAAAAAATCTTGAGAAAATTAACATGGTTATGCTAGTAAGGCATTGATTAAAGCATCCCACAATTCTATGTAATGATTTTTCTATTGATTCTTATTTGATTACTAACACTTAGGTTAGCTTTCTTTTGGAATTCTGCTTTTTGGGATGTACTAATATCTATACTTTCCTAAGAACTTGTCTGGACAATGTGGCTGTATCACGTAAGGAAAAAAATGTTATAACAACTGTTCATGTATTATGAATGGCATGCAGTCAAACGTAATGAAAATAACTGAGGGCTCAATATACTTTCTGCAGATATTAGGAGTATGTATGTACTTTAAATTTTTTTTTTTAAAGATCTGTTTTTCCTTTGTGTTCACCTGGTCAGTTAGCAGTTTAAAGCTGTTCTTTCCCCCTTTTTGGAAAAAGAACCACTTCAGAATGAGTCACAGCAAATAGGAAGAAGGAATTTAGTAAGCAGACATTGCAAAGATAATAATATGTTACAGATATGATCAAACAGTCCTTTTATGTGTTTAGTTTTTAAGATTGCTCTTAAGGTAAGGCCCTCTGGCAAATGACAACAGTTTTGTTTAGTTGCTCAGTATGAAGACAGTTTCAGGAGGCTTCCAGTATGGAATACAGCTATTGGCTCTTGAATAACATTAGAATAAATGCAATATATGTAAGTCATTTTACCCTATAGCAGATGGGAGCTTAAGTCATTGAGAGAAGATCAATGGAATCATTTAGCTTTTTGTGTTGTTTCAGTGTAGAAAGACAGTCTGTTCCAAATCAAGAGAGGAGTCTGCTAAGAATATTTAGGTTTCATTGAAATAAAGCATAGTTCATATCAAAAGAAGATGTGCTATTTCAAATTCATAACAATTGACTATTAGTCTGTTTTTAATATTTTTCTTTGGCATGTAATCCTGTTTAATTAGATTCTACTCTCTCTGTTGTTTCAAGATTCCATAAACTGGAGTCTTATATACCAGCTGCTAAAGCAGGAGTTACTGTCTAAATGATATTCACAACGAGTATTTGGAAGGTTTACAATTATACCCTTGCTAATAAATTGTGCTATTTTCCCCAACAGTTTTAAGTGCTAATCTTCAGAAGGCATTTTAAAATTAGCTAAAATTCTGTCAAGAGATTTACAAAAATTGTTAGCATGAAGATAATTATGTCAGTCCTTGGACTCCATCTCTGATTGTGTGCATAAATCAGAAAATGTCAGCTGTGTTTTCCCTTAATAATTATCCTTGCAGCAATATATTACAGTTTGGATTACTACTATAGTTTTGCTTTAGGTTTATAAACCACAAGTTTGTTTTTTCTGAAGTTTTCTGCCGATGAAATAATTCACATTTCTGGAATAAGTGATTATTTGTGTTAACACTTCATATCTATCAATAAGAAGATCAATATGAAAACCAGTGTTTTACACTTTTTTACACAGTCCCCCCAAAATAGTCAGCTTTTTTGTTACTATTTTGTTAAAGGAGGTCACTTGTACAGTATGGCCAACATTTTCAAAAGAGCTAGCTGATGTGGTCACCCTTGTAGCATGTGTGGAATTTGACGTTTTAAGGACCTTTTGGGCCAAAATTTGAGAATCTTTCTGCTGAATCTGTCCTGGATGTAGATATTTACAGTAGATTTTGTAGGTCCTCAATAGTTTTGGTAATCTGTTCTTGGAACCTACCTCCTTAAACATAATGAGTTAATATATCGGAGTGAGCTAGTGAATCCTTCAGAATTTGGACCAGGTTGTCTCATTTTAAGGACTCAGAAATCTAGGTACAAATACACTTAATAAATTAATAAATTAAATTTGTCTGCTTAAACAGTAGGAAACTGACACAACATACTCTTGGAACCTTTCTTATGGATTATAAAGAAGAAAATGGGAAAAATGGATTTGTTTTAGCATTAGTAGTAATAGTAAATTTGAACTGAATAGGTAAGAGCTCTTCTGTCTTTCAATTGCTGTACATTCCTTATCTTTAATACTCAGGAAGTTTGACATTGAAAGTGTGAGATTTATTCAAACTTTCTAAGAAAATTTTCTAAAACCATGCCGAAGCAATGAATTCTGAGAATTCAGCAATCGTAGTACTAACCTTAAAAACCTCTTTCACATAAGAGAGATGGTATTTCAAGTAGGGCTTTTAATTTGGCAGTGTATCAACAAGGATAAGCAATCTACTCAACTTCAATGGTGCAGGCTGCCTTAGAATAGGTCTTACACTGTTGTCAGTACAAAAGATTTTTATTTCTTAACTATCTCAAAATGTGTGTAGAGAAATTATCTGTAATTTTGAAAGTCTTCTGTGAAGTATTTCAGGATAGATTTAAAGTAGCAGGGTATGGCTTAATGTGATTCCACTCTTGTTTTGATGCTTGGAAGATTTATGGTTGATTTCAATGGGAGTGTGGTCATATTTATCCCTACTATATCACAGAATGGGCAAGTTTGAGTTATGGTCTTCCAAGACTGACTCTTACTCCTGCTGTGGCAAAGCAGAAGCAGCAGTGCTTTTGTCATTTAGGGACATCCTCAGTGGTGACACCAGGCAATAGACTGCTGTTGGTTTCTGAGCTACTTCTGCCAAGTTCATTTGACTCAAGGGGACAAATGAAGAATTCCCTTTCCAATAAGTCAACAAAGAGGCCTTTTTCATCCAAGACAAAAACACAGGCAAGAAAGCTAAGCTGATGAACGTTGAGAGATGGGTTTTAAAAAGTGTGACTTCACTTTTGCCAGAATATCCTAGGTTTTTATTTAAAACTTGAGGGTTTCTTTATTTCTATTCATCCTTGAGCTAGATGGTTTCTTCAACCAGTGTCAGAGTACTTTGGACTTGTCACTTAAAATAACTGAAAATACAGAATTGTGAGCACATAGTCTTTGCTCCCAAAGCTTGCAGTTTATTTTATTAACAGAAATAAGTTGTAGCAGGGAAAAGTCATATTTTCATGGTTATGAGAGGAAAGGCATTTCAACTTGTTCATTAATCTTCCTTCTTCCTCATCTTCATACACTCATTATTCATCTTTCTCATTTATGGTTATACATTTTACCAATCTGCTGTGTGTCATGCCACAGATAGTTGTGAATATCCAGACCACATCTCCATTTTTAACTAGTTATGAAGCTTAAGATCTCATATGATAAATAAGCCACTTATTTATAGATAAAATATAAATACTTGCTTCCTGCTCTTGCTTTTTAGTACACTAAAAAATTCCCAGTATTTATCATAGAATCCTATAAGAAGCAGTATTTAGACTTGCATGGCTTTTTCTATGTAATGGTGTTTTGACTTATGATGACCATGTCCCTAATTGCAACTCTGTTCTTTTTCTTCCTCCTAGACTTCTCAAGGGTGATATTTAATTTAGTATCGTGCAGAACTATAGATCTGCCAACAGCAATAACATATAGACTGCTATATAATTATTGAATCAGAGAGTTAAAACTTCTAGACTGTATCCATACCCACAAAAAATCACTAGGCAGTGAGCCACCAAAAGCAATTTTTTCATTGCTTGCATTTTGATTTTTTTACTTTAGCTGCTGCTAAAAATGAAGCACCTTGGACTTGAATTGCTCATTAGACTTAAATGTATTGTGACATACTATGGGCCAAAATACACTATGCAATATGCATATGCAATATGCTTATACATATGAATTATTTGGTAGCATGGATAAGAGAATGCACTCAGTTTTTGCTACTGATTTAATACTTCAGAATGTAAAACTCACCCTGGTCATGGTCTGCTGAAGTTTCCTCATTTTCCAGACATATTCTTCGGAGTATTGTCATGCTTACAGTTTCATTTCAAGTCTTTCTCAGAAACTGATATCCTTTCAGATGATCTACAATATTGCATGTGAGCTGACACTCAGACACGTGAATTGCCATCTATGCACCTGTAGCTACATTTATATTTCAGACACCCTTTTCTCCTTCCTCTGAGATGATCAAGCATGCTTGCATGAGTGGAAAAGCAGTGGGTATGATCAGCAGTTGCTTACTCTCCTGTTCAGTACAAATGCAATAACTGATGACATGGTCATTCTCCTTCATGAGTTTGCTTCTGGCTCAGTTTTTAGCTCATTTTCTTCTAATGACTCTGTGGTTTGTTCTCCAACTACTGTACCTTACATGAGAGCTATTTGGCTGAAAGTAGCTGAAAGTAGCTGAAAAAGATATTGTCCAGAAACAATTCTCAGAAATGGTAGAAGTAAGTTCATCTTCTTGCCAAGTGAATTGGTACAGCATCTATTCTTTGAGTCTGTAATTTTTTTATTCTTTTTTTTTTTTTTTTTTTTTTTTTTTGTTCTGGGTTATCTGGTCATTTTTATATTGGGTGTATAATTGAGATGGAGTATTTTTTTGTAAGGCTAAATGATCACAGCATTTTCTTGAGATATGGGCCACCTTTGTTGTCCTTCAGCCAATTAACACAGTATGGTCTATATAGACAAATAGCAACTGAACTTATTTCAGCATTTTCTATATGGATAGGACCAATTATTTTAACTTGTACAATCTTGAGATGAGTTAGTTGTGCTTGATAAAAATCTGTGTGCTTTGGATAGTCTGTTATTTTTACATGCTTTATATCACAAGGTCAAGAATGAGTTGTGTGATGCTTAGATTTTTTGAAACTATCGTGAGGTGCTGGTAACACAGGACTGGTAAAACAAAGGCTCTTGGAGCAGTATTCCAAATTATATTTCCTCTGGCTTCTATTTTCCTGAAGGATGGGAGGTTTAATTTTGCTTGCACAGGTACTTGCTTCTTAGTATTGATGAATCGAGAATCCTTCATTAATTATTATTGTTGATTTAGATTTCTTTTATATATTTTAAATGACTAACCTGCCTGTATGTGCTTGAAGCTGAAGGTCAGTGTATGCTGATCTGATTAATGGAATACTTCATTGTCCAGCTTCCATATTTCTTTTGCAATCCCTTGGACTCATCGAGTAGGATTTTGCTATGCAAAGGACAACTGATTGTAACATAAACAAACAAATCACTTTAACTGTGGGACAAGACTTACTGTGATATGTGTAGTTTTTACAAAGGAGAAAAAAGATGTCAAAACATCCAAATATGTATAGCTCTGTTCATTTTTCTGCTCAGAAATGTATTGTTAAAGCATTAAAACTTTGTATTAAAAGATCTATAATCATATCTAAAAATAATGATAGTTTAAATCTTAATTGGACAAGCAAAAATATCTTGCTAGGTCATTTATAAGAATCTAATAATTTTTTTTCAGTAATGCTTTTATAACCTCCGATTGAATGTAATTATAAAAATAAAGAATCAATGCAAATAAGAAAAAAAACAATAGATAACTCTTATTGTCTTTAGTGTAACCAGTTTTAAGATGTGGTCTTAAAATTAATTCACTTATTAAATACTGTGAAAGCAATATGACCAAATAATAGCACCCATAATTTCTTTAAAATTATGGCTACATATAGAGCCTGGCAATCCTGCCTTCGAGGTTGTTAGCAATAGGAACTGTTTTGCTAGCAACTTGTTTCTTTTAAACCCATGTGGCAAAATTATGCCTCCCAGAGGTAACTTTTGGTATTGGAAAAAGTTGTTGGGGAGAACAGGGATAACCTAAAAGCCTCCTGTATTGATGAAACCTCAAGAGAATATAAAAATCCTATGGAAGATGCAGATGATTAGAGAATTATTGTTCGCTGGCATTTCAGACTCACTTTGTGCAGACACAAATTACTGCACTTCCTAGCATCTTCTGAATCAATTTTACTGTCTTTGTGGCAGCAGAAGAGAAGCATCAGTGCTCTGAAGTAATGGAACTAGTCATACATTTAGTAATAATTTACAGAATACAACAAAGTTTTACTTCATTTATTGTGACAAAATTGTTGGTTTCATATTACTTTTAGAAATAATGGTGAGCTCTAATCTGGAAGAAACCTTGTGGTTAAGGTGTCTGTAAACAATTAGGCTTTTCAATTTCTGTTATGTTTTAAAAATTAAGTTAAATAGGAATTATGACTGGTTTGTTCCAACAACACTGCCTATTATATTGGGACAAAATTTATAACTTCTATAATAATAATAATAATAATAATAATAAAAATGCTCATTTAGGTTTCTGTTCTCCTGTCTGTGTGCTATAGTAGCATTGCAGAGATAAATGAAAAGTAGTAGCACACAGAGATAAATGAAAAAAAAATAAAGAATATAAAGTAAAAATTCTATAAATTTCATTATGGAAAATTTATAAGATGATTTCCATGACAACCATATAATAAGATTCATGTTTACTTTAATTCTGAGTTCTCAATGTCTTTTTAATGACTTCCATGTAATTAAAACAGAATGCATAATTTGAGGTAACATAATATAAATCAGTTTTGTTTGCGTGATGCTGAATACTGTTAATACATGTACAATGAACTGTTTAAGAGCCTCACATGGATATGTCCATTTGTTGCAGAACTGTGAGAAACTGGAAAATAATTTTGATGACATCAAGCACACGACTCTTAGTGAGCGAGGAGCACTTCGAGAAGCAATGAGGTAAGTCTGGGTCACCATAGCAACAGTCACAGATGTGGTAAAGAAAGAGTCATTCTTCATTATTGGGGGAACAAATGAGTTCATTGCCACCATTCAGCTCTATTCTCTAAGGTATTAATTTGTCAGTGGAGAGGCTTCCCTTGAGGCTGTACTTTGGTTTTGAAGCTGCATAAATGTTAAGCCTGACTGCACAGTAAAAAATGTAAATGTTTAATTTGTTATTTAAAATGCTTAAGGGGTGCCTTGCTTTATATTTATACTAAACTGTGAGTGAATGAAAATATTGTTCATCTAAATTCTGTAAGTGTTAAAGCAATTGTACAATGGTGTCTGAACAAACCTGTATTTGCTTTAAATTGAATTTGATTTTTATGTATGTAGTTTGTGTATACTCTGATTCTATCACAAAAATTATGTGATTTTGGTTTTGATAATGGAATGTAAGAATCTGTCTTGCCCTTTATGTGTTGTAGAGATGTATATTTTGTTTAATAGCATCATATTGTTGCACTTAATACTTATTAGAGGAGGTTAAAATTAGTCAGAAGATGAATTTTCTGCCATCTTTATTTGCACTGCAGTGTATCTGGTACAGGACTCCAAAGTCCTGCCAGATATAGTGCCTGGAAAAGGGAGTGATTACTATGCAGAAAGGTGGTAGAATTGAAGACAGCTTTTCTAAAGTAACTCACTGAATAATCAGGAAGATGTTATTTATAGTATTATCTGTGAATCAGAAAATTATGTAAGCTTCACTTTTAAAGGTTTTGAAATTGGATAGTAAAATGTAATGATGCAAACATAGTGCTTCATCTCATTTGCCTGATATCAGGTAACTTCTTACACTTGAAGCAGTACAGTAAAAAGTAAAAACAACAACAATCCCCCTAAGAATCTACTTGAAAAAATAAATACACCTATTTGCTTTGATTGTATCCGTTATCCATATAAATTTATGGATGTGTGTGAATGACTTGATTTGCATGACACACGTTCACGATGCTCGTCTCATGTACACTGATTGTTTGAAAAGGTATTCTTACCTACAAGTATTCTGAACATTTCAGCCACCAATAACTGCAAATAACTAAAAATAATGGCATTCACCTTTCTAGTAGTGATTTTTGTTTATGCTTGTGTTGCTTCATATGTTTAGGGTTTTCTCCCAGTATGGTGAGTCATGTGTGTACGTAAATCTTGCGTGTAGCATCAGTAAATAGAAAGTGATATAAAGTAAAGATTAGGGGAATTTTTGGCAAATGAAAAACCTACCTTTAGTATTTCTAACAAATTGGATTTCAAGTTGCTGCTTTCCTGTAACAGTGTTCAGGTTTGTGACGTTTTGCAATACATGACTCAGCAGGAATAATATTTTAAAAACTTGGGAGCTGACACCTCTTCGGTGATCAACATTGAATAGCAGGGGGAGCTTTGGCATTTCAAAGGTCATGTTTCTGTTACAAAGCCTGTTTAGAAGATTCTTGTGATTCTTTGCTGTGCAAAAGCACTTTACTATCTCATAAATTTGTATCCTGGCTATTTCTGCTAGTGTACAGCCATTCTGAGAAATAGATATTGATTGTGAAGAGCGACAGATATTGTGCAGTGCTGGAATTCTCTTAATTGCAGTCAGTATTATATGGTTGGTTGTTTCCTTAGTTGCTTTTTTATTTTGAGATAAAAAAAATACCTGACTTACTAAATTTATACTGTTGTGTGTGTTTGTAACATACTTGAGTGCCACATGAAAGGTAAAAAATGTTAATTTAGAAAGGTATCTGCATGTAGGTGTACATATATTTTTAAATATGTGTAGAAGACACTTGTTGTTTTAGGTTGTATGGTTCTTTCAACTGCTGTATAGTCACCTCATTTACTGGGTGGCTGCATTATTCTGTTTGGATCCCAGGATTATCTGTACATATGTAATTCAAATGGTACATTTTTGTAGATTCAAGTTCACTTTTCCTTTCCATGACAAGAATGGACATTGGACCAGGCATGGGAGGACATAGATTTGCTGACCTCAGTATTATGAGGTACCTTCCTCCTTTGGGTAAGAGAAGCTTGTGGAGAGGGTTGCACATTGCACAAAAGCACTAAAATCATGTGGGCATGAAAGCAACAGCAACAAAAAAATCCTAGTTGGATAGCTAAGTGGATATATGTGGATCTCAGATGAGCCTTGAGTGGGCAGTCTGCCCAAATCCTCTCTGATTTCCCAGAGTGGTACTACTGGTCTGCCAGATGAGAAAGACAATGAACACTTTTTCCCAGTGCTCCTGTTTGGAACGAGACCTTCCATTTTAGCTTCATCTTTGAGAAAAATGGCCAATTTAATATGGGTTTCATACACTTCTAGTATCACTGTGCTCTGCATAAACAAATACTAATATCCAAGAAGGGTCTTGTTCTGTTTCCAGCTCTTCAGTATTCAAATTGAGGACTACATGAAAATTATCTTTCTTATTTGTGTATATAGATGTATGCAAAATAAACTTTTTGAAGGGTTTTGAAATTATCACACAGCCTATGAACTTTCTCTACTTCTACTTTACACTTATTTTAGATTTTGAATGAGATAATGAGCTGATAGTAGTTTGCCATTATTCAGTATATAAAGGGTGGTATTCTAAGAATTTTATTTACTTGTGATTGCACATAAAATCCATAAAGCATTCAATTCAGTTAATGTTTTGCTTATTCTGTTAATGTACTCCAAATGTTTTATTTATTACTATATTTTAATGCAGCTGAAAAGATGAAGTAAACAATAAAAATCCATTAGTTTTTTGAATTGGAGCTTATAAATGGACAGGCTATTGCTTGCTTACCTTGAATGTGTATATGATAAATTATTGGGTATTTTATGTAGTAACTTGGCAGAAAAATATAGCTATATACCTATAATGCCAGGTTGCATAAGTAAGAGCACTGCTATTTCGTTAACAATGCTCAATTTGTTTTTAATCACTGAGAAAAATCTAGATCCAAATCATCAGTAAAGCTTCATCTAGAATTTTAAAGAAGCTTTTAGACTGGTTTTTCTGCTATGAAGGGATAAGTATTTGAGGAGCAGGAAGTGGTTTAGCTGGGTGCTGACACTGGTAGTCTTTTCATAGGTGGTGAAACCAGAATGTGGACTGCTACAGTAAGCATTCTTCTGCAAAAGTAGGGTAGAGTAGCCTTGAGGAGTCTTAAAATTAAGCAAAAAATAATGATACCTCTGCACCCTCAAATTATAAGGTAACTTTTAGGAGAAGTGTGGCAGAAATCCAAACTCAGTTATTAATATCAAATCAGATATTAATAAATTACTAAGATAAGGTTTTGTGTGTTACTGGGTTTAAAAATGACAAATTTCAAAAAGCAGCAGACATCAGCTGGCAGGAATTCTTTTTCCTGCTGAATCTGTTCATTCTGTGTACCGGAATTCATTGTTAACATCGAGAGATAATCAGAATTGATGAAATTGGGAGATTGAAGATGATCTAAATGTGTGGTCTCTGCATTTTATTGATTGCATACCAGCAAAATATTTTTGAGCATGTATCCTCCATATTTGTATATTTATACATGTATTGCCACTATACTAATATTTTATGTGCATTAGAAAACACACCCAAGAATGGAAATTTAAAAAAGAAAAGACAGATAAAGATGAAATACAAAACTACTTAATTTAAAAAAAAAAACATTTATTAATTGCACAGAAAGTATTTTCTTCCCACATTAATGTGGCTTGTCTTGTGCATTCTCTTCTTTGGAGATCATTGATCTGTTCCATCTTTCCAGCATAAAGCAGGGTCAAGTAGAGCAGGTTGCTCAGGGCTATGTCCAACAAAGATTTTTTTATATCTTCCAGGATGGATGTTTCACAGACTGTCTAGGCAAACATCCTCACATTAAACAACAGCAAAACTCAAACAAAAAAGCTGCCAACACCCTCCCCCCCGTTTGTTTTTTTTTTTTTTTTTAACATAATTCTGCTTCAGCTTGTGCCTGTTGTTTCGTGCCCTTTTGCTGACGACTGCTAAGAACAATCTGGCTCTGTTGTCTTTATTTCCTCCCATCAGATATTTATACATTTGGATAAGATTCCCCCCTGAGCCTTCTCTGCTCTGCTCTGTGTGTCCCCAGGTCTGTCAGCCTCTCCTCGTACGAGAGACACTCCAGGCCCTTAATCACCTCAGTGCCCCTTTGCTGGGCTCTCTCCTGTACATCCCTGTTTCCCTTGGCCTGGGCGACCCTGCACAGGACACAGCTCTCCAGAGCAGTACTGGGCAGCTGAGAAGAATTTCCACTCTCAACCTGCAAGTAATGCTGTACCTGACACAGCCCCAGGTGCTGCTGGCCTTTGCTGCAACGAGTCTCATGGTTCATCTTGTCCTTCAGGACCTCCAGGGTCTTTCCTGCAAAGCTGATTTCCAGCTGGTCGTTTGCAGCCTGTACTGGTGCCTGGGGTTGTTCCTCCCCAGGGGCAGGGTTTCTTGGTGGGTTGGTTTGTTTGGTTGGTTGGTTGGTTTTTGTTTGTATGTTTTTTAATGTGGTTTCTGTAGGCCTGTTCCTCCAGCCTGTCAACAGCAGCCCGGCCCTTTGGAGTGTCACCACTCAGTAGGTGGTAGAGTGCTTTTGAACACTGCGTATATGTTACTATGTGTTTTAGATAGACCTGTGTCTAGTGTACATGTATGAGCCAGGTGTCAGACAAATGAAGCCATAGCATTTCAAACCAAACTTTTTCTGAATCTAGTGTTGCAATTGCTTACTTACCAAGTGAGTTGGTAAGCCGCCATGGTGGGTTAAGGCAGTGAGCAATCAGCAAGGCTGGTGAGGTGTTAATACGTAAATGGGTCCTACTCGTAGGTGGATATGGAGATGGTCTGTCTTATGAACACAGTATGTGTGAAAGCTTTGCAAGTCAAAATTAAAGCTGAGTATTTTTGTGTAGTCTTCTTGTTATTAAAAGAAAATTGAAACATAATTATTCGTACTTTGAAATGGGAAAGTTTGCTTATCTGTTTAAATCAGTATAAAAGATACCAAAGTTCGTTTAGAATTTTCTTTTGCATTCATATATTTGCATATGGTTTTAGATAATATGAACAAGGGAGTGAAGCTTCAACTGTGATTTCCAGTTTGCTAGAAACAGTTTCTGTTAATGATGATATTCACTGTTGTCTTGACAACTGTGCAAGCTGGGGTTAGTAATAATCAGGCTTCTTTTAATATGGTCTAGACTCTCAGATGTATTTGACAAATAGTTTCTATGACTGGGCAAAACCCAACAAAATTGCAGTGTAAGAAGTTCCAAGGTTTCACAAGTATTCATTAGTTTGCAGAGTAAAAGCTGGAAATTTAAACACGTAAACAAAACAGGTCTGCAGTGCAAACTACAAAACATGTAGTAACCAATTTGTTAGGGCTCTGGCCTGAGATCTGGCAAATGTGGGTTGGGTTCTGAGTCAGGCAACTTGGTTTTCCCATTTTTAAAAGCATCATAGAGCTCTAAACTTAGAGAAACACAGACATGAAGTATAAGGGATAAGGACAATGAAAATGTCATGTTAAATGTGTTTTTTTCTTTCCTGTATTCTTCTTAAACTGTTCTGAGAGATAGGACCAATCTCAGGTAAATTGAAAGGGAAGGTGAATTAAGAGCAGTAAAGGCTTCTGAGTTTCCTGATCCAGGTCCCAGAGATTGTTCAAAGAAATTCTTCTGGGGAGGTGGAAGCCTTTGAAGCGAATTCCGGTATTCCAAAGTTCTGTACTTCAGTAAAGCCTTCAATACTTTACAGCATTCTCCTGGCGAAGCTGGCAGCCCATGGCTTGGACAGGTGCACTCTTTGCTTGGTTAAGAACTGGCTGGACAGCTGGGCCCCGAGCTTTGGGGAATGCTGCTGCATCCAGCAGGCAGCTGGTCCCCAGTGGGGTCCCCCAGGGGCCAGTACTGGGCCTGGTCCAGTTTATTGTCTTTATAGATGATCTTGTCAAGGGGATAAAGTGCTCCCCCAGTAAATTTGCAAAAGACTCTCAGGTTAGATGTGAGCGTTGATCTGCTGGAGGACAGGAAGACTCTGCAGAGGGATCTGGCCAGGCTGGATTGATGAACTGAGGCCAATGGAATAAGGTTCAATATGGTGGAGTGCCGGATCCTGCACTTGAGTCGCATCAACCCCTGCAGTGCTGCTGGCTGGGGAAGAGTGTCTGGAAAACTGCACAGTGGAAAAGGACCTGAGGTGCTGGTTGACAGCAGCTGAACATGAGCCAGCGTGTGCCCACTTGGCCAAGAAGGCCAGGGGCATCGTGGCCTGTATCAGGAATAGTGTGGCCAGCAGGAGCAGTGATTGTGCCCCTGTACTCAGCACTGGTGAGGCCACACCTCAAGAGCTGTGCCCAGCTGTGGGCCCATCACCTCAGGGGAGACACCGAGGGGCTGGAGCCCGTCTGGGGAAGGGCAGCGGAGCTGGGAAAGGGGCTGGAGAATGAGTCCTGTGAGGAGCAGCTGAGGGAGCTGGGTTTAGTCTGGAGAGCAGGAGGCTCAGGGGAGAATTTACCATTCTCTACAGTTGCCCGCAAGGAGGGTTTAGCAAGATGGAGGTTTGCAGTGGCTGCCTGCTACGACCTCAAGTAGTCAAGAAGCACCGGCTAGCAACCCAAACCACAACAGAAGTTGGCCTCTTCTCCCAGGCAGACAGAGACAGGACAAGAGGGCATGGACTCAAGCTGTGCCAGGGAAGGTTCAGGCTGGACATCGGGAGGAATTTTTTCACTGAAAGGGTTGGAACAGGCTGCTCAGGGAAGTGGTAGAGTCACCGTCCGTGGAAGTGTTTTAAGAAACAACTGGATGTGGCACTTAGTGCTGTGGTTTAGTTGACAAGGTGGTGTTTGGTCAAAGGCTGGTCTCAGTGATCTCAGGGATGTTTTCTAAACTTAATGATGCTATGAAAGTAATCACTAGACTTGTGTTAATGTGTTTATTTGGTACTGAGGGAGTAAGTCCAAGTTTCTCTTCTACCTTCTTCTGTGTTTACATTTATCTCCAGTGCAATCACTTGAATGCTGTTTAGGGCATGCTTTTAAGGGAAAAACAAGTGACTGCTTCTTATGTATTTAACAAAAATGTTGTGCTGCTTCCAAACTGCAACAACACTTTGCATCTTGGGTGACTAGCTCATGTTCCTCTGATATATCTATCTCAGCACCAGGAAACAAACACCCTTTACCACAGAGGACATATTAATTAGGTAAGCTACTGGCCAGATTATTGATTTAGACCCTTATTTAGACAGCATTTGGCTTAGAGATATTCCCTAAAAAAATTAGCTGCAGAGGTGTTCTCAGAGTGAAAACAAAAAAAACAAAAACCAAACTAACAAAAAAAAAAAAAAAAACCAAACAAATGAAAAAAAAAAAGAAACCCACAAAAAAATTCCCATACAACTGTGGAGTTCAGGGAATGTTTAACTTGCTCCCCTTGGAATTTATTTTCTATATATGCATCTTCACAATTTTATAAATTTACCATATTATTAATAGCCTATGGAGATGAGGAGATGCTGCAAAATGCTTGTTTCTAGTCGTGTTTGGTATTGCATAGAAATGCATGCAGAATGTTAAAGCACTTGAGAACTTTTAATAGTACTTCCATTATGAAAACCCGTGTGGCTAATATGAGTTTAATTTTGAGTGCCATTTTGAAATCAGAACTTCACTATCATTCTTAGTTTACATTACAGATCAAACAGATTGCCAACATCACTTGCACTGACGAAGCATTAGCCATATGCCTTCACAGTGCAAGGCTGCCCTGGATAAGGATAGCTATGACTAACCAAGCTGCTTATGTGCTAGAAGCTGTTTAGTGGCATTAACAAGGCACTGTTAAGCTGTGCCCATGCAATTTTACCATGCTCTTTGTTGGCTAACTAGCTTCTGAGTCACCCACTAGCCACCCTTTGAGAGCTTGGGATTAATTGCTCAGATCTGGCCACGATGGAATAATTTCTGTCTATAGACAGATGCTGCAGAGCTGTAACACCAAGCATATATAGGAACCCATGACATTAATGTAATTATTTTTGTGATAGTTATTAGAACTTGCATTGTCTTTGTCATTTCTATGGAGAATTAACTTCATATTTAATTTTGCAATTAGAAAGAAAAAGAAGGTTCTGATATGTGTTAAGACCATTTTTTCTGGTGTCACTCACTGAAGAGCTTGTGAAACTAGTGATAATGCTTAACTTCTGCACTAAAGAATGTAACTGCATTGCCTTATATATATTTTTCAAGTATAAATCAAGAAAATTATAAAGTACTTTGTTTTGGGGCTTGATTGTGATAGACTGTTCTGTTGAATATCAGCTTCATAATACTTTCCCCAGAAATTTTAAAACTGAAATGAATTTCCAAGTTTGTCAGCTAATTGCTGCACATCCCTTGTTCAAAGTATTGTATTTAATTTCTTATTTTTAATTTATGAGTTATACAATTTTTTTGGTCCAGTGATAGGCTGGTTTATTTAGATGTTACAGGGGAGGAGATCAAGATAAGTTAGATGGTTTTCCTTTGAATGTTCCTTTAGTCACCTAGCTAGGATAAACTGACAAACACAACTTTCACTGATGGTGTTTCTGAATGGCAAATATGAAAGGATATTGATTTTTTTTGGTATTCCAATTGGAAATGTAGATTTGCAATTACTTTGCATCAGAGGTTTGAATTATTCCTTGTAGTGTATATAACCTGTACATGGATATAGAACAAAAACATTGTGAGCAAAATAAATAATACTTACAGATTTGGAAACTGCATTATAATTGATTCGTTTATTGATATACTGAAATGTTCTTTAGGAAACATCTGACATGAACGTCTTTGATAAAATCTTGTATTTTTCTCATATGCTCTTTTATATGTATTACTGTGACCAAAATATGCTTTGGGTCTGTTCTGAGTATGGTAAATACATTGTTTCTGTATTTGTGTGTAGTCTTCCCAAGAAATATTTCAGAGGGGAGAGGAAAAAAACACCTACTTTGTGTCACTTCCACTGAGGAGAGCCTGGTTTTGGTTTTGAACAATTTAGTTTTATGATTTAAAGAAAAGAATTGGATAATAGTCAAAATTTGGTTTTTAGCAAACTGCAGGAGATGTTGTCTGATGTTGGTGGTGAAAGAGATTTTGAAAACCATTGTGACAGATGGCTTACCACAAAGACTCCAAAGGTGGTGTGCAGGGGGTGCAGCATCATACTTTTCAGTGACTAACAGCCACTCGTGCAAAGAGAGTAGAAAATTACACTACAGAATTTGGAGCTCACTCCATGGGTTCCCCCTTTATTGTTTTTTAAAATGCGAAGTTTGAAAATATTTCTGAAATGTGTTCTTTGCTACCACAAGCATTCAGGAAAATGTGTTCTGGATTGCTAGAGAGACAATGTATACAATATGGACTAGCAGCCTATACACTTCAAAAAGGTTTTGGTTCATGAAATACAAATTTTTTTAAAAAGTACAGATATGAGTGAAAAAAATTTTCAGGTGGTTTTGCTATGAGCCATGGCTTTTGTAGAATATTGATGCTTGATTTTATGTTGCAGGGCTTTGGATGGTTTAGGTAGAAGGTTGCATTTTACCATTTTAAACCATAGTGAAAATTGGGGATGTATACAGAAGCTGGCTGTATTGCAGCTTTGGCAAAGTCAGATGTTTTAGTGGAAGATGTTGAAGCTCATGCTGTTTTATTTAGAAGTCATTAGTTTAATCTGTAGCCAGCCTACTGAGAGTACCACATTCCACATGTATTTAACAAAGGCCATTTCCTACAGTCAGAAACCAGTCTGTCTTTACAAATGCTGCTTTACATATATCTGCACTTATTTATTTTCAGACATTTACTGTAGCTCTCAAAAGCCTGAAAAAGTGTAATGTTTTTTCCTCCTTTGTGTTGTCCCTGGACTTTCTGTTGCAATAGGTGTCTTTGAGTACGTTCTTTTTGGAGTTCAGGATACAAAGCAAAGCTCAGGGTTTGAGGAAAAAATACAATCTTTATTGAAAATTGCATTATTAGGTAGTGTGTCCTTCCATTGTATGTTCATTGTTGCCAGGTAATCATTATCTTTTCTGATTATGGTGGTGTGCTGATTTGGGTGGGATACAGTTTGCTTTCTTCACAGTAGCTGCTCTGGGGCTGTGTTTTGGATTTGTGCTGAAAACAGTGTTGATAACACAGGGATGTTTTAGCTATTGCTGAGCATGACTTGCATGTGCAAAAGGAGTTGGGAGGGGACACAGCCAGGCCAGCTGACCCCAGCTGACCCAAGGGATATCCCAGACAGATATGGGAAGAAGGAGGGTGGGGTAGATGTTCAGAGTTACGGTCTTTTGTCTCTTCCCAAGACCCTAGACTGCCAATGTAACATAGTGAGTGTGTTCCTGGTTTTGCTTTGCTTGCTTGTGCAGGTTTTGCTTTACCTACTAAACTGATTTTATCTCAGCCCATGAGGTTTCACTTTTACCAATCTGATTCTCTTCCTCATTCCATCAGAAGGATGTGAATGAATGGCTTGGTGAGGCTTAGTTGCTGTCTGGGATTAAACCATGACATGTGTTTAGAACCCCTTGGTTATAATGACTATTATTAGCTACTGCTACTTACTTTTTTTTGCTGCCTCTCAAGAATTCTAGCTTTATATTATACTGGCTGTTGCAATTTTTGGATGTAAGAGCAAACATCCATTTTCCTAGAAGTGTTTTGTATGTTGGGGTGAGGGTGTTTCGGAGATTAAACTGTGGGTCCAGCTGTGCCCTAAGATATTTACCTTCCATCAAAATTAATATGTCCTTCCCCTGTAGACTTCTGAATTTAAATCCTGTTTATTTACTTGAGGCTGTTTGGGAGACCAAGAAAAGATTATCTAAATGTAATGTTCTAATGGAATCAACCTGTTTATTGAAAGTAAGACTGTAAAGTGTATTGGACTTTTTTCAGTGAGACAGTTAAGATATGCTGGAATCAGTACCATACATTTAACCAATTGAATACAAAATTTAACAGAAACAGCTTCCCATCCTTATTTCTCCAGAACAAAGATACTTTATGTAGGAATTTGTTTCATTGGAGCTTGCTGGTGAAAAGTTGATGGGCAGCCATTTAAGCCCCAGACCACTTTCGATTTTTCAGGACACCACCCAGAGGCTTTCACTGCTATTGCCTAAGGCAAGACTACTAAATCTCGAGGCATCTCTAGGATTGAGGAAGGTTAGGATCTCAGGCAACAATTTGTACAAAGAAGCTGCTTACAGAGTGAGACAAACATAAGAGTTGTAGTAGAGAACAAAGGAACAAACTATTCTCGAGTAATGTCTCCTGCCATCTTGAATGCCCAGGACTGCTTATCTAGGGTGTGCTTTGTAAGGTGCACACAGTATTGGTAGTGAGAAGGTTCTGTGTGCAGCAGGCATTTGCAGAAGGCTTCAATTTGCATGTATTTAGTGTGTTTAGGTTGTTCAGCATTTAGTTCTGGTTTGGTCCAATACCAAAAATTTAGGTGGTTTGTGGTTTTTGTGGTTTGTTGGTTGTTTTTTGTTTTTTTGTTTTTTTTTTTTTGTCTCCAGGAAGAAAAAAAAACAAATGGTCTCTTCTGTAAAATAAATCCTGAACTGTTCTAAATATCATTACATAATTGCACCCATTAAAATGAATTTTAATAGTTGATCTGTATATGGAACGGAATGTAATGGAAATAATTATAATGTGATTTCCATCAGAATACTTATTATCAGATTATTTATAATCTGATGCCATTACAATACAATAATCTTTTAAAACGAATAAACTATTGTAAAATAGTAAGACTACTTTTTAAAGTCCTATTTTTAATAGTATTTAATATTTCTACTATTGCCATATTAAAAATTAGGGATTACTATTACTATATATAGTACTTTTTTAATTTAATAAAGTCACTACAGCGGCTATCTTTATAAAAACTATTAATTTTATTACTACTATCAAATAGTAGTGTTTAATGGTACTGATTAATGCCACAAATACTTTTCTTGCTGCTATTTTGCCTATTGAAGATTTTTCCACATTTGTGGTCATTAATTAGTATTAACCAAGCATTTCCTTTGTAATTGTTAATGTGGCAAATAAATAAAAATATTTTTAAATTGATATCTGACAGTATTACCAAAAAGACAAGAAAACACTCTCTGAGGAGTGCTTTAAAATAGAAAAAAAATTATAAAATAATTTTTCTCTCTATCGTATCTGATATATCTTCCTGATTGAGCAAAAAGTGGCTTTCCTAGTGCCTCTTCTTGCTTGTGCTTTTCTAATGAAGAGAGGATGCACTTGAGCACGTGCAGAACAGTTTCTGTTCCCAGGGAGCTACAGTGGCTTGCTTGGCTCATGGCTGGCTGTTACATGTTGGGCTGTGCGTCACAGTATCCACCCCTCAGTCTCCATTGCAAATTTGCTTGCATGGCAACTGCTGGTGCTGCTAACCCTCTTCTGTCCTGAAGGATATTCCCTTGTGCCTTCTCAGATTAAATATTTAATTGGGGTGGGAATTGTTCTTCTTGTAATTAAAGAACTATACAGAGCTGTTTAAAAATACGTTAACAGCAATGGTTATATATTTAGAAGAGATTCTGGCTCCACTGAGTGTGTTCCACTAAAGAGAGCTGTGGCAGCATGGCTGAGAACCGCTGGCCATGTGGCTGCAGTAGCCTGAACAGAAGATGTTTCTTGAGTGCATCTTTCAGCCTGTGCTGAGGTGCAGCTGCACAATTAGCAGCATGTGGCATGGCCTCTCTCTGGATAGTTAGACGAGCACAAATGGCTCCTGTGTGGAGTCATGCATTCAGTCATGGCCTGTCTGTAAGGTGCTCGGTGTCACCTCCCGGACACCGGTACCAGCTGTGTGAGGGCTACAGGGTGGGATGCTCCCTTCCAGGCAGGTGAGCTTCCATGCTGTCCCTGGCACGGCTGGCACAGGGAGCTGTGGCGGGGAGGCTGTGGGTACACGCATGTCCATGGCAGTTGCTAAGCCTACAGGACTAGGTTAGAAGTAAAGAAGTTAGTTGAAATAAGCACATTTCAGGAAGGGTTATGTCAGGTTTAATGCCGGCTGTTTTTTTGTAGAAATGCTCTGCTTTAGGGCCATACTGCTCATAGACACAGTCATTTTCAGGTATCTTCTGCAATTAATGATGTAGCCATTCTAGGCAGAAATCCTAGGCAGAATCATAGGGAAAGGCTGGTTATCACCTCAGAGGTGAGAGACCCACTCTTCACCCAATTGCAGATGAAATCCCTGATTTTCCTTTTATACTACAGGAAGGCATTTAACCAGCAGGGGCGATACAGAATGATTTTTTCCCCTTTTTCTTAGTTGAAATAGATCTGTTTCAGTAAGTGTAAAACTCCCTGCTTCTATGATCAAGTTTTATTCCTTTATTCTATTTGGGTACATTGGGTGAATGAAGACTTTACCTCTAATTTGGAAAGGTCTGAGTAATCTTTTTGCTATTGGCAGTGCTAACTACTCTTTCTCCTGCTAGTATAACAATGTCATTATACATAAAATTTATTGTGTTTTAAAACTAAAAATAAAAACAGAGCCTTGATATGCAACTTCTCTTAATATTTTCTCTTCTATCAACTCATTTAATTCTTGATGTAAAACATGAATTCATTGCTTTTGTGCTGGGAGCACGAAGCCACAAGTTGATAATGGTAACTCAATGTTTGTAATATAAAGTACTGTTCCTGTAGTGTGGTCCAATTACACAATAGTAAAGCAGGGATGTAACACAGCAATGCTGCTTTCCTATTTGTTTCAGTAAGTTTAGCACAGCGGGAAATGTGGCATTCTTCCAAGGTAATGCGTCAAGCTTACAGTTGGATGGAAGTGCAATGGAAATTATTCCAAGACTTGTGTGCCAGCTAATAGCTCTCACTGAATGTATGCGACAATTGTCTTGTGAAATGTATTTGATGTCATTTCATTGCAAGGATTTTACATTTTAATTTTGAGCTATTATGGTATTCTAGAGATATTTGAAAAAGTTTCTCTGTAGGTGCTACATTTACAGCATTGTATTTTTAGTAATCAAATGCAATTTCTGTCTGGTTAGAGAGCATGTGCGCCCTTTTAAAAAAATCCTGCTCTATCTTCTGAAATCAGAAAGAAGTACTCCATTAATTAGTTAAAATTATGTACATTGTTCCTCCAAAAATGTCCTATTTTTTGAGGGAGAATATATCTAAAACAAAAATCTTAACTGAAAATATATGCATGATAGCAACAGAATGTCTCCTTTCTTTTTGAAGTGTGGAAAGTAATAATATATCAGCCATTTGGCAGCTGGGAGAAACCAGAACTGTCAAGGCATCTTTTTTGGTAGTCATTTTGCTGTAGAGGCCTGGGGGTTGGATAGGAATCAGAATTTTTGCAGTTGGTCTTATTCTTCACTAGTTTTTACATTGCTTTAAAGCCATTCCCCAAGTCAGTAAATATCACTGTTGCACTGTGGCGTCAACCCACTGTGACCGTCTTAAAGATACATTGATTTTCTTTACAGCTTTGAACCGTCCTCAGCAAAATATATACATTTAAAATACCATGGCAGTGGCTTTATAAACAGCTTCGTGGTATATCTTGTCGTGCTTCAAATATGGTGAGGAGCAGCCACTGCTTATGGAGCATGAGCAAATAGTTCACAATTAAGGAGTTAATCTTTAGCCTCACTAGAAATCTTGGAACAGAGGGTGTCAGTGCATATCAAAAACAGTATTGGGTTTTTTTTTTTTTTGTGAACCACAGAGATTTCAGAGTACATCAGTTAGTTCCAAACAGGCTATTGGATGCTATCATAGGTAAAAATACCAGCTGTACTGCACCTGGTTTGATTTTATGCTTATAAAAGTAAAATTCCTCCATCTCAGGCTTTTTTTTTTTTAATCCCCACTGCTCATTTTTCAGTCAGTATTACTAGAAGGGTATCTGACACCTCTTGCTCACCGACATTTTCTCTGTGGTAGTAAGTTTAGGCATACAATAAAGATAATAATTACTACTAGTGTTTAAAGCTTTCCAAAGGTCTGTAGTTGCATGCATACATATTCCTTTCTTAAAGCATTTCTGAATGCCTTTGGCAGCAGTGATCCAGCAACTGGAAGGTTCGTTGTCATTTGCAGTA
This sequence comes from Anomalospiza imberbis, assembly GCF_031753505.1. Taxonomy (NCBI): domain Eukaryota; kingdom Metazoa; phylum Chordata; class Aves; order Passeriformes; family Viduidae; genus Anomalospiza; species Anomalospiza imberbis. The sequence goes on from NC_089689.1 coordinate 13,263,733, forward strand.
TTTGTTGTTCCAGAGGGTGCGTTTGTTCCAGCTGGTGGGTGTAGTTTTAACACTGACATGTGAAAAGTGTATAAAAGAAAAAAGAACAGAGGAGATGCGCAGGGGTTAATCAGCCAATCATCAGCCTTGGCCCATGCTCCTGCAGGCAGAAATAATATCAGGTTTGGGAAAAAAAAAAAAACAAACTATTGAGCTAGCTGAGCATCAAGACCTGCACAGGTCCAGCAAAGCAAACTGCAGACAATTATTGATAGGACTGAATTTGGGGATTAATCACTACTGATATCCCATAGTAATTCCTACTAGCATCAAGGGCACCAACAAATTCTCCATGCAGTTAATATGGGAAGCTTGCTGACTCCAAATGTGTGTTGTGTATGTTGTCAGCATTTAAGGGTCCTTGTGCATGAGGATTGCCTCACGCAGTGGGGAGTGAAGAGCGTGTTGAGTGGACGAGGGTACATGCTGATTTGGCAAAGGATATAGGATGAATTCCTGGGTCAATAGTGATAATGATCAGAGTGCCTTTCTGATGAATAATTAAGTATGGGGTGGTCAAAATTTTCCTCTCAGTAGTGACATAATTTGGCATAGTAAGTGCCAATATTTAATGAAGAATACACATTTGGGATTGTCCAAGCTGGTTTTAGGCTCTTACAGCTGCTTTCATAGCTTTGAAAGCTCTATTTAGGATTGTAAAACAAAAAACAAACCACCCCCCTCCCCACATTTGAACATTACCTGTCAGGGGTTTTGGGGACAGCAATCACAGAAAGAGGATCAGTCAAAAATAAAGATCAAAACCACAGAGTGACAAAACATGCTTGTCCCTGGATAGCCTCGATCAGAGTATCTGTTCAACACCTTGCTTTGCTTTGATGACTAGTGCTGACACTGAGATGGTGCTGCTTTTTCAGTAACAAAACTCCAGCTGAACCACTGAGTCAGTATATGCAACATGCTGTGATTTTTTTTTCACCTATTTCCTTGCAGACAAAACAAAGTGAGAGAACAAGTCATTACAGTATACATTTTGAATGCTACAAGCACACCTGAATTAGAAATAAAAAATGAAATCTAAGTTCTATGGAAATAAATAGCATCTTTAATCCAAAGTCTCATACCTACTGCTATACAAAGCAGAATGACTGGAAAGTTAAAACTTGGTATTTTGTTTATTGTTATGAATCAGTCATTAATTCCCTTGTTAAATGTCATAATTTAATGTTTTCCAGATCTTCAATTATTGTGGCACTGAATTTTCACGAGTAAATTTGTAATTATTTCTGTGCATTGTGTGGCAGTGTTGTCTTTTTTATTTAGTGTGGAACTTCTTTTTGACAGGAGTAGTGCAAAATAATTTTGAGTGTTTGGAGGTGAAAGGACTGTACCACTCAGATGAAGTGAGGATTATTTCTGAAAGCATAACCTACACTGTTGTTGCTGTCTTAAATATGCCTTAGTGCTTTATTTGCTTTTATATTTAAAATTACAGTTTGATGGTTAACATTGGAAATTACTACAAGAAGGGAAAGGAAACTTTCAGCTTTTTTATACTGCATCTTGACTGCAGTGGGAACAATGGGCCAGTGGCACTAAGTATAGTCTGGTAGTTTGCTTATTTTATTTTACTTTTCCTCCAGTGGAAGGATAACAATCAATTAATACCTTTAACTCTTTATTTATTTTTATATTAAAAATAAAAAGAAAAAAAAAGCAGTGGGGAGGATTTTTTCTCATAATCATCTCTGATTGCCAAGTTATTTGTATGTAGGGGGAAGATTCTTTTGGTATAATCAATCTGCTGCTACCCATTTTACTGCCAAGCATTCCTTCTCTATGGTAGCGTAATGTTACCTAGGGAACAGCTTAAAGCTGACACATACAGTGGTGCCACAAATTAATTTCACAGTTATCAGGATATAGGGTGATAACAACAACATGAGCTACTGTGAAATTACCATTGTTCCTATTGAGTTACAGTGTAATTATTACTTTTGTGGCAACTATGCAAATAACTCATGTCACCACTGTAGGATGGGATGTGCATTCCTTTCTCTGATTCAGTATTTTGTGTTTCAGAGACATCTTTATGTGCTATAAACTAGAGCTCTGCTTTGAATTAAAAGCTAAATATGGTTATATCTTCACGAAAAAGAAAGATGAAAAAGAGAAAAGCAATACTTAAGAGACTAAAAACTAAAATCCATTGCAGTCTGTTCATTATCACCTGGAATCAGATCTGCAAATATGTGATAATTTAATAAAATAACAACCACACTGTTATTCTTTCATTATTTCCAAAATGAGAGTTGGAACCTTCCTTCAAAAAGGGAGCTTTGAATTCGTTACTTCTATTATGGGATATTTTCAGGTTTCTTTGCTGCCATTTTGGTTTGGTAAAAGGGACAAGTGAAGAGATGTTTGATTACATTTATTCTTATTGACAAGTAGGAAAAAAAAAATTGTGGAGCAAGATTAAGGTGCTGTTTCCAGTATATAAGATGGAATGTATCCTTGGCCCTGGATATTGGACCTTGTTTAAAACAAACCAGCTGCTGAGCATTAGTGACGGCAGAAGACCAGGTCTATTGTGTGGTGACGCTGGCACAGGTGCTCCTTGTAGTGCTTGCTTAGAACCAGAAGGAAGTAAGCATGCTTTGGGGGCTGCAGGGCAGCTTATGTGTTTTCAGAAAGGTAAGATCCATGAGGTAGTTTTGGTTTTCTTTTTCTACCCATAGGCTGAGATTTAAAAAAATTCCTACAGAGAGCTGGGATGTGCAGCTTGCAATTATGTATGGATAGATCACCACAAGAAGCTTTCAAGATTTTTATTCTCGATAAGTGGCTAATGACCAGATTTTCAAAATTGCTGAGAATTCAGGAGCTTTTAATGTTTAAATATTAAAGAAAGAATATTTTTGAGATGCACCATTTAGAAAAACATCCCAGCTACTATTGCATGTAAAGAATAAACAAATGAAACTTGATTAAATAAGTCCATAATCATCCAAGAGAAAAATCTATATGTGTAAGGTAACTCACTATTATAAAAATAGAGAGCAAGATAAATTTCCCTGAAGGACAAAATTGCAATGACGGGCAAGTTTTTTTTTCTTTTTATAGAGTTCAGTGAAACTTCATTGGCAGATAATTGTAATGGAATGATAACCTCTGATTTTCCCCCCCAATTTAAACTCTTAGTTTATATTTTGTAGTATATAAAAATGAAATTGAAGAAAGCATTCTTTCATTTTAGTTATGACTTTTCAGATATTATTTTGCAAAAGAATGTTTTTAATTAATTTTGAAGTATTGTTTTAAATTGCAAGTAGCTTCCAAAAGGAATCTGTTTCTTCAGTTCTTGTTTCACTGCGTGAACAGAAATACAGAACAGCTTGATGAGCCCATTTCTGTGAAGGAATAAATATGAACAACATTCTGAAGGAGCTGTCTGTGTCCGTGAGCATTTCTAAAATGTCTGTCTGTACTGTATCATCAAGATTTGAGATGCAGTAGTTGGGGTGTTTTTCAGTAGTTTGTTAGTTGTAAGTCTGTCTATAGAAAAGCAGTGTTCTGGTTCTTTCTTGTTCTGGATTTTTTTTTTTTTTTTTTTTTTTTTTTTTTTTTTTTTTTTTTTTTTGTTGGGTCAACACAATCTGCTCAGGTTTTGCACTGATGGAATATAGCGGTACCATAAAACCTCTGCAACTGATGATCTGGGGGGAAGTAATCACAAGATAAATAAACCTTATGAAATGGCTCATTTATTATCCTTGTGATGAATAATGGTGGAAAAGTGTGTGGTAATTAATGGACTGACTTCATGGAAAGACTCCTGTTTATCATATGGTTGTTGCTCTTTCTAGTGGTTTGCTGACAAGTATATTTATTGCAGTATGAGGAGGTCACTAATTAATATGGATATTAGTAAGGCTTTGTGATAATACTCTGAAAAATCTGATTTTTAAAAATTTTCTCTCTGTCCTCAATTCAGTTTTTTCAGTTCTATTCATTGAAGAGCTAAGTCAGTATTTGATGTCCAGGTGCAGTAATCTTTAACCCATATAAATTACATTTGAAAGAAACAGCTTGGGCTTAGCAAGAGTTTCTGGAAGATCTGGTGCAATCCTTGCATGCTTTGTTAGGAGTCAGCCTTGTGGAAGCAAGTCATAAAGGTTTAGAGCCACCAAAGGTGCTCATTGTCCCAGTTTTGGAAGGATTTGGGGATCAGGGTGGTTAGTTGTGGTACTGTGGGGAGCTTCTGCTGGAGCCACGAGTGAGCCAGAAGTTGAAGTTCATTAGAAAAATCAAATGTTGTGTTTTATATACCTGATGACCCAGACACTGTTTAGGATAAGTGTTATGTATTGACAGGTTTTTTAATGTAAGTAAACAAAATAAAGTTGTTGAGTTTTCTGGTGTTTTTGTTGTTGTATTTTTTTTTTTAAGAGTGTAATTTTGAACCATATGATGGACTTTTGTCCAATGTAACTACGACCTATCACCACAACTTCTTGCATAAAAATCTCTGGCAAGCCATAGAGCAAAAATCAAGAATAATTTTCTTGCAAAATAGGTAGTGTCAATTATTTTATTGCTTTTGGTGTAATTTATTTATGGTTTTTTAGCTTTACTAGATAAATAATGGTAATTCTGTGCTGCATGTTGAGATAGGTGTTTTAAAAGAGCAAGGAAGTTTAGGTCTCTTCCTGTGTTTTCAAGTAAGAGGATGTTCTCTTGGTGGTTATTTTGATGGATTTCTTTCCCCTCATCCATGATGACCAGTTTCAGATATCCTAATAGGGAGATAGGAGAGGGCTTTTTTTTTTTTTTTTTGTGTTAGTCAGCTAACCTTGTCCCTTTCAGTTCCTTTTTAAATTTTATCTCCAGGTTACTTTTTAATAGCTCCCCTATGTGTCCCACTAGCACTTCACTAGTGAAGAGGGACTGAGCCAAGTCCTGTACTGTGTAATCTTTCTTCCTTTGCTTATGGAATAGCTGTAGGAAAGGTGGTAGCTTTCCAGACTGATCTTATATTTTCTTCTTCAATCTCTGTGTGATTGATGAGTGGTCAAAGTTCTCAGCAGAAGCAGCCTGAGAACTGAGGTCCAGCCCTGATTGCCAGGGAAGCAGATTAGGATGTGGTAGTTTACAAAGGGTCAAACCCAACATAATAACTGAGTGACTCTGCTGCTGCATGGCCAGTTTAAGCCTCTGAAGTCAGATCTGTAAGCAGAGTCCTGGGAAGGTCCTTTGACAGGTTCTCATGACCCCTGTCACACACAGGCAGCTTAATCTGAACTGGAAATATAACCTGAGCTATAGTATGCGCTGTAAATACAGATAAGTGGATGTGGTATTGGAATGGTGGTGTGTAAAGGTGAGTAAAATCTTTTTTCAGGAGTGTTGCTGGAAAGGGCATCAGAGGATAAGATACCTGTTTTTATGTTCTCACAACTGACACCACTTTTTGCTTCACACTGTGACTTTAACCTGGGAAAAAAAATGAGATAATGTGAGAATGGGAGAGGTCCTTAGCAATATTTTGCTTGATGATAGGTGAACTTCTAATGTGAAATTTGCATGCCCCTTCCTGTTTGTCACGGGTGCTGACACTGAGAGCACTTTGGCCATATCCTTAGTTGAAAAAGCTTTCATTGGAAGTTCCACCTTCTGGAAAAGACTTAAAATGGCTTGACTGAAATTGTGGCTCTTTACCAGATTGAAAACTGTGGACTTCTTGTTTCAAAATAATAAATCTACAATTTCTTTATGCAGGACTACTGAAAATTAACAATTATCATCTGTGCTCTGAAGAATATAAATAGTTCTTCCAGGGAAAAATACATAAATCAGTGCCAAATCTCACTAAATTAAAAAAAACAAATAACCTATTTCATTTTGGCAGGGTTGATAATGTTCTGATCCTTGGCTTCAGGGCCAACATATTTTTCTAGGTCTACATAGAAAGATGTTCATGTCATTCTGCCTCTACAGTAAATAAAAAGCTGGATCAGCTCTCCTATGTTGTCTGTAATGAGTTCCAACTGGAGTACTATCCCTCCATCCTTGGCAGCCTAGGCAGCTTTTCAGTGGAAAATTTTCTGTTTTTCAGAGAGCAAGATTTTTAACCTCTTCCTTGCTCGGAAAGGTACAGACATTGTAACATTAGAGATTACCTTAAAGCTGCATTGAAGTTTTGAAATTTATGGACATTAGTATATTTTGTGTTTAGCCAGAAGAGTCCTTCACATTCTGACATGTCTTATTTCTTGTTTGGAGAATCGACTTTCAGTTTTGCTCTTTGTTATAAGATAGAAGTTCTGGCATCCTTTGCATCAAATAAAGCCTGGTACTAAAAGTTTTCTCATACCAGCTACTTCTATATGATATAAATTTCTTTATCTCTCTCTCTGCCCTGCAATTACTTTGCTCAGTGTTCTTTCTTAATGTTTTTTCTCATTGAAATACTAAAGCCTGCAAGAAGTTAGTTTATGATGAAATGATTTGCCTGGTCAGTTCACCTCTAACCAAGGCAACAATTTCAGCAGTAATGAAGTTCCAACTGAAGGCAATATAGGGCATTGTATATCAAACAATGCCAAATAGGTAAAACTGTATTGGAGCAGAAATGTGATCTATACCAGCTTCCCTAGGAGATTATATGTGATTAAGGAATTCCTTGGAAAAGAATGATCTCTTTTCATTATTCTTCCTAAGATTTGTGACAAGCTTGCTTTGTCTTCCTTTTTTGCCAATTTTCAGATTCCCATGGTGGACAAATCCGATCTGACACATCAGTGTGCTGCTTTACAGCTATGAATTCCTTCCCTCAGCACACATGGAAGACTCAGCAAAGTCCTGAGCACTTTGGCCAACACTGAGAAAGCTCTTGCTCTTGCATTTAATTTTAAACCAAGCCAAATTCTTATGCTTAAACTTGAACATGAGCTTCAGTGTGTGCACAGCATAGAGCCACAGTTCTTGTGTTGGTAAAGGTAATATCTGTGCTGTATGTTGGTTGTATTTATGTTGGCTCATGGAAATAGACTCAAGCCCTAGGAATTCAGCTGTTGCTTCTTTTGAGATGATGCCCTGCCACGTGGCCAGTGACCTGCCCTGAAGCAGCTCATTTGCTGGAAGTTCTCAATGGATCAATCCTGAGTTTCATCCAGAGTGTTCTTCTAAGAACACTAACACTCCTGTAACACCATGGATAGTCATGATCTTGCGTGAGTACATTTCTGTGAGGAGTAGGATTAATAATTAATGCATGCTCCCTCTGTGTAAAACAGGATAATCTCTGACAGATGGTGATTTTTAACAAGAACATTGCAGCAATTCAGCATGAAAAGCATGCTTTTTCTGTGCCTCAAAACTAAAAGATGCTTTCATGGAAGTATGTAAAACCTGCATGGCTTTCTTGTACTCTGTTACTAGTTTTGGATCATGGATACACTGAATTTTTGTGAGGTTATAATAATAGTGGAGGTAGTGTGATTTTGTCAAATTTCAAGGCATTATAAAAATGTCTGAATACTTCCTGTCAGTTGTGCTTATCTGTAGGTAAACAGCTGAGAGAAAAAAACAAATTGCTACTAATAGTAGCAACTTATTAAAAAAGTCTGTCAAAATATTATCATTTTTATTATTATGGGTAATATAAACATACAACAGTTGGGGGTTTTATTTGTTATATGCCTTCTATAGTGTTGTTGAGGAAGCAAGATATTTAATCAGTTCTTAATCTTTTTGTGCTATGAAATGCTCCCCAGAGATTTGGAGGTCAAACTGGGCACCCATCAGTAGAGTCAAGCTGTGCTGGTCTCCAAGGGAAGATCATCTGTCTCTTTCTGAAAGCTGCAGAGATGTAATGAATGATGGAATGGTTGATGTGCTGTCAGGTGCTTGTCCAACATCAGCATCAGGCTGATGTACAAGAAAGACTGCCTGCTATGCTATAAACATGTTGTATATTTAGATTTTCTCATTGTATGTAAAGAAATGTTAGAAAAAAACATGCACCATTGCATACTTCAGATGGATGGATGTCATTGCTTGAATGAAGGCTTTGAATCACAAATGTATGTGCAAGTAGCTATTTTCTTCCATTTGTAAAATACTCAGCTAACTATTTCTCAGAATGAGTAATGTACCATATATAGCACCAAAACAGTGTCTATAGAGCTTCGTATCATTCTAAGCAGAAATAGATATGTTTATTGAATACAGCATCTAGTTTGCATCCTTGGGAGTATCCATTTGGACCTTCTTTCTCTGGAAATGGGATTTTTGAAATGCTGCACATCTGTTCAACAAAATATATCTATTTTCCAAGTTGATTGAACAGTGTATAGTATTTTTCAAAGAAATGAACTGAGTATTTAATCAGTTTTTATATTGAGGAGGCTAAGAACATGTGAGAATATCTTTTAGGTGACCAGGGCAGATAAAGTGCCTGGTAGTTATGAGACAGTGGAGGGGAATTGTTAAAGTCACTTAGACATTGCCACTTTACCTTCCTAAAGCCCAAGAGCACCTAAAGGCTGCCAGAATTCTTAGGCTGCACTTCATAAAAGAGCTTCTCAACACTGAACTCTCTAGTAGGTTTCCAAATAGGCTCTTGCTTTTCCATGGTGATTCAGTCCCTCCAGGTTAACCAAGCCAAATGTACAGAGGGGGCTTAGAAACTCTCTTATACCTAAAGCTAATAGGTTACAGGTTTACCAATATTTCACATGTTAAATATGTGAGTTCAAATCCCTGCTCTTCTTGATTTTTGAGTAAGTGCCTGAATTTAGAATTTTCACAGCTTAGGGCTCAAATATAAGCTGTCTGACAATAGTTGTTGTGAAGCTGTTTTGATTTTTTTTTTTTTTCTATTTTCAGATGGAAAAGCAGAGCTTAAATTTATTCCCTCATAAGCAAGTGCATAGTGGTAACCTTTGGTAAAGGGAAGGCATGGCTCTGGTTTGTCTCTGACCCCATCAGATACTTAGCAGCTAAACTCTTAGCAGCTAGCATCTTGGCTGTTTTTTTGAGAACAGCATCTTGGCTGTTTTTCTTACATATACCCCTATCTACTCTGTCCATTCAGTTAGTGTGTATTAGGAACCCGAGTATCCAAGTTGGGTTGAAGAAGTCAGCTTTAGTTAACTTTGGGTCTTCAAAGCTCAAGTCTTGTCTTTGAAGATGAAACAGCAGTCAAAAATACTGCTTCAGTACTTGCATTTTGAATTAATGGAAAAGGAATAGCACATGCCTGATAGACACAAAATAAAAGCTAATTATCTGAATGAGAAGTTATACTGCTGAATGTAAGATTTAGAAGGTAGGATATTTTAAAATACCTCTAAAGTTTTGGAATGGTGAGAAGAGCAAATCTTCTGTATCTTCAAGCCTGAACCACTACAGAGGGTCACCCAAGTGATTTGAGCAAAGGTAATTCCAATGTGTGTGGCAATGCAAGTAGGTGTATTGCAATTCTCAAGATAGCTGTTATCATTCTAGTCCTGTTTGTGTTGAGGTGAATTAGAAACAGCTCAAGGGGATATCATCTAGGATGGCTGGGTTCAGTTTAGACTTCAAAGCATCTTAGATTGTATCCACAAGTTTTTTTCACCATTCACATCTCTCTGTTTTGTATATCAAAGCCTCAGTTTTTCACAAGTGTAAGCAAGTGGGAGAGGATAACCACAGAGAGTCTAAGAGGTGTGTTAAAAATTACATGTCTGTCAGGAACCCCCAAGAATCTCCCTGCCTGGGGCATATTTCAGCTCTTACTCTTCTTGATTTAATAACTTGATTCAAAATCTTCAGATGAGAGTGGATCAATAACAGCGTGTCTGCCTGGGTAACTGACTTTGTCTCCTTTGAAGTAAATGAGATTTAGTTTTGTATTCTCTGAGTTTTGAATACAGTCATCTTCTAACACCTTGTTTTATATTATAAGTTCAGTATTAGCATAACTCATCAAAATAATTCCTTTGAATACTTGGCCCTGGACCATGGGAGAGAGATTTTATGATAGGAGCCATCCCAATGTCATCTCTGTTTTAGACTGCTGTGGAGATTTGAAACAGTGTAAGGAATGACTGGGAGCTGTGTATGCTGCTTCCTGCTCTGGTATCACTGGGATGAGGCTTTGTAAGGCCTGATGATTCATTTAGGAGTATGTGTTATTAGTGTGGAGTATGTGTGGTGTATGGATGTGTTAAGTAAGTGATCATCTCACTGGATCTACGGGACAGAGACTGGAAGTGGAGTCTGCACTGAAGAGTAAGAACTGTAGCAGACAGATCCAGAAATACTCTGCATAGCAGAGCCATGAGTGAAAGGGAAATAGTACAGTAAAGCAGTGTTCAAAAAGGGAGAGGTATGCCTGTCCCCTCCACGTGAGCTGAGTATGATAATGTGGTACTGAACAAATAATGGTGGTATCTACAAATTCACTAATCTGTAAATATATTGTCTCCTCAGTTTGCTTATCACTCCATTGAGATCAATGGGTGATTGACTATAATAGATTGACAATTGCCAGCTTTACCTCTGTGTATAGACTGAGATAAAGAAAAGAAGGCGATCTTCTCTGCCAAGTAAGTTTCATAAGTGTGTTTTACATCTGGAAGACTGCTCACACCTTCTAGAAAACATTTTAAAAAATCATAATATCTACAGAGTTTTGTGGAACAGTAGACTGAAATCTGGTTTCTTTTTCCTGTAGAAATAAGTTGACTCATAAGAGTATTAAAAAAAAATTTGAAGTTCTGAGTTATGTTAGTACATGGCATTAGTACTGCACTTTTTAGTATTCAAGTTAGTTATTGTAGCACAGTGGAAATGCTCAGAGAGTATTTCTGTAAAGTTAGGAAGAGCCTATCAGCAGTTTATTCCAAGAACAAGGAAGATTATTCTTTCTGCACTGATTTGCAGCAAAATTATTAAATATTATGAGACTTGCTAGGCTATGCTGTTACTGGAATGGATCTGGGAGACATATTGAAGTTACCAGCCTTACACTCTGTTTTTATTTCATGGCATTCTGGTATTGGGAAGTTGAGGGAAACTAGAGTACTTCTTCACTTTTTGTAACTCCAGATATTCCTGAGCACGTTGCTGATAAAAATATCTCTCATATGAATGTGTACTGGGGTGCTAGGGCTTTGGAAAGGATTTGAGTAAACAGCAAATGAAAACCTAGGAGTGATGATACTGCTTTGTACCTTTTCTGCCACTGCAGTGTAGTTTGTTGATATTAGCGTTTATTTCCATGCAGACAAATTGGATGGGAATTTAACCTGGAAAAATGATCATTATTAATAGTATACAATTGTAAAAGAAATCCCAATGAATACATGTCCAATATTTATGCTTTTGCTTGTTATTTTTTGTGATCGTGGTGTGGCATGGTACATCCTTTATATGGGAAGGAGTGCAGTGCTTTCTTTGTACTGATCCTGCTATATTTACAGCTCTGTAACTCACTTTGGGGAAGTTTGTGATGCTCATCTTGCAGCTGGGAAGTGCTTTCAAACAGGAATAAACTGATGGTCCTTTGTTCCAAGGACTGGTGAAGCATGAACAGTTGTTTGCAGTGTCCAGTATATCTTTATTGGGTTCTTGCACTAATGTTTTCTCATTAGTGCCTACCTTTTTACTTACAGTTAGTAGACCCACTGAAAAGAGAAGACATGAAAATAATTTCATGTGTAATAAATATTTTTCATCTTTTTGGTTGTGGTTTTAAACAACAGGCCTGTTAAAATTTATGTGTTTAAATCAAAGATATTGTACTGTTAGACAGAAGTTGCAATGTCACCACGAATGGTATGATTTTGTTAGTGGTATATCTGCTGCATGAAACAATTGCCAAATCAAGGTCTATACCTGTGTGACAAAATTAAAAGCTTTAAGTACATCTCACTAATGAATTCTGATATTTTTATCATATGGTAAGTCTGTTCTCAGTACAGATTTCCTAGTTTTGTTTATCGACTGTATTTAATAAGAGGGAGTGTGGGTTTGTATGATGCTGCTGTCTGGTGCAAGTCAGAATATGCCTCCTCCTGAGTAGACAGCTGCTGCAGTAATGTCAAGAAGACTGCATGTTACCTTCCCTGTGGCTTCTCCAGGTGCTACAATGCCTGAAGGAGGTGAAACTTTTACAGATGTTAGCATCTGCGACAGCATACTGTTGATTAAACCTTGAATAGTCTAACTACATTAGCAGGAATTAACCCAAAGTACTTGTGCACTATGGAAATGACACTTCATGTTACCAATAGCTTCTTTCTTCCTCTTTCTCCCTCTGTGTTTTAAAATTAATTATGTGTTTCTTCTACTGGTAGGAACTCTTGTTTTTTCTTTTTTTTTTAATATTGTCAAACCATTGAATGCAGTCATACTTCAAAAAATAAAAATATTCAGATTAAACTATTTTGCAATAGAATTAGATATACATTTGGGGACTACAGCGTTCACTTTACAATCCTGATACATATAATTTAAAACTAAATAGAGTAAATGAATCTGTAAGCTGTAACTTGCCTGCTGGATGGACATTACAGTGGATGAATGGTCCAGTCCTCTGTGAGCAGTACACATAGTGTTCATTTTAGAAGATCTGGAAAACATCTCTTTATTCAGTGTTGTAAGTGATATGCGTTTTCTGTACTCTGGCACAAAGTTTCATATGCTACTTTGCATAGCAGAGGGTGAAGCACCAACATTTGGTTCTGGAAAAAGTGCTGAAGAAGAATGAATCTTATGTGTAACTGACCTAGAAATGCAAGTCTAGCTATGACAGGGTAGGATGCAGGTGAAGTTTGTGAGGACTGGCTGTGTGAGGATTGCATGTGGGCAATTCCTTCCCCATCTAAGATGTACTAAGGATATGGAAAGTATATATAGTTGGAGGTAAATAGCTGTCCAGCTTCCAAATTATTTCTGGTAGCATTTTGTGGTAGAGGTATTTCCAGGCAAGCCTAGTTTTAGGTTTTAAGAGAACTACTTTTGAGAGGAACTTTTCTTAAGTCTCTTCATGTACTGAGAGTTACACAGTCCTCCTCTGTCTGCATCTTCTGTTAACTGGCAGCAGTTTAATTTCATACATCTAACTGTGACTTATATCTGGGCATATTCTCGTTTTTTGTGTTTCCTTGTTTCTTGTTATTGATAATGGTTCTTGCTAAATGCTTAGTGCTGAAATCTGTATATTACCTATTCATTTCTGGAAGGGGGAATAACTGCCTTGTTGGTTTCCTTCAAACTTGTTAGAAACTCATGAGGATGTGCCTGCATACCACTTACCAGTATAAGCATTTGCCTGGTTTTGGACAGCATTTAAGATGTGCATGTACCTATTTTAGAGAGACTTATAAGGACCAGTGATTTTTAATTAGCTGGTAGGGTGATGCTGCTCTTCTGAATGTGGCAGTACAGCACTGCTCTTGTGCTGGGCAGTCAAGCTGAGGGACCATGGTTCAAGTGAAGAGCTGCTCATGTCATTCCTGGGTCTGCATCACCAGGCTTTTTCTGGAGCAGGCAAGAACTTTCTGTTGTGTTCATTCTTCTAATTTTTTGTTTACACTAGGATTGATGCTTTAAAAGGTGAGAAAAAATTCAAAGGAAAGGTAGGCTTATGTTATGTATTATAGATGGAAATAATGTGTTGTTTGGTTGGGTGGTTGTGTTTTTCTGTTTTTTTTTCAACCAGGTTATAAGTCAAAATTTTAGTTTATAATGTAGCTGCTGATGTTAGGAACAGTTCAAAAAGCGCCAAAAATTTAGCTTTTTGCATCTCTTTTGCACTACATATAATGTCTTGTAATTTGAGGCTTCCCTACAGCAGAAGCCTCACACTACTCCTCATAATGGCATTCTTGGAGACTTTACCCTCTCTTAGTGCAAAGTTTCATTAAAACAGAGACTTTGCAGCTTGCTAGGTACTGTAAGTTTAAAACACTCCCGGTCACCTAGCTTGGCTGCCTGTAGGCTGGAAGTACTTTGGAAATTGTAGCATTTTGTAAAATTTTTGTAAGGAATTGTAAAAGGCAACGCAGAAGGGAAACCCCCCTCCATCAGAAGGGACTGATGGTTAGAGGCAGGAGGGCTTCTTCTCTGGAGTGAAGTTGCCTTTTGGCAGTGTGGCTCTGGCAGGAATATGTGTTTAACATGCTGGCTAAAAATAGGGGAACTCTGAGGCCTATCATCCCTGAGCCTCTCTTAATACCACAGATGGTTGAATTTAGAGGTTGCTAAAGTATTTTGAGGGAATTTAAGTCTCATTAGGTGGAAGGGTCTTGTTTCCTTCTAACAAATTCCCTTTTATTGAATAACTTTGGAGTCACTCAATAGAACTATTAGGTACCATAGTCAAACTTCAGTTTCACTGTGTGCATCAGGCAGATGGATGCTTTATATGGCAGGTGAGAGTGGAGGTTTCCTTCAGAATAGTTTTTTTCCAAAGTTGTTTATTTACAGACTGCAGCCTCGGGATAGCACTAATGCTTTTGTTAGCTACTGATTTATGTCAGCCCCAATCCAAATAAAACATTTGATTTGTGCATTCTATTTTAAACAGATGTGCACATGCTTGCTCCCTTCAGACATACTGTATTTTATCAACACGAGGGATCCTTATTTCCTTTATTACAGTGAGTAGTGACTACCAAGAGACAACAGTGTAGCAAGAAAGTTACCTAACTTTAAATTCAGACAAGAACTGAGAGACTACCATTCAGAATATGTCTTCAAAGTGTTTCATACAGCTGGAAAACATTTGTGTTACTCTGTGGAAAAAAACTGTGAATATTGTTTGGATTCCTATTTAACTGAAAAAGATGACAGCTTCATTTTAATACATATCATGGTTCTGATATGTTTGTTGACATACTTGACCAGGTTAAATAATTTTATTCCATGTGGTAATCACAATGTACAGGACAGTGTTTTGTTCAGTATATTTTGAATGTAGTCTGTTAACATGCATTAATCTTCAGGGTTTTTTTTTTTCTTTAAAAACAATCCTGAAACACCAAGCCCCAGAACTTAGATGTAAAATAAAATAATTATTTAATGTAATGATGCAGTATGTACACATGCTCAATTACAATTCATTTTCTTTGTGAAACTGATGCAGAACCTACTAGACACTTCCTGTATGATTGCTATTGCAAGTTGATCAGAGAATCATTAGGGGAAAGACACTTCAGAAAGTCCTCTGTAGGATTTCTCATTAGTGTGGGAGTATATTCTTTATTGCAGTAATTACTGCTGTACTTAGATGTAGTGGAGGACAATGTAAAGTGAACTGAATATTGTGAATGTGTAAATATATTCAGTCTTTCCTGTTTACCAGTAATTTCAAACATACTTTGTGCTTTTTGTTTAAAGAACCATACAAATAAGACTGCTTAGTTTTCTGGAAGTATTAAATACTAAATATGAATTTGTTTTAATAATAACAGGATTTTGGCATATCTTCAAAATTTTTACGGGCTTGTAACAGTGCTGGTCACAAGACCTCTCTGAGCAGTAAAAAAAGCAAAATTCAGAGACTTGAAATGTCTCACAAGTTACACCTCACCCTAAATAGAAAAAGCACTTTATTGTATGGCATAATCCTGATCTTTACTGTTGAGGTGTCATCTGTAACTAACAGAAGTTGAAAAAATATGTTGTATACTATGAGATTTAGTACTAGAAAACAACTGTTTCTTTTGACATGCATAAATACAGGGTTTTTTAAAATAACTGTATTTCAATTCATTCTCATGCAAATGTTAAATATAATTACCTTGGTGCTCCAGTCAGTGTTCATTCACAAATGTATGATATGAAAAAAAGTGACATAACATGACATTATTTATTAAGGCATTTTCTTTTATCAAAGGAGATTTTAAAAATGTCATTAAGGAACTGAATCTCTGACTTCTAAATGTACTGGTTCTGTTTACAGTTTATTTTTCCTTTAAAAATGTCTAATCAATAAGCCTCCAACTTCAACAGAAGTCTAAAAATAAAACTTTTCATTTTTACATTCATATTAATATCTGTGAAAAGAATTCTTCCTCTGACACTTGGCAGTCTTGCTGATGTTCAGTTACAGCCAAAATTCCAGGTAACTCCTGAATTGCCTTCACTCTTCAGAACAAATACAAGTAAAAGTAGCAAAAATGTTGCTACAACTTCACCTTGTCTACTCTGAAGTTAAAGACAGATGTCTCATTTACTTCCTGGGATCATGATTTTGTTTGCTTGGAGCGACAGATTGGGAGTTATTCTCTTGATCACTGTAGCTTTCAAATAAAAATTTTCAGAAAGCTCTTGTTAACTTAAGAAAGACAATATTATTGAACTTGATGGTCCAGTGGAGCAGCCAGGATTGAGGGATACCTTGGTGGCTCTGGTATTGCTTTGGAGGCTGGGATGCAAGTGGTTTCTGTGCTGCAGGTTGCTGAAAACTGCCACAGTCTTCTGTTCCTTAGTCCGTTGTTGTCAGACCTGAAATAATATTTCATCTTGATAGGAGAGAAGAACAAAGCAAGAGTGAGAGGTGCTCAGGTGCTTTGTTGAGGGTGACTGCCTGGGTAAATGTGGGCAGATAAACCCAGTCTCTTGTACAGGAGTGAACTTGCCTTGTCTAAATTCTGTGTTGGTGGGGGTTAACATAGCTCTGGGGACCCCGGGAGGGCAGGCAAATGGTTTAGCTGTCTTTTGTACTATCAGTCACTTACTGAGATTGGGAGGGACATAGGGAGGTTGTCTAGTCCAATCCTTTTACTCAGAACAGTGTTGACTAGAGCAGATTGCACTGAGCTATCTCCAGCCAGGTTTTTAATACCTCCAAGGATGGACAGTTCACAGTCCCTCTGGCCAAACAGAAAATGTCTCAACATTATACTGAGCCTAAATTAACTGGCAGAATAAGAAATAGAGCTAATTCTTTCATATGTGGTTATGGGCACTGATCTAGCTTTATTACTTCCAGATGCAAAGTGAAGGGTTATGGCTTTGCTTTCACCTGGCCCACTTCCCCAAGGAAGATTTGAACAATGCTGAGGGTTGGGCAAGACACTGAGAGTCAGTTATATTCTTAGGGCTGCTGAGATGTCTCAAAACAAGTCAAAGATCCTTATATTTTAAGGAACTAGATTTCTGCATTCAAAACTGTAACAGACCATTTTCAGGATGAACACTAATCACATGAGTCACAATGCAGCTAAGTTTTATGTTAGCAAGAAGTCATGGTTTACAAAAAAATATTTTTGAAAAGTGGCTCATGGATTCATGACACTAGGTTCAGGTATCGCTGCTTTTGTCTCTTGGTTAGTGAGGCAAAAGTTGTGTCAGTTATTTTTAGGTTGTGGTGTAAGGCTGGGTTCTGAGCCTACAAAAAATGCTGCTGATCTCTGCTAAAGAAATAACAGTTTGTAGCTGGGCAGAAACATTCAGACCAGTTGTGTTAAAACCGTATTTAGAAAGAAGTTTGTCACATAACCCAAGATGTACCAATATAATGATTTAGTACAATAGAGTGTTCGTGTTCATGAAACACTGCAAATTTAAACATTTGTATTTTGGAATATGATTCAAATACTTGTTTTTGTTTAAAAGGAGAATGTGACATTCTGAAAAATCAGCAAATTAATATTAGCATGTTTGCAACACAGCTGTAGGTTTACAGCAGGACTGTACGTTTCTGTGCTGTAAGTCCTGGTCCCAGAACTGGTGTCTGTATTATTCTGAAACACTTTGCCACTTAGAATAGGTTTGGCATTAAAAGCTTGGCTTAGCAAGGTGTTTGTGTTTACTTAATGCTTGCTACTGTTGGGTTTTTATTTTCTTTTTCTTAATCGACATTTTTCCCACTTATATTTCCCCTCCCCTGGATACAGTGTGTCAGTAATTGAATCTCTTATTTCTCCAATAATAAGGTAGTAATGTCATACTTTATATTCATGATAAATTAATAAAATATTTAATAGATACTAGCAAGAGCCATTATGAACTGACTATGTAAAAAGATGGAATACTTGAGGGCATTTGTCACACATAATTTATGGCTGATGACTAAACTAATTTCAGCTCTTCTGGTTGAGTTGGGTTGAGTCCCACACCTTACGTTGCATATATTGTAAGAATATTGAAAATGCTGCGACTTTTTTTTTTTTTTTTTTGTCTTAAAAGAAAGGTAACACTAAATCGCAACATCTGAAAATAAGTCTGGTTTGCTTGCTCTTTTGGAACATAAAACTTATTTAAAATGTTTATAATATTATTTGTAGTATGTGTGTTGTGTAAGTAGTACACAGACTGTAGTAATGAGGTAGATGCATTAAGAAAAACCTTCTTCCTCCAAAAATGATGGTGCATGCGAAGCAATACTATAGTTGAATTATAGTTGAATGATTTTTTGACTGAATCTAAAACCAAAATATGATGTTTAAATTTTTTCATGGAACCTGCATCTAACTGATGTTTATCTCTACACAGTGACTTAGGCTTATACTATAGGAAAAATGTGTGTTAGAGAAGGATTAGCACAGGTACAATGTTACTGGTGTGGCAGTAATAGGATTCATCCAGTGAAGAAATTACTTCAGCTTAAAATATGTGAATAGTAGTGTGATCAGGAGCAACTCAGAAAAAAATAGCTTTATATTTTCATGCTAAGCAGAAAAATGCTGGTGAGTGATATACTCCCACCAGACTGATGTTGAGAGATATGTCAGGAGGTGTAGAGCTATTTTCAGGTTCAGAATAATCACCCAAGAATTTAATTTGACCATATAATATTTTTTGATCTTCTCAAAAGTAAGAAACATGCAAAGTATAATACACATTTGACATGTATTTTTAACTATGTGCTAGAAAATCACTAATTTGCACTAATGATAAGGAGATTCTTTTATGAATTACTGAATTGTGCAAATTAGCAAGTGAACAAACACAATAAAAAAAGAATAATCTATCACATAATGTACTTAGTCTGTTTTGACATTTGTGGTTCAGAGTTAACTCTTTTTGCTAGTACATCATCTTGCACAGTGCTAGTAAACATATTCAAGTATATTTTAGGAAAGATCATGCTGAGTTATCAGTAGAGCATTTTTCCAGAGCAGTGTCACCCCCTCTTTGCTGAAAACGGAGAGGATTATGTTGCTGTACGTAATATATTGTGCATATTTCCATTGTTTTTGTTTTGAATTGAGGACAGAGTTTTGCATGGTCGTGTTTTGTAAGCAAAAGAGTATAAGTTAGGTTGCTGGATCTTACCATGTGTAAAGCACCAAAAAGGATTTGTAGAGAGATCTTCCAAAATACTGTCAGGAACTCTGTTCTTAATTTCTCTGATTTGAATTGTTTTTTGCATTTTAGGAACATTGGAAAAATTAAAAAAAAAAAATCTTTTTGAGTTATAACTATCAAACTCCTGTCTCTCTGAAAAGCTCCTGATCATTGAAGGGGCTGAAGAGACTGGTCATGGAAAAGGAAGTGAAGGGATGAAGAAAGATAGAGCTTTTACTGTTCATCACTCCTGTCTTCATTTCCAAAAAGAGAGACTTCTTATGATTGTAAAAATATCCCATCTGGTTTTGCAAAAATTGCTTCAGTGTAGGAAACAATAAGTAGAAGCTATTTCCAAGAAATTGTTTCCAGTCATAAGAGGACTAGCAGTACATTTCACATCCTCAGTGAAACGGGAAATTAAAGAATGGATAATTCTATCTTTCTGCTATTCTAGACTTGCAAAAGAAAAACAAATTGTATTGACTAAATTAGAAGTGGCTAAACACCCTTTGGTTGCAGTTGTTGTCTTCTGTTGCATTGCTTTGTGTTATGTGCTCGAACACATATTGACAACACAAATGAGCACCCAAATGTTGGTTTGAATTTATACTGATAATCTTTGATGAACTGACTAACTTCAGGCAGAGGCTGAAGACAAAACGTAAGTAGTTCTAGTATCTCTGGGAGTCCTTCTTGACTGAACAATGTTTAACACTATCCAGCCCATCATAGAAAATACAGCCCCTGAATATACCTGAAATGGAGTTGGAGTGGGATTCTAACACAATGTAGCTTTCCTTTTCCTTCTTAAAATTTGGAAGCCAATATCAAGATACCTTCATGAAAGTGAGCTAACTGCTTTTAAAATTGCTAACCAGGCAAGTCCTGCCAGAGAGGAATCTGATAAAGCAGCATCATCATTTGCAATCAAAACTCTTACTGGTCTACAGCAACCCAAATTGGAATATATTCTGCTGTGATCAGATCCTGGCCAAGGACAAGGGGAACAATAGGTAAGCTTGCCTCCTGACATCCTGGAGCTGGGGATGCAGAAATGGAGCAGACTGACAGTAGCAGTAGTAGCTGTCAGGGAGGTTTTCTTGTTGGCTTAATTTGTAGCATGGGTACAGAGCTTCAGGATTCTTCATGCTTAATTTGTAGCATGGGTACAGAGCTTCAGGATTCTTATTGTGAGAAATTTAATAACAGCGGACTTGGGCTTTCACCTGGAGTAAAGAAAACAATTGGCATCCCTCACTGTTAAGGAAGAGAGACACTGGTAAGTAAGCTGTATCTGTGATTGTGTTGATATCATAGGATCCTGTAAATCCTGAGGTATGAAACTCTGGAATTATTGGATGCATTCATTAAACCCTAATGCTTCTGGGTTGGAAAGAGCAATGCTAAAATCAGAGCATCTAAGTCTGGGAAGCAGGAACAGTTGGGGAGTTGCTAATGGGTACTCTGTGTGATTTTGTGTAGAGGAGGTACTAATGGAGGGTGGAAGAGAAGAAGCATTTTGTACTGATTCCTAGGCTTTCTGAAATGTCTGTGTGACTAGTCTGAGAAATGCAGATCTTTGTGGATTTTTTTAATATATAAATTTTAATATTTTTCTGTAATTGTTTTCAAATAACGGCATAAAAAAGAATTGCCAAAAGGCAGACATCTGCTCATTTGTAGCAAGCAAAGCTATCTACCAAAAGAGACTATTTAAATCCTTCCAGCAGGTTTTTGAAAATGCACTGCCTTTGGGAAATGGGAAAAGTGTGCTTTTTCAGCCACACTACATTTAAAGTCCTGGGATTGCTGTATTTGATGTAGGTCTAACAACTTGAGCGTTTACAAAGAAGAACAATGCCACAAATTCAAGAACAAGTGATCTATCAAACTGTCGTGAACCAACAGATTGCTATTTTTTTTTATGCATCATAAGATTTATTAAAGCTATGTTTCTCTGAAAAAAAAACCAACCCAAAATTTCTTTTAATATTTTCCAGACAGCACTTAACTGCTGAGCCATCACAGAAAATGTATTCATTCTTATGCCATTAACTTCAGTATGGGAGGAAATGTGACAAATACATTCTTTTATATAATCTTCTTAAAAGGATGTGAAAATTCTCCCTGCTTAGCTTGTAAAGGTGAAACCTAAAATGCAAGATTTTTGTGCCTTCCTTTTAGCAACAAGTATTTGTCCAATTTTTGCAAACACTGATTATTCTCAAGTTGCCATCCCCAAGCCTTCTTGACTTTGAGAGTCCAGAGTCTTCTCTCTGTTTAGCTGGTAGATGGAGTTTTCTTTGCCAATATATGTTGACCTAAAAGGTCATGCTGTAGTGCTCAGAAATCAAACGGTTTTTAAGATTTTTGTGTGGTTATACTTGCAAAATCCTTGTATATATTTCATATTTTAGATCCTTTGGGTACTGTTATTTTAACTACAGTCCTTTTTATTTATCCTAATTTTGAGGTGCCTGTTATAGTGCTTAAAATAAGCATTTAGTTTATGAGGAAATGAATACTCATGTCACTCCTCTAGTCCTAAATAACTTGAGACAGACATGAACTCAAATTTTTAGAGTCTGCTTATCTCTGTGGGAAGCCTGAAGTGTAGATAGATAAGCAGACAGAAATTTGCCATTTTAAAAGGCCATTATTCAGCATACTAGGAAAAATTGCAAAGATAGTGTAAGCCAGTTGGGCCACGTAGTCCAGCCTTTTGTCCATGTAGCCTGGTGAATCTGCAAAGCTTGAACATCTCTTCAATCAAGTAGTTTACATGGAGGAGATTAACATGTAGGAGATTACTACACTGGAAGAAGGAAACTGTGAAGAGGTACAAGTACACAGTGGAGTGCTTCTGTGAGGCAGCCTTGCTACTAAGGGGATCAGGTGTTAAATTTATTTGGTAACCTACAGAAAGGCTCTTTCTGTATTTTTTTTTTTTGTTTGTTTGTTTGGTAAGTTTTTTATGGCTTTGTTTTGGTTTGGTGTTTTTTAGCTGGGGGAGATGCTCAGCTAAAAAAAATTTAAATGATATTTTGGTTTCACGTAACATGAAGTCTGGACAGTGACTTTCAGCTATGTAATTTATACATATTATCATACTGTGAGTGCATGAATATTATAAAACTTTTTCCAGTGAAGGTGGTTATAGCAAAATCTGGATGTAGTACATACAAAACCAATCATTTAGTCTTAATGAGTCAGTGTATTTCCCTCTTGCAAATAATTAAGACTGAATTATCAACTGTCTACTATTAAAATGTTACTTATGTCTTTAAACTCAAGATATAAAGAATACAACATTGATTCTTAGCATAATTTGTTCAGGGTTTGTTTTTACTCTGTGCTCACCCCTCTAGTTTCCCCTCTGTGATTTCTGTAATTCTGTCACGAAGCTCTTTCCATTTGCTGAGGGGATGGTGGTTTTGAATCTTTACTTTTCAAGTAAATTTAAGGTAGAAGAGCAAAGCCAAATAATTATCTTAAACATCACAGCATGAAAGAAAATGCCAGCTTTTTAAAAAGATGCCTATGTATTATAAACAAGGTAACATTATTTTCTTATGACTAAGCAATGTACCAATTATTTGCAGTGTATAAAATCAGAACTGAAATAGCAGGCAGATTTCCTTTTTTCTGAGTCTTGATGACTGAGCATATTAACAAGTTACAGTATCACTTATTCACTTATTAAGTTATCTTAGACAAACCTTTTCATTTGAAAAAGATGATAAAAGACAGTCCTTGTACACATTCAATTTCTAGACAAAATACTAAATCTTAGAATCCTCTGCTGAATTCTTGCAGTTTCCAAAAGAGGGAAAAGACAGGAGTAGTGGCACATGGTTTTCAAATCTGTAGCTGCAGCAATTTTAAGTGAGGAAGGGTGAGGACACTGGAGTGGTGGGAGCTCACTTCTGGAAATCTTGCATGAGGCTGGCTTAAGAAACTGCTTAAGCATTTTCATTGTAAGCAGTTGAATGGTCTGACTGGGTCCCACTGGGGACTACATATATTAAAATAGAGCACAGTTAAGCAGTCTGATAATGAACTGCAGTGTTCACTGTCTGGAAGGACTGAGCTTTATTTACTAAGGAAATTCTGCCTTTCTTTCCAAGTTTTAAAACTTGGAAAAAGGTGGACAGCTGGGGTCAATGACTTATCTCCTCCATTGGAAGAAGCATCTTTATCAGGTTTGTAGTGGAAAGGTGACTGACTTCTCAATTTTTTCTGGAGTTCTAAACTGTACTAGCAGCCAAAACTTATAATTATTTTCTGTTTCTGCAAATCTGAAAGCAAGAGCAATTGGAAACTTTGAAATTTTTATTTTTAATCTGAAATTCAATGATTTAATTTGTCCTTTTTCCTGCCTCCAGATTATGCCCCATGTGGGGTCAAATGTTCAGGTGACACCAACAGCAAAGCTAAAACCCTCCTGGTCTTCTACCCTTTTTTCTCTCACATTCCTGCCCCTTGCTAATAGCATCATGAATTCGGAAATTGTGGAAATGCATTGTGTGCAGAAATCAGTGCAGCCTGACTTGAGTGGCAGGGTTCTAGATCAGCATTCAGTCCGATTTGTGGATAATTGCAGGGCAATGAAAAAGAGAGAGTTGGGGGATTTTTTGGTGCTCAAATACTAAAAGGGGAAGCTTTAGCTTATTATGCTGTTACTGCCTTTCCTAAAACTAATTTTCCACAAAAGTTCTTTGTTTAAATCACTCTTCTGTTAATTGTGATAGAATTGCTGGCATGCCTAAATTGCAAGACTGATTGTGGTGCTGTAGCGAGGCAATCCATTTCTTCTGGGTTTGTAGTTTTTAATTGAGAATATTTTCTTAAATTTTCAATTAATGCATTTTAGTTAGGTTATATTGTATCATAGATTGTTTATAAATGTTATTCTTAAATTTAATCAATGTTTTCAATGCAAATAAATGGTAGATTTGTGCTCGTGATATTGATATATTGAACAGAGTGGCGTTTGTAAGATGTGCATAAATGATGAAGGCATTTTGGGAGAAAAACATCTTTCACTAAACTTGTGAAGTGTATCTTTCCTGAAGTGAACCCAGAGGAGTTTTGTTGACATTAAGATAAAAAGACGGCAAGTATTTCATATTTTGGAAAGGTAATTTACACAGGACAAGAATCATGCCACATAAAACTAATTTCTGATCTCGTAAAAAGCCTAGAAAGGATACTTGATGTAAGTAAAAAAAGCTGTAACACTTCTGGGAGAATAGTGCAGGCGTAAGAAGATTATTGTGTACAGGACAAGCCATAATAAAAGCTGTCAGTTCTGTCAACCTTTCTGTCTACGGTCTATAGAGGATTAAAAGGATATTGAACATGGTGTAACAGCTGTCTCTTATGTGAAAGGGATCACTGTTGTGGTGAGCATAAATGTACCCGTTTAAAAAGCTCCATAAGGCGAGGTGTGGCTGGGCCACAAGTGGCTGCTTTGGCAGGTAAAGTGCTGCTTTCAAGGAGTTGAAGAGCACAATGCGAGGTCTATCAGGTACTATCAGTGTTTTATCAACAAGTGGGTTTCTTGTGTGTCTTTTACACTACCTTCATACTATGGGTACTATCAAGTTTATTGTCATAAGCAGGAAACTATATTGTGTTCCTATGATGTTGAGAAAATACTAATTAATATGTAGTGTGAAATTTAATCAAATGTTAATAGAGAAGTTGCAGATTGACTTTAAGTATTTGGATTTTGTAACTCTAAAAACTTTAAAGATTTAAATAAAAATGTTGGCAACAATAAAACCTTTAACTAGACAGTTTTTCTGTGACAATTTAATGAATTTTGAATGTTGATTAATACTGTTGAAAACACAGCAATTTCATAATGCTTACTATGAAACAAGAAAAAGGAGACCATGCTTAGAATTAATGTTGCTGTAATGGATGGTTGAAATTACTTTCACCATCAATATAAAAAAAATTGATTTCTAATATGTCAAAAAGATGAAACAGTTTTTCTGATTTGGCATCAGCTGATATACATGCTTTGTCCTATAGGATTCTGTAAGCGGAACTCTGTTTTCTATTTTTAATCCCTCTAACTTATATAACAGCTTTATTCAGCAACATTATAAATTGGAGAAATGCAATTAAAGTAATATGTACAAGTTATATACATGAAGTGGGTGAAAGGCATATTGGAAAATGATTGGTGAAAAATTCTGTGTCCCAGTAAGATGACAGTAAGAATTGAAGGAGAATATAGCTTCCCGTGAACTGTCTTGGAGCAGGCTGCTCCCCACAGTGCAGTGCAAACAGAGCCTGGCTGTGTTCCCACTGCTCAGCAAGGGCTTAAGAGGAAATCCCCCTGACCTGTTTTTGCTCTGCTAGGCTCCATTTGTGTGTCTCATCACAGACCAAGACAGCTCTGTCCAAAGTATGCAGAAGACATGCCATTAAGCAATGACAGTTTTAGTGCAGAAATGGAGGTTTTTGAAGGGCTGAATGGTAGCTGACAACAGCTCAGAAGATGGACTGTGAAGTGACTGGTGCATGCTCTCCTACACCACTGTCATTGACACCTGATGACAGACAGTGGCTCCTTTATTATATTATCAACATTGTCCATTAAAATGAAGTTATGATGGAAGATGATAAAAAGTTACAGGACAGAGAAGTGGAAAAGTTTCAGATGAATGGGGAAGAAAGACTACAGAGAACAGGAAGACAGCCAAGCAGAAGCAAAGAAGAGACCAGAGTTCCTGTACTCAAAGGGGATTCAGAAGTAGATGAGAAAAGAATTATGGCTGTGTAAAGAGCCAAAGAAGAAAAGAGAAAATGAGGCACTGATGAATAGAATGATTTGGAGCCTATGTCCATATGATTCACCACCTCTTAAGTGTCCAAAAATAACCTTGTCTGTAAGTGCTATTATTCTGCACTGGGGTAGGAGGTTGTTGTGTCTGAAGACTAAGTTTCAACTCTGATCATTTCTTCTTTGCGATAAAAAGCACCTCCCTTATGAGTCCTGTAACTGCCAGCAGCAATACCATGTCTACCTAATGCTGTAGAGTGCCTCTACTTAAAATTTGCTTCCTCTAGTCATGTGTACTTACAGACAGTGAAGTAGTGCCACTTTTTATGGATCTGCAGAAGGCTTACAGGACTTCAGGTGACTGAAGAGGCAACAGCAAGAGTGTGGGAGTCTTCCCTTCTTTCTTTAGATATGAACTAGCATTGTCAATTTACATGATACTGAATGTTTTGTTTCTTACAGCTCCTGTGCACTCCTAACAGGCCTGGCATTTCTCACAAATATATTTTTTCACATGTCATTCTGCAATATAACCTAAAAGACTGATGCCTTTCACCCAGTATTAAACACCCAGGATGTCTACTTGTCTGTAT
Source organism: Anomalospiza imberbis (assembly GCF_031753505.1). Lineage (NCBI taxonomy): Eukaryota > Metazoa > Chordata > Aves > Passeriformes > Viduidae > Anomalospiza > Anomalospiza imberbis. Next base: position 13,290,421 of record NC_089689.1, read on the forward strand.
TGCTGTGTTTTGTACAGTTTCTGGTTCCCTTTATACTAGAGGTGTTTCTTAGCAATGAGATTTGTTTTTTCTTTGGTTTTTTTTTGTAGTCCAAATTTGTTTTCAGAGTTGATTCTAATTTAAGATTCTGTTCTCTTTGCCACATTGTACTTACACAACAAGGTTCTTGGCCTTGCATGTGAGAATTCCTTTTTCTGTTTCTTGACTTTGGATATTCCTGTATTATTTGTCTTTGGTACTCATCAAACCTGTGTATCAACTGTTACAGTGTTTTGGTATGCAAACATCTGACAAAACATTTCCCAGTTTCTTTATAATCCTTTTCTCCTCTTCTATCCATTGTGAAATGCAATGAACACAAATGTGAGATTTTCCTCTGTGAATGTTAGTTTGGGATGTATGTTTTTTTTGTTTGTTTGTTTAAATTTAATTAGGGAAACAATGGCAGGTTTTTATTTTTTCAGCTGCCAACAGTAAGTTTTCACCAATGGCTTACCATTTAAGTAGTGGATCTTTATCCTGACATCCCTTATCTTTATTAAATGAGTCTATATATGTCCAAATCTGAGTTTAGGTTTGTCCTTGACCCTCTTTCAGTACAGCAAGAAGCAAGACCGAATGGGGAAAAGAAAGGTTAAACTCTACAGGATTAGCCATAAGTAATTAAAGTTTTGAACTTTAAGAGAAAAATCTATGTAATGCTCTTCACTTCTGCAATCAAAGGCAAGGGGCATTCAACTTGGAATTTAGATTTATTTGGAAATAATAGATTCATTTCTTCCTGACATGCAGCTTTCTTATTTCAGTGCTTACTGTCCCCAGCTCAGTGATTAGAATGGTGCAAGAGACTTGGAACCAAGAAGAGCCTGGTTGGGTCAAAGTCGGGTGTCCTGTTCAAACTGACCTCTTATTTACTGGGTGCAGTTAGCTCTACCATTCTCTCAAAATAAATTGACCAAATCCTCAGAAAGTACATACAGACCTTCTTCGGTTCTATTTCTCTGAGTAGCGGATAAAATTTTAGAAATTTCTGCAAGTACTAGAGCTGGATGCCTTTTTTCAAAATGACTGTTTATGTCCTGCAGAAATGAATTAGGGTTCAATTTGCTTCTAAACCTCTGCCAACAGTAGCCATAAGAAAGGTTATTTGCTCTGTTTTGTGATATCTAAAGATTTGATGGGTTTGATTCCTCAACTATTTGTTGAGGAATATTACTCCAGATTATCTGTTTCACCCCTGGTCTTTCAGCATTTGTGTGATTGCACTTCAGGTGATGTTATTGCCAGTTACATAGACAATTGTTTGCTGCATTTTTAGGTAACAATACAACTAAATTGTCCTTCCTTGTTTGGAAGCAAAAGTGTGTTAAGAGCTGGCCTATGCCTGGAAATGGGACTGTTGGTCAGATATTTTAACTTTAAAATAAAATATTGGGTGATATGTATAAAAAAAGCTGTTAACTGAAAATTATCTTGGCTATGACTTCCTTTTCTCTTCTGCAGTGCAAAGACTGTGGTGTTGCCTTTTATGTGGAAATTAATATGCATGTGAAGTGAATGTGGAGTCTTTTAAGATTCACAACAGCCTATATCTTACTAAAGGAGATGCTGTTCCATGGACAGTGGGAGAAAATCCATAATATAGGATGTTTTCTGATAGTTGGTAGGATTTTTCCTATATTTTTACTAAGGAATGCTGAGATATATATTCTCAGATTATCACAAGTCCATAGATAGTCCAGAATGTTGGTTTGGGTTTTTTCTTCATTTAATTTACTGTTAGCTAACAGGTGAATTAGAAATATTTAATCAAGATTACTAATTTGTTTACAATATTTTGAACCAAAATCATAGTAATAAAATAACCTTGTAAAATGAAAGGTGGGATTTCTCAGGGTGGAAGGACAGTTGAAAAAAAAAAAAAAAGTAAGTATAATGCTTAATAATTCTCCATTGGGGTATATGCACGTGGAACTGAAGCTCATGGTAATTGTTGGTGTGTTCCCTTAACCAGGGTATTTTGCTTGTGATGCTTGAAAGGATCAATCACTTGTAGCAATTTTATGTAATAACTTTCTGGTGTGTGACTCTACTACTTTATTTATTCTTTTTGCCTGATTTGCCAGAATGCGATACCTTTGCTCCTTTGAACAGTAAATGCACTCTGTGATATCTGTGATGGTATGGTCAAAGGATAATTTATTGTCAGATAGAAAAATAGGTCAACACTAATGTCACTTGATGATCAACCCCCCAAGTTTAATAAAACACCTCACCAGCATGCATTCAGCACAGTGCTCGATGATACAGTACCTTACAGTACCTAGCTATAGCAGGCATGTAATTACTGAGCTGTCATGGTGATAAGTGGGATTAATGGCAGCCTGGTGCACTTTAGTCTGCAGAGTGCCTGGAAGATGGTATTATTATAGCAGAAAGTCTGGACTGGCATATTCATGGCACCTTCCCCTCCTCCCCAAAGCTCACATTCAAATTTGCGTTACCTGCCCCTCCCAGCAGCTGACATTTTCAACAGCTGTTATTTGTGAAGCAGCTCAAAAATCAAAAGAGAAATAATTTGCTAAAGATGCTTGCTAGTCTGAACAAGTAATTTGTACACATCTTATCCTGCCAGGTGCCATGCGATTTTGACATGAGATTGTTCTATATATAATCCACAGAATGTATTTTATGTTCGGTGTGCTTCCTCTGCTTTTGAATACAGGACTGTTGTATTTTGAAGAAAACCTCACCGAGGAAATCGAAAAGTCAAAAGTCACAATGGAATTGATGTCTTTTTTAATTGCATGATTTTTGAGTTCTGTTATTTCCTTTTTGCCTACACAGGCAAACTGCTCATCTGAGTCCTCATAGTGGCGTTATTTTGTCTAGCACATCTCCTTTTTTGCTGGCTTCTAGTACTAGAACTTTTTTTTAGAGAACAGAAATTCTTGTCTTCTTAGAATGCTAAAAGCATCCTCTTGACTCAATGTTCTAGCCACAACCTTTTGAGGTTCCCCTGTCCCACCTTTCCTTGTTAAGGCCTTTTTAACATGTGCCTGTCACAGGTAATGCTGGGCAGTGTTATCTTCAGCTGCTGAATAATCGGCAGCTAAACCTGCTGATGCTTTTCTGACATCCCACCTAGCTGAACTGGTAACCCAGTGTGGTGTTGAACCCAGGTTTGGCTTTTGTAGGTTTCCCATCTTTTGCAGCCTGTGAGACCTCTTTACTTTAAATTTATCCTTTGTGGCCTTTTTTCCATGACTAGTCTTGTGGGAAAATCCAAACAGCCTCTACCACATGTGCCTTCAAATTTTGCTGGTGCCATATCGTCTGCAATACCCAACTAGATAATGAATAATAAGATGAAAGGTTAATTAATCTTTTACTTAACGAGCTTTCCCTTCTCTCATATTCCAGCCTTAACTGTAAAAATGACAAAAAAAAAAAAAAAAAAAACCCTGATGTGTGTGATTGACAAAGTCAGAGCACTGTTTTGCTGCAAGTATTCCAATCATTTATTTCCTTTTAATGTACTCTTAATTTCTTTGTATATAGTCCACTGGCCTCTTGCAGCTTTTCTGTGTTTTAAAACACTCTGTTGTTTCCCAGCCAGTTCCACAATCTTGTCACCTAGCACTGAATAACAATAATTAAGGTACACTTGTGGAACTTAAGTATCTAAGCTCAAATAGTACCTAAAACCCAAATCTTATTTCATTTTCCATACATTGTTAAATCCACAATTTGCATTAATTCTGACTGTTACTAAAGCAGTATCAAAAGGGCATCTGGAATAACTTAATTAATTCTGAGACAAGTAGTGAGGCATTTGACCTGTGATAATCATTGTTCTATAAAACCAAGGCTGTGTACTAATACCTTTGTGCCTAATAGAGAACCATTTTACTCCTTCAGCTGACAGTTATCTTTTTTTTAGGTTTGCTTAATGCAAGTTGTGTAGACTGTCCTGAGGACTTAATCCTTAGATGGGACTGGTGCAAGCAACCAGATCATCACACCCCCATGCATGACTATGCAGAAACAGAAAATCAATCTTTATTACATAGGATGTTTTGTCACCTTGTTGCTTATTTAGGTTTTGTCATTGGAAATGACAGGAAGAATGTCTTAGGGATTTTGATTGGGAAAATGTATAAGACTACTGAATTGTTTTCAGAAGTCACAGACTTATCATAGGAAATTCATAGAAAAGTGACTTGAAAATTCATCAGCTTTAGACATACAGTAAAAAGTAATTCCTTCCTTTGTGGAAATATGGTTGCTTTTGTATGTCTGATGGTCCAACATTCAGCATTTAATTCATAATGAGACTTCCAGAACTTAGTTAATAAATTTAGGCTCACAGCACAGATTTTTTCAAATAGAAAAATGAACTGGTCAGAAGTTTAGCAATCATGGATTCCAGGGAAAAAAAAAATACCTCTGTGTAATTTGAGGGTTTCCTAATACTTTGACAGGTGTTGTCTGTGTGCTTGTAAATGCCTTCCTATGTAAAATGCAGTCAACAAAACATAACTAATCTCTGTTGATGACAGACAATAATGATCATGTAGCGTTTTGAGGTTTTAAATAGAAGTTCTGTGTGTTATGCATTATTGCTTTGTGACTTATCTTTTAGCATGCTAACTTGAAAACCTTATGCTTTGGCAGCACTTATATTCCATGTCTCCTTGACCCATTTTCTTTTATTCCTGTAGGTGCTTAAAATGTGCAGATGCCCCCTGTCAGAAGAGTTGCCCAACTAATCTGGACATCAAATCATTCATCACAAGTATTGCAAACAAGGTAAAGTTGGGCTTGCAGTTGTACATGGCAGGAGATAACAGCAGTTACTTGCAAATTTTGTGGGTGAGATTGCATTTCGAGGCTTATCTTTGTAAAGTCTTCAAAATGAAGTGTTTAGAACAGACATTTTGAAGTTTGAGTCAGCTAATTTTGATTATTTTTACTTCTGTTCTGTGCCTGTACAGATAGTGTATACTGCAGATCTATTTCTTCATGTCATTTTTCTATAAAGTTTTTGGTTTCAATGGTTTTCAAATACAGTGGTATTCAAAAATCTGAGCATTATAATGTCATCATTTAACCTTGCTGCTACTTGAGGTATTACAGTTACAAATCTCTCCTTTCATTAAAGCTGTGTGTGTGGGGGGGGTGTTGGTGGTTTTCTATTTTTTTTTAGAAGGTATAATAATTTAAATTTCCTATGGGCAGAAATTTGGTATAAAAATGATATATTATCTTGTCCTTTATAGTAAGAGGCTCTGTTTAATGCAAGTGTAGTCACTCACTGGGACTGTTAACAACATACTACAGGAATAAATGGGCCCCCCTCTTTGGAGGTACTGTACCTTTCCTTAATAGGCTACTGTACGATGATCGTAATGAAACCTTAAAAACATTATTCTGAATTGTGGTTTACAAATTACTTTTTTTAATGGTCATAAACAGGAATAAAAGTTACTGCAAAGTTGGTGTGAATTATTAGGACATCTGGGATAGCCTAGAGATGACTGGATATTGGTTGGCCCATACCTTTTAAAGCTTACTTCATATCTGTGGAATCATCAGGTGCTATGTGATTTACATCTGCATAGTGAACCCAACTAGACTCATAATCTACTGAGAGTGCTATAAAGATTATCTGTCTTCTTTTTACTCTCTAACATTTCTCACTGTTACATGCATTTGAAAGGGCCAACACAGGTAATGCTGAGGGAAGTGAGTGGGCAACAGCAGCACTTCCATGTGCAAGTGAACAGCCACACTGCTTGTACTAAACTGGGTGGTATGGAGACGACACCAGTAAATCCTGCACTTTATCAAGAAACATTAGGATAAGAGGAGATATTAAAATGTGTGTATCAATTATTAATTATCATGTAACTGCATGTTGCTGTGGTTTGCAGTAATTGGCATTATGCCCAGTATATGCATATAGACTGTTTGCATACATAATCTGTATCCTGTCACTGCTGCATTTATTTTCATGAATGTAGGCATCTGTTTGCAACCACAGTATAGTTTGTGGCATATTGCTGCTTATTACCTCTTCAGGCATCGTGAAGCAGGCAAACAGAGCAGAGAAGGTACAAGGCAGTAATGGAACTGCTATTCTTTCATCTGCATGTATCAGGAATGGTGTGGCCAGCAGCAGTACCAGGGAGGTCATTCTTCCCCTATCCTCGGCACTGGTGAGGTCACACCTTGAGTGCTGTGTCCAGTTCTGGCCCCTCAGTTTGGGAAGAACGTTGAGAAGCTTGAGTGTGTCCAGAGGAGGCAACGAGGCTGGTGAGGGGCTTGGAACACAAGTCCTGTGAGGAACAGCTGAGGGAGCTGGGGGTGTTTAGCCTGGTGAAAAGGAGACTCAGGGGTGACTTTATCACTGTGTACAACTCCCTGAAAGGAGGTTGTAGCCAGGTGGGGGTTGGTCTCTTTTACCAGGGAGCAGCTGGCAGAATGAGAGGACACAGTCTAAAGCTGTGCCAAGGGAAATATAGGTTGGATATTAGGAAAAAAGTTTTTTATGGAAAGAATGATAAAGTACTGGAATTATGTGCCTGGGGAGGTGCTGAAGTCACCATCCCTGGATGTGTTTAAAAAAAGTTTGGATGTGGCACTCAATGCCATGGTTTAGTTGAGGTGTTTGGGCATGGGTTGGACTTGATGATCTTGAAGGTCTCTTCCAACCTAGTTCCTGTGATGCTGTGTGATTCTGTGATCATAGTGCTGTAGTTTGTTTAGGAAACCTAAAGCAAATTTTATGGAAGTATTTTACCAGGATGGTCTTTTCTTATGGACGATTCATTATGCTGCTTTAGGTAGGATAGGGTGATATGTTGTTGAGGAAAGAAAAGGGGCCTAGTTATCAAAATAGAAAGCTGGGAATAAGCAACCAAGGGAGACGGATTGAAGCCTGCAACAGAGGATGTCAGAAAAAGAACTAACACCAGCAGCATCCTGATACAATAAATTTGGTTGCTCTTTTAGATTCTGACAGCCTCTAAATTATGATACCCCTTTGTAACTTGATGGAAAGGGTAAGTTATTTTAAAGGCAGATTAATTTTGAATTTCTGTGTTTCTGTTACAGAAACTTGTTGCAGAGCTTTGAGAGTTACGTTTTGGCAATGCTATACTGGAATAATATTAGTAAAATGCCTTGAAAGTTTGAAGTAGTCTTTGCCTTGCTGAAGCCAATGAGTACATGCTTACTGATTCTAATAGACCAGATTTAATCTGTCAGATGGTCAGGGAGGTGGATCAACCCTACAGAATTTGGGTTGTTTGATGATGACCTTGGATTCCTCCTGGAAGCTGCAGATGAGTGGTAAGATACTGGCTTTGCCCTGAGCAGGTGACCTGATCACTCAGTGTTTTATCAGAATATCTTGGTCTAGAAAATAATTGCAGCTTACTACTATTCTTTCAGTAGATACAACTTTCTCTGTGGAGAACCCAAAGTATCTTAGATTACTGAAATGTATTCACAGCATGTTTTTTTTTGGACCCTATCCCTGCCTGTCAATAGCTTCTGTATCCACTCTAAAACTTATGATAAAAGGTGTAACACAGCTTTAGTAACTACTTTTACCTCATGGTTATGTCTGGTTGTTGTGTAAGCAGCAGGAAACATTCACACACAGGAAGCTTTGAAAAGTTGGATATTTGGTTTCTGCTGTTCAGAATGTCAGGATGGAAAAGTGCATGCCTAAATCAGCACTGCTTCTGTTTATTCAAGTTTGAGGTGTGAGTTTACATAAGTCTTATGCTCTTCTTTCTCTCCTTACCATATAAGAAGAAATCTTACATGGCATGATTATGGAAGCATTTTTCTCAACAGCTCTAATGCTGATTTTAAAACTAAATAGCCAGAAAACCAAACCAAAAGAATAAACCTCCCAAAATCAGAAGTTAATAAAGCCCTCAGGGGGACATGCTTAGCAAGTGGCTGAATTAATGGGCTGAGAAACAAGGCTAGAGAGTCCTGCATGCCCATGGCAGGAGGTTTGGAACTAGATGATCTTTAAAGTCCCCTTCCAACCCAAACCAGTCTATGATTCTGTATTTGTAGCCTCCATGTCACTGGCTGTGCCTCCTGTAATTCATATCCCAAGCAACCTAAGGAAACTAACAGTGCAGAGGGAACCCAGCCTTGACTTGATGGCTGCAGTCTGCTGGATTGAATTTTCCTTTTGATGTATTTATTTGTGATACCTTTGCTATAAAATATCTCTTTATTTAGAGAAATTACAGGAAATTCCTATGGTTTACTTTATTAATGGAAACTTTTTATAGTTGTAGGTATGTACTGCTGTTTTTACAGTACTGCCTTTTGAAACTCCTTGCTTTCTGTCAAAGGTACAAGGTGGAAATTGAGAGGGGGTACCAAAAGTTAAAATGATTCACCTGAAATCATGACTTTGTAGAATTTGTGTAAGACCCTGCTACCATGGCTGCTTCTGTGGTGTCCTCTGCTCTCTTTCATTCTGCTGCTGTGGTGGTACCTGCACCATAAGCTTTTAGAGCAGATTGAGGACAAGGATACTGTGCTTTTGAACACTAAAATGTTTAATTTATAATTTTGATAGTTTTTAATGGAACCAGAAAGTAATTTTTCACTTTGTTATGCATTTTGCTGAACTTCTATTGAAATAATAAGTTAGATATTATCATTCAGCAGTCTGAATATTCAGCTTAATGAAAATTTCTGTATTATTGTCACTGAAGTTCTTGCTTAAGATGATCAAGGATATTTTGCATGTCATTGAATATTGTTTTCAATATGATAAATTTGTTTTTGCTGTTTTCATCTTACAAATAAACTTCCACTTCTAATCCAAAACCTTATAAATATGTATGAGAGCTTCTAGAAGAAATAAATAGGTGAAACATAGAACATTCAGGTGTTTGAGGCCAATAGATTCAAGGAATTGGGCACTTTTGCTAGACTTATTGAAGATCTGTGTCTGAATCTCTCATCACCCACTTGAGAAACTTGCTTCAGCTAGTTACCCTTCTACTTGTTTAGAGAAGATTGTGTTCAATAAATTCCCTGTCCTTATCTTTGTGTAAGCAGTATTTCACACAGGTATTTATTTAAACATGATTAATTATTAATATAGGCTACTTAGACAGCAGTAAACTGAAAATGAATAACTTTGTCAGGTATTAAAAAGCACTATTGTATGTGGTTTGTTTTGTTGGGAAATGGCTATAGCAATCATAAGGGGTCAGAGATTCTTGTTCTCTTAAGCCTGAGGGTTTTTAGATATTTACAGGCCATGTACAATGTAGCTGCTCTGGCTGTTCTGCCATTAGACCTGAGCTCTGCAGTAGAAGAGGGACAAGGGAGGAGGGTTGTTCCTGGGTTGGGAGGGTAATTGAATTGCCAGACTCAATGAGCCTTGAGCCTCCTTGAGAGCAAGGATGTCACTTATGCTGTATTGTGTTAGCTGCTGTAACTCAGTAGAGTTTAGGCCACAACTTCCATTCTCTTTTTCCATACAAACTGGATTACAACTCCACTTTATAAAGGTACAATTTATTCCATTGTGTCTTCCCAGTTCGTGTTTCTCAGTTCATAAAGACTGCTTGCAATTGTGTCTCTCAGAGATCAGACTTCAGATTCACCAGGCACACGTTACTATTTTTGTTTCCAAACATCAGGAGATGACAAACAAGAATTCTGTCTTCCAGCTGTCCTCTTTAAATACCACCACATTGCAAAACCTGTATTCCTTGCGTTATAATGAACAAGTGCTGTCTTAGTTGTTTATTTCTTTAAAAAGAAAAAAAAAATGCACTAAAGAAAGTCCAAATGTGTTCAGCTGCTGCAGGAGAAGCTTTGCCCCTCAGCCCTGAAGTAGTACCAGGAATGATTTTAGGATTTTATGCCCTCCTTTCCCTGTGTTGCTATGTCAAAGCAAGAAGGAATTTGTAAAATGGAGCTTTAGCACTTGTCACCCTTTTGGACTGGCACAAGCAAATGTTTTACAGCAGCAGAAAATCCTACAATTTCCCAGAAGCATCTCTTAGCCTGAACACTTGTAGGGTGTGCAGCTTTTCTCCTATTCAGCAAAACCATGCCAGAGAAGCGGCCCTGTAGAAAGCAGCAGCTCCTCGCATGCTTTACCTTTGAACTGCTCAGTGAGAGAGTCTTGGAGCCCTTTGTTATCAGACGCCTTTATGGTTTGAGTAGTAGCATTGAAAAACAACTGTTGGTGCTCACAGGGATATTGACTTTTGTTACACAGCACAGGCAGAAGGAATGAGTGACTCAGCCTTTACAGTCTCAGTCTGTAATGAAGAACTGGGGGTACAGAAGTATCTTTTTTGTTATCTGTACTCATAGAACTCATTTGTTGCTGTAGCCCTCTGTGACTAGCTCTCACAATTTTATTTCAAACCATGCATTATTACAATGATTCCTGACATTGACTCTACAGTTTTTTCTGTGTTCAGAAAGACAATCTTCTCCCATATCCCTTAAAAATAAAGATAAGCTGGTTTGCACTGACACATCAACTCTTTTTAACAGACTGTATGGAGGACAACATTAGAAAAAGAATAACAGCAAAGAACCCAGTGGCCCCCAAAAAATCCCAAACCAAATAAAAATCCCACATTGGAAAACAAACTCAAAAAACAACCCAATCCCCAAAATCAGCAAAGCCATGCTGCCCTCTGGATAAAAGGTAAAAGGTTGTCCCTGGGCTGTGCAGAACACTGGGAGGCAAATGGAGGAGGGAGAAATTGATGTTAGGAACAGGACAGAGAAATTTGTGGAACACAGGGGAAAGTTTTAGGATTTCAGAGGAATCTTTCAGTTTAAATGAAACCAAAGAAAATTCGTGTGGGATTTTCAAGAATGAAATTCTGTATTTTCAAAGGAGAAATCAGAGAGGGAACAAACTGGAAGATAGAGAAGGACACTAAGGGATAAGAGTAAATCTGAAGTTTGGGAGATTGAGGGAGTAAAGGAAAACGTGTTTGTGGTCATACACTAGAAATAAGAAAAATTAAATGTGTGTAGACAGAGGAAAACAAGATGCAAAAAGTTGTGGAATTGCTAAGAGAAAATAAATGAAGAGAAAGAATTGCCACAGAGAAAGGGTGTTGAGAGACATAGGATTATGACAGGTGAGAAAAACAGAATGTTGGGGTTTTTTCTGTGCCAGAGGAACTCTGACTAAATTAACAAAAGACATCTATATACCATTGCAAAGACTGTAGGGAATGTCGAGTCACAGTTCATATGTAAAATGCTGTAGTGGGGTACTGTTAATGCAATGAAGGATTGTGGAAGTCAGCTGCTAGGTTATTGGTAATAATTATAAACAGATAATAATCACAATCTTTAAATACTTCTTTGAGGGCCCAGGTTTTTCGAAAGTGCTGTTTTATTCAGCTTTCTCTGTTAATCGTAATATATTTCAGGTCACTAAATAAAATAGTAAGGAAAAAAATAATTTAAAAGAAAAATTAGGAATGATGTTAAATTGATGCACATGAAACAGTGACTTTTCTTGAGATGTCTGTTTGTACTTAGTGTAATGGAATGGCTGACAGCTGGTTTCAGTCGCCGTAGTGTAATTATGTAGAAAAGACTTTTGCGATGACACTATGTCAATTAAGGAATCTCTCACATTCTAGACTACAAAGGACAAAATGACAGTACAAGATATTTCTTCCGTTCTTTTTCATAAAAAGATAGTGACACTGTGTGAAATTACAGTCCTGTTATGATGACACAAGTCAAATGATGTGAAAGATTTCTGGATTGATTAAAAATCATCAGCATTATAATATAGAATATGTAGGATTTGATAAGTTGCTGTTATGTTTTGTTCATTCTTCTTTGGAAGATATTTGGGGGGGCTGACAGACTGAGGGCGTTTCTTGTTATATTTGAATTGGTGTGTGTCAGTGTGAAAAATGTTCCTTATATAACAACGTACTTTAAAAAGTGACTCTTCGGTCTGTGGAAATGTTTTAATCCAATACATCTTGAGTAAATTTTAAAGCTATTGCAAAACATGAGCTAGAATAGGAGGTAGTGATTTTTTTCCATATATTTTGCTATGTCTCCCTTTTTTAAATTTAAATCCAGATGAAAAAGAATTTGACTGTTTTCTTGCTTCCTTTTAAAGTATTCACACTGTCTCCAAGTTCTGATGAAGTCAGTGTATTAATTTTTATTACATAAAGCATAATAACGCATATTCTTCAGTTTTTTTAGAAAACTACAATATCAAAACACCCTGATGCATAATGAATTTATTTAAAAAGCTCTTGAATTGTAGTGAAAGAAAGGATGCTATAAGCATTTCCTGATAGTAAATGCAATTTCTTCTGGTCTCTCAGTATTGATCCTGTGTGTTTTAATAGATTTTTTTTCAAGTAAAGAACAGTCTAATTTGCATGCAAATTATATAATGCCTCCAAATGATACATGTGGAGATCCTCTTCTGCCTGTTTTCCTCTGATTATTGATATCTGTTTAAGGCTTCTTTTTGTTCCCTATGTTAGCAATGTAGTATTTATTGACATTTTGATGTAGGAAACCACAAAACATCTTATCCAGTTAGTTTAATTTATTTCCATGGAAATGCACAGGAAAAAAATTCTATGAACAAAGGCAGGAGCAGACATTTATCTCATTAAAAAATTCAGAAACATTCTAGTTTTAGACTTGCTTCCTCTGTGACGTCTGTAAGAAACTGGCCAACTGAGTCATCTTATTATTTAAACATCTACAAAAATTACTCCAAGCTGTTAAGGTAGCTTGCATTATTCCATGCACTGAAGTAACTGTGTCATTTTAATGAAGCCAGCCTCCGTTTAATTTTGATCCTTTCTCATGTACAGCATGTGCATAGTTACCAGCCTGCCAGGTCTGCATCTCTGCATGTCTATTTTATGTGCAGCCTGATACGCACTAGTTTTGTGAAATGAAGTGATAAATATTTTTTTAAATGTGAATATTCTATGAATATTTTGCTTGTAATGTCATTGATAAATATAATGATCATTAATACATGTTTTCAGCTTAAAAAGGATAAAGCTGCATAAGCAAAATATATTTGTGTAACTAAACATTTAAGATACTATACACATACTACAAACTCTCATTTATTACTGTCATACCGTGCTTTGTAGTTTTGTAACACAGTCTGCATAACACCACTGAGTGTAACTTACTAGACCTACTGCATTATCTGTCAGGTTTGTCAAGTATTGTAAAACATTTTTCTCATTTTTGGTATGTTAGATAATTGCACAGTAAAGATAAGATAAATGATTATCTAGAATAGAAGGACAAAGAGATGAAGCAACTCAGAGCCAGGCTCATGAAGCCCTGCCCAGAGCCCAGCCTCCACACTGCCCTGTGCCCTGGCAGGCAGGAGCTTTGCAGGTGGACTTGCTCTCGAGCCACTGCACAGTTGTGGTAGCAGCACATGGCAATATCCTTTCACTGGCAGAGAGCAGGAACAGTGGCAATGGGAACAGTGCTTACACTGATCTTCAGGAAGGTAGAAGAGGAGAATAAGTGAACTGTGGCTCTTCTGAGAGAATGTTGTAAGATTACCTATGGGAAAATTAGCACAGAGTAATTGCGTTTTGGCAGACCATGAAACCAAGTTCAGTCTGAACCTGTGCTTCCATTTCATCTCTAGAGGTGACCACTTTAGCACAGTTGGAACACACTAGTGAAGCAGTGCAGAAGCCTTGCCCTGCTGTTCTCAAATGTGACTGTCTTCTAATTTATCATGAAAATTATTTTAGGTGCTAAGACTAGAAGATGTATGCTGATTGATAGAATTTTTTTAAGGTCTTAATATTTAGCATGGCAATGTGTACTATATAGTTTTTGATACTCTTATTTGAAGAGAATGCAGTTCCTTTTTTCTCAGGTGCTACCACTGCTAGTGCCAGCTGCAGGAACTCATGATCATGACAGCAATATCTCAAAACTTCCCAAAGCAGGTCTCTACCTTCATATACTCAATCATGTTTCTCCCAAAGTAACAGTTCAGCAGCAGCTGGCCTTCTTACCAAACTCTGCTATGGTGTTCTGAGACAGATTTCCTTACATATCCCCTTAACAAACTGTGATCTTGGTCCTGTACCCGTATTGACCCTGGGCCTTTCTCTCTGAAGTCACTTGTGCCCTGTCTATCTGTAGCAGAGCTGTGCTCAAAGTTTGGTTTGAGCTTTCAAAAGAAGTAAGACGTGCCAACTGTGTTGGCATTGTATTTGCACAGGTCAAGTGTGAGAATATACTTTATATATATAAGAAAATTAATTTTAAGAAAGGAATATTTAACAGCTTTGCTTTCTTGTCATAATAACTAGGTCTGTATATAGATTTTAATTACAAAGCTGAAAAATGTAGAAAATCCTTAATGAAGTTGCTTAAATGGAAATGCACTTTGTTTCCATTGAACCAGAGTTGGAGATAATAAATGTAATGATACTGGACAACACAGGAAGGAAAACTGTAAGTCTAATATGAGTGAAACATAAAAGAGAACAAAAGTTCATTGAAAACCATTTTGTCTTTCAGTTAGTGAGAAAAATAACCAGCGCTAATTTGTAATTATTCCTTTAGAGTAGAAGAAAGGAATGGCTAGATGTAATTGCCTGAGGAACAGGCATCTAATGCCACTTAAGATGCTGCAGGGTAACTAGGCTGGTCTCATTGCTGCTTCGGAAAGATGTGGGTCTCCTGCATTGATTTTCACCTCTGCTGTCTGCAAATTTGTGTCAGTGACATTTCCAATATAACTGGACTTCTGTAATTTGCTGCCAAATTGAGCTTGCAGTGTCTTTACAGGTTTTTTTAAGCATCCCTAATAATCTCTGATATCAAAACAGTATAATAATCTGGAAGAGCAAAACTGTTTGCTGATACTGTTAAAATTCCATTTTAACTAATACTCCTTTACATTGGAACAAATGAGAATTGGGGATAATAAAATGTCACCGCAGGGGAAATAGCTGAAGGTTCTTCAGAACAGTTGTATAAAGGGGTTGCCTGTTCAGACAGGATTAGAATTTCAGTGGGATTTAATACTGTCTAAAGAAATCCCATGAAAGTACACCTAGGCAGCTGGTTTGTGTTTCCAGGTGATGGACAGAGGCTCATGGTCTGCAGTAGACCAGCAACTGTAAACAAGGAGTCCAGTTATGTTTGCAAATATATTTCTCAAATGTTGGCATTTTCTTGGTAATCTCTGTATGTGTCTGTATGATCTGGTTTAACTGTAGAGAATTGCATGCTCAGTCTAATAATATGCCTGTAGTGAATTTGAACCTTCCAAACCAAATTCTTGTTACCCATTGTTGGTTAAATTGTCAGATCTTGACACTGCTCTTTTTATTCCTAAGTGGATTCTTACTCTGTATGACAAAGTATTTGCTTTGAATAAACACTTCTGTATGCATTATCCTACTTGACAGAAAGTCCCAGGCATTGCACACAGGGTCTGCTATGACCAAGTACTTCACAGTGCTTGAACATCCTCTCTCTGTTTTGGGTCAGCTGTCCTGGTACAGGACAGGATAAGTGAAGGTACCTGCTATAAAAAAACAGTTTCTTACTGACTGTGATTATTGAGGACTGGAATATAGAAAAGGTGGTGGAAGAGGGAGGTGATATACTGTTTTTTAGCCTCTCAGTTACTTCTAGTGTGTAGAAAGCCGAAATGAGATCCCAGCATTAATTTCTCACTAAAGAAACTTTTCTGGAACCTCAGCCATGTGCTCGTTCTAAGGGTACTATATTGTCTTCTGGTCTTAAAAGGTAACTCTAGATTTAACCCATCTTCATGGACTTGGTGGGACTTTTAGAGGAGGTGGGAAACATAGTTAAATTAAGAATTACACTCTATTATTAACTACACTTCTATACAGACAACAAATAAGAAAATGCAGTATGTAAAAAGTTTGCTTTAGTTACAATATGATTTCATTAATGTAGGTACAGAACTGCCAGCAGTAATTATCTCCCTTTAAGTGACACTTCAGGTCACTCCTGGCATTTCCTCTGATTCTTCCTCTTAAGACAATTATAGAGCTGAAAAAAGCCACCAGAGGTTGTTTTCTCATGGAATCAGACACTGGGAACTTGCTAAAGTCCATTCCTTAGAGTTTTAGTATAGAAAGAATCCTTGCTACTTCTCTTATAGCTGGTGACAATTCCTTTTCTGAAGTCCACTGAATATTGAGAATCTTTGAAGTTGTGAATTGTAGGTAACATCTTTAATTAGTTCCCTGGTTTATGATTTAAGGAAACAGGAGAATAAGTGTTTGCCCTGATCACTATGTGTTGAGAAAAAAGAGATCAAAAGGAATTCAGTAGTGCAATATCTGCAGGTGGCTACATGGAAAGTCTTCTCATCATGTGTCTGGGAAAATTGGCACTACTGGTGTGGTGTGAAGGACAGGACTATCCACAGAGATGGTGTGCACAGATGTGTAAAATAAGCTTTTCATTCCTGAGCTGTAAAGAACTGGTAATGTAACTGGCACTTTCTGGTCATACCTGTAACAAGGGTTGCAACTCAGCTACTGCCCAATTGACCTAGAAATTGAGAGAATATTTTCAAGTACATAATGCAGCAATTGTAGTTTTTGAAGGTAAAATTGTTAAGCTACTAAAAATCCTGCAACCACTTCAGACTGAAGATGCTTTTAACCACTTTGCAAGCTAAAAAGCTAAAGCTTACCTTTGCATAACACACAGTTTTTACTGACTTTCTTCTCGGTGTCTTTGATGGAATTTTGTGTAATGTATTAATACATTTAAATAATGTCAGTGTTATTTAACATATATGCTTATATATTATTCTACTATAAAATTCTCTCTTGAAGGTTTGAATTTTTGCTTCATTGGTATGTGACGGTCGTCTTTATTTCTTCTTCTTTTCTCTTTTTCCTTCAGAACTACTATGGAGCTGCCAAAATGATTCTTTCTGACAATCCACTTGGCCTGACATGCGGAATGGTGTGTCCAACATCAGATCTCTGTGTTGGTGGCTGCAATTTGTATGCCACTGAGGAAGGACCAATTAATATTGGTGGATTACAGCAGTTTGCTACTGAGGTAGGTAGGACTTGCAAATGTCTTAAATTCTTTGTGTGTACTATTGAGTATTGTCTGTGGTTACCTTTTAATGATTTTTTTCAAAAAAAGTTGATACTAATAAAATTAAAGCATAGAAAGCTAGAATAGCTATCCTTTTTCTTACAGCACACTCAAATGCTTAGAAATGCTTTAATAATACAGTACATTATAGGAATATAAGGGACATTATTTGTGAACAAGACGGTTCTTTAGACATACTGGTAGCTGAGACAATTTCTTTTATAATGAAAGATTTATTTCAGGTGAAATTGTGGATGTTGCTCAAGTAGGCTGCATAGGGGAAAAGATCATGCGCAGCTGTATCTGTAAGTTCATATTAAGGAGATGTAGAATTGTTCTGGGCATAGAGTAGATTCTATAGCAGAATTAATATGTGTTTGTGCTGGCTTTGAGATAAAGGATAAACTTCAGATGATTTTTTCTTTTTATTGTCCTGTTTTTCCAAACCTAAGTAAATACATGCTGTTCTACTTCCATCTGTTTGTATTCCTCCTTTCTTCTCTCCAGGAGATTTGTAAATCTTCTGGAGAACCTAATAAACTTTTCTGCTAGCTGTTCCTGTTCCTGTTCCTGTTCCTGTTCCTTCCCCTTCCCCCTCTCCCTCTCCCCTCCTCTCCTCCAGACACTGAACTGTATTAGTTCTATGTTTATGTTCAATAGGTGGGCTTTTCTTCTAGTGGCCTTTATTCTGTATATATAAAAAGCTAATATTTGTTACAAAGCAAAAGACTTCTTCTTTCCTTAAACCCCCTACAAAACCAGAGATAGAAACCCGAAACTAACCGACCAAACAAAAAAGCTTAAACAGTTGGCAAGTAGATCATAAAGACAATGGTGAAATATTACTGTTTAGGAACCAAATGCAAGTAATAGCTGTTATAATTTGATTTGTGTTTTCTTTTAGCCCTTATTCTATGATTAAGAGAGAGGAATTATGACTTGATAGATAATGCTAAATATCTGCCATTTTTCTTCAAAAATATTTAGAAATCTATTTAAAAAAAACCTAGTGCTAGCATAAGAATTGATATGAAAACTGCAGAGGATGAATAGTTTTCAATATTTAAAAAGTTTGTTTAAAATTGTGTTTGTTCCAGAAGCTCTAACAGATAAAATTGTTATATAGTTCTATATGGCAGTCCAGCAAAAAGAATGTTTCAAAAAATTTTATTATCTTTAGTATTTTCTAAGTATCTACATTTCTATATATCTAATATATAAAAAATGTAAAAGAAAAAAATTATTGCTAATAACCTTTAGGTTTACTGCTGTTTAATTTGTATGTATTGTAGCATTCTTAATTAGTTATAATAGGCAGTCACTTTTGCCATTAAAACTTTTTTACTTTTCAATTAAATTTTACTGTGAAAGTAGGTATAGTTGAAAAAAATTTAATGGTATGAATGCTTCCAAGTAACAATAATTATAAAAATATAGATTATAATATTGAAGAAAATGGTAAGGTACTACTATTCATACAAGAATTGGCCCAGATAGTGTGTTCACAGCTCTACCTGTACAAGTAACTTAGCAAAATGTGTGATTTAGGCATGCAACATGTGTTAGTCCTAATGAGAGCTGCATGGTGATTCTCATGCATGGTGTAATATTTGTCCCACAGGGGCTTATTTACTGAAAACTCCATTGTGTATTAAGCCAGTTTTAGGCTTTTTTTTCCCTTGGAATTAGTCTGAGGATCATACACTTGATGCATTACAAGAGTGAACAATAATAAAAGGGCACAACTGCTAGCTGAGATAGTAGATAAAATTGCAGTAAAGCAGGAATGTGGATTTAAAATGGAAAATATATGGGTATGACGTGTGCCCGTTTGTGCTTCTGAACAATGACTGATCATCTGTTCATACTGCAGATAAAGCTCCCTAATTGTAAAATATTTGTCTTGCATACGGTAGAACAGTAAAAAAAAAAAATGGCACCTTATGCCGCCTGCTTTTTCCTTCTGCCCTTTCATAGTTTTGTAACTATGTTTGGCTCATTCTCAAAGTGAATTGTAATCCAGCCTGAGAAAATGTGAATTCCAACAATTAAATGTTTAAGTGGAGAAAGGGAAATGTCCATTTGTGTTTGAGATGTAGAATGTGTGTACTGGGATGCAGTTACCATGGTAACTGTTGCATCTAGAGAATAACATGGAGTAAATCTCACTATTATAAATGACGAGTGTCAAGCTCAGGTTACACCTGCTGCTTGCACAGGTCAAAATTATATTAATGCCTTTATCTGTCTCCTTTGCCCAAGTACTTCAGAATCAGGAAACATCCATTTCTTGAACACAAGTTCAGTGAAAATATACTGAGATTGCAGTGACAATACATATAACCATGAGGTATATGGCTGTCAGTCCCAAAATGAACTAAAATCACTGGTTACTCAAGTACAAGTTTGCAAGCTTGTAGTGAAAAGGAAGCGAGGTCTATTACCTTATCTGCTGTCATATTAGTAAGAAACCCTCAAATTATTATGTTTTTGGATAGACTTTATTGATTCTAAATGTTCTCTTCTGTTTCTGTTTAATCATTCTGAATGGTGCAGCACAAGCTGAATAGAAAATGTATTATTTTAATCTCTGCGTACTAGGTATAAACACAAGGTCGTTTAGTACTGTGGCTCTTGTGCCAGTTACAGTTGTGGTGATTTGTTCCTCTTTGCAGATAAATTCTGACTGCTGCTGCACCAGAAAGAAATTGGAAAAGGGAATTTGATATGTGTTTTTCTGAAAAGAGGGATTGTATGAGCTTACCTTCTGCTCACCTAGGGACAGCTCAGCAGAGTACCTGGGCTGGAAGAGAGTGTTCTGGTGAGGGACCTGAGTGCTGAACCTCCCTTCTCCCCCAGCCCACCACAGTCAAGGGAGAAATGTTTTACCTGAGGGATTGCCAAGGAGTGGCACTCTGTGCCCTTGGGCTTAGGTTCCTCTTTGAGTTGCAAATTGCCAACTCCGATCAGTGCAGCTGTGAGGAGAAGGTGCAGTAGGATGGCCTTGAGATACCAGGCTGGGCACACATACGCGAGCTGCATCTGCAAGAGGAGGTTTGTTCTGGAGAGCTAAGACAGTAGGACAAATAGAAAAAGCCCTTTGTTTGTCAGTATTAATTTTAATTTTTTTTTTTAGGTAATTATGTCTCTTAAGTCATGTTGAAATCCATGATAATAATAAATAAAATTTCAGGCATGGCTGAAGGGGATGGTGTTGTTTCTACAATACAAATTTGTTTTCTACAATAGTTTAGAGGATGAATCTGAGGACTTCTGATTTTTCTGGCCAATGCTGAAAGATTTCCTGATATTTTGGCAAGTTACATAAACTTCCCTACAGCTTGTTTTACAGATAGTAAGCATTTTTTTGGTTTTTAAGGCATTTGCATGAATGTTGCTAAGTCCATTTAGTGGTGGGATTCATGAAATGTTGCGATTTGGACTCTGCAATGTCCTAGATCCATGGTATATCTTAGGACTAGAATAATGGAGGTTTAAAAAGTCTTTAATAAGATGTTTTGGGGCCTAGTTTTGTAAGCACTCACCTATTTCCATAAAAATTTGAAGTATTGCAATTTTAGCTCTTAAATTGTGGAGGGAAGATCAAAAAGGTTTCATAACTAGCACATGTCTGTGGAAAAAACACTTCATGTAACATCCTGTGATATCCACTGCAATTAAATGGAATTAATTGGGTAATCATGTAATTTGACAACTTCAAGAAGGTTACTGTGCACGCAATTTGCTTTATTTTGCATTAAAATATGTGCAGAATATGATTTTCTTCTTTAAATATTCAACTGCCCCATATTAATGTAAACCAGCCTACAGAGAAATAGCCATGGAAACCAGTGCAAAAATGTGAAACTAGTAAAACCAGTTCCTAAATGTTCCTGATTTCGTTGCCTTTATTTTGCTGTCTGTGCACTAGTAAAATGTGATAACAATTCAGTGTATACTGATACATTTCACACTAAAATTAATCCCAGCTAGATTCTAATGTTTATATCAGTAACTGTTTGGTATCTCACTGCCTTAGTGAAAGAAGCTTTTTCCTATCTGCATTCTCAAAAGCAGCTAAAATGACGTGGCTAAAACTTTCCAGGAAATTTAAACTGGAATCAGTTGCTCAGCAATTGAAACCATTGTAGTTTGCTCAAGTGGGACATTTTGTGGAACCTGAATACGAACTCGTGTTTTGCATTATTTTTATATATTTTGGAATTATGCTCTTCATCGAATGTTTTGGAACATGACCCCTTTGCAGTTAAAGGATGCTTTATTTGCAATAGAGAATACAACAAACTGTTGAATTTCCTACTATAGAGAACCATGCTGTAGAGAGCATTGAGCAAGTGCACTCACACCTTTACACACAATGAAGTGATGCAGATAGGACAACTATGATATATTACAAACGTGTAAATCAAGAGAGAATTTTTTTCAGTTGTTGGAACTTAGCAGAATAGATTGCCTGTTTTGGTTTGGTCAAATTGGATCTCACTTGTGGACTAAGTCTCCATGTTTTATAAGCTGGGATATCCTGTTGGAGGGCTCTAATGGTCATAAGGCATAAGAAGTGGACAGAATCAATGTGGGTTTAATTTGAATTGGCCCTAGACAGTGAAGTAATGATAATTGTGTCATATTTGATAAAAAGTTGAAGAATAAATGCCTAATGTTATTAATGTCTGTTATTAATCTATCTAATCTCCTTTGTCTGTGTATGAGAGAGAGCCAGAAGGAAAGGCAGACTTGAGGATGATGACTGAGGCTTTTCACTGAGAGACTCTGCTTCAAAATTCAACATTTAGTCACATTTTCCTGAATGGGTCTTGGTTAAAAAGCCCTGCAAAACAAAGGAAAGAAATAATGTTTTTGAAGGAAAAATGGAAAGAAGTGTGATAGTATTAAATTTTACCTGCATCCCGAACATATTCTGAAGAGAATAGAAGCAGAAAGGACAGTTGAATGTAATGTGCCACTGAACACTTGCTTGCCAGTTACTCATCTCTAGCCACCAAAGGATTTATACAGAGGAATTCAGTGATATTTAATTAAGTGACTTACAGTATAGGGAAACTTCAGCATGAGGTGAGTAAAAATCCTTTGAAATGCATTAAAGCAGTTTGCTATTTTCACACAGTTACTCTGCCAGTCTTAATATGCAAAACTGCCACTGAATTCCAGATGGCAAGATACTGCCACACAAGCTGGCTGTGCTGCATAAAGACAGTTTTACCCTGTTTGCAAATAGGCAGAATTAAAGTTGACCATTCAGCCTGAACTCCTAGGATTTTCTGCATGAGTGCTTGGTTTCTGAAGCTTAACACTGCACTACAGTAATGTGGAACTTCAGTGTAACATTTATTTGATGGGTATGACTATTCAATAATACATATAAAAATAGTTATGTTAACAATAAAGTAAATTTAGTAGTAAATTTGTTAAGCATATGCATATTCAGAGTGTTCAATATGCACATTAAATATGCAAGTTATATAATTTTTGTTACTAAATAGCCTTCTTAAGCAACTATATGAGACTAATGAAAATTTGCTATAATTCAAACAATTTCTTATGAATATAACAAAGCAGACATTTTAGAAATATCATTGCATTTGGGTTATCATAATCTAGTTTCACAGTACAATATGAGCTTTTCAGCCTGTGAAATCCATTAATAACCACATTAAACTTTCCCATATTGTATGAATTGTCAGGTTTAAATGATTCTTTCTTTAAAACAATTATCTGTCTCTTGCTTCATGCAGTTTGTTAAACCTCTGTGTCAATTTACAAAGACTGGGGGAGTTTGACACAGAAATTTTAGAGAAGGAAGGAACTAATCATTGGTTTACCTAGCATGAGTGCTCAAGTGCATATGAAGAAAATTAACATTGATTCAAAATATAAATGAAAACTTCTAATCATGAGTGGAATTGCCCAACTTGAAAACCCTTTGCTTCTTGAGTTCTAAGGAAAGTAAAATCTGTTGGTAAGCTTCTAAATAGTTTAAATATGATATTTATTAAGACAAATGTCAGTGTATGTGTTTTAGAGGACTAGTTAGTACTTAGGGAACACAGCTCTGCATTGAAGTAGGTGGGGAAAAGTGTGGTCTCCTGGTAGTTTTTGAGATGCTACATTGATGGTGTTTGTTATATGACTGAGAATCCCCATGCAATGCATTCTTTAATTCTTTTGTCTGCTACAATTATATACTGCTTGGGTTAAACATTTTTCCCTTAATGCCTAATGTAAAAAGAAGATGTACTTGTGCTCTTCCATGCTTCTAATGTTTATTAGCCTCTAAGGCTGTAAGTCTTTTATTTTTCCTTTTGTAGATCATACAAGATAGAGACTCAATTCCTTTCCCTAAAATTTATGTAAGTGCAGAGGAAAGTGAAATCTAGTTTGGGCAATGCAGAATATTTCTGCCTTTGCCTCTTACCTGTATATCTGAGTATAGAACTGATTTAATGCAAATCTGCACACTTGTGTGACATTACAACCAGGTTAGCAGCCCATTGCATTGGATTCTGTAGAAATGCACAACAGTCGGCAGAGATTGTTCCTAAGTATTTTTAATAGTCAGGACAGATTGGAGCAGATCATCACCATTATGCAGGTGAATGAATAATTGGGGCATAGGGAGAACAGTCTAACTTTCAGATGCATCTACAGTTTTTGGAAACCCATTTAAAAAGTGGACAACAAATTAAATAAAATAGGTAAGAAACTGAAATAAAGTCCTATAAAAAATATCTAAGAGAAGGCATCTAAAGCATGGGTTACCAATGAAAATATAGCACTGAAGACTAACTGTGGTTCCTAAAAAACATTTCAAACCCACCTCACCTAAGGTTTGTCACCTACCATCTCTAAAATTCAAGCTATAAGTGATTTTTCCAGGATCATGCATGTTGTCTTGAGGAAGCAAAACCCCTTTACAGGCACTATAATCTTTTGCATTACTTGCAGAGGTATTTTTCTACTAGTAAGAATAATTTGTTTGCAGGGAAATTTTTGGCATTGCAGAGATTCTCTACCATCTGGCTGACTTTGCATTCCTATTCTGTTACTGGTAGTCTGGATCTGTCTTCTCTGTAAAATTTACAGTAGTGAAAAATCTGACTTCAGAGATTTTTAAAACAAAAAGACCCATAGAAGGACCAAACCCTGCTAATACAACATCCCTCACAAATGCACAGATCATGTCATTTGGAAACCTCTGTGAGTTTGCTATAATATAACAGCTATGGGACAGCACTAGCAGAAGCTTCCATCATCTCAGTCATAATAAAATTTAAGGAGGGAATGCAAAGTGTTTAACCTGTTGATTGTGTTGCTTTTCAGGTTTTCAAAGCCATGAATATTCCTCAGATCAGAAACCCTTCCTTACCTCCTCTAGAAGATATGCCTGAAGCATATCAGGTGAAGATAGCTCTTCTTGGTGCAGGACCTGCAAGTTTAAGTTGTGCTTCCTTTTTGGCTCGACTGGGCTATTCAAACATCACCATCTTTGAAAAGCAGGAGTACCTTGGGGGCTTAAGGTAATAAAACAATGACAACAAAGCACTGTTTCCAATTATTGTAGAAAGCATAGCGAAAAATGTTGTACACACTTAGTTTATATGTGATCACTTGACTTTTAGCAAAGAAAGAGAATAGAAAATTTAAAATTTGTAAAAGTCACTTTTTATTTAAATAATTGATCATTCATGTTAAAAAAGGTACAGTTACAGGCAAGTTTAAACTGAAAATCTGGTGGCTATCTCCTATATTCTCTTTGTATGACCTGTTAAATTCCAGGGTGCAATTGTTATTATCAAATTAACATATTAGAAAATTGTGTCAGGAACCATTGTCCCTTATCCAGAACTTCTAAAACAAGATTAAGTACCTGTAGCCCTAGTGAAAGAAAGTTTAAAATGCTTTAGACAGATAGTAATTTCAGGGAGTGTTTTAGGTTTAGCACGCTTTCCTGGATTACCTTGTGCAAAAAAAGGTGACAGTGGCAATCAGCCATCAGTGGACCATGGCATGTGGGTGAAATAACCCCCCTACAATTCAATCTTCAAAAAGTTACAAATACATAAAGGAAGGTACGTTTTTGCAGTTTTCCTATATGGTAAACCCTTGGCCAGTTTTTGCATGTAATCCTCTACACTAGAAAATTTGTTTTTGCCACTGCAGTAATGGTTGTGATCAAATCTAGTAGCTTTGTTGGAATCCCTGTGTATGAGATTATTCAGACACTGAGTAGTGGATACCAAGCCATTCAAAATCAAAATTAAATTCTACAGTGTAAGATGTGCAAGAGTACAAAATGCCCTTGCACAATGTGTTTAAAAAATAAAAATTGTAATGAAACAGAGAGACAAAGAAGGGTGATGCACTTACATTTCTTAATGCAGCATCACTGAGATCAATAGAGTTGACACGGTTAATGAAATTGATCCATAATGTCATAATGTCAAATACTTATTCAGTGCTCTGCAAGAAGAGAATTGGTTCTGGAGAAGTTGAACTGATTACTTGCATTTTTCCCAGTGAGGTTCAGAATTATTCTACCTAATTACCAAGGTGTTAATCCATAGGCATTTAACTGTGAAGCTGTTTTACTTGAACTAGTTACCATAAAGGATTGCAAATATAGTATGTGAAATACCTATTTACCTGTTCAGTAGCACAAGTTATCATAAATACCAGATTAAAATCAGCTTTGTTGCTGTAAAATAGTCAGAATTAATAAGAGGTTTTTAACAAAAAGGCTCTTTTTGGTAACAGGTTGGACCTGGCAATACAGTGCAGGACTTCCTGCAGCTGCTTCAGTGCTGTAGTACAATGCTACAGTTGCTTAGTACGTGCTTGTGTATTTGAAGCAGTGTGATCTTAAGTTCTTCATGGTTTAACTTGAATTTAAAATAATGTTTTGCCTGTTGTTTCTCCTAATGCAAAAAGCCTTACACAGAGTTTTGCCTGTTCTGTTAGTATCCTTAATGGTCAAGGAGTGTATTTTAAAATGTATTTCTTTCTTTTGAGTCTTAACATGTATCAATCAAGGTCAAATTTTACTTCCATTCACTGTAGAAATGCTCATGTGTGGTTTAAGGGCATCAATTCCTTTTGTCCTTATTTTAACCTTGAAACAGAAGGGGGGCTGGCCTGTGGCAGCAGTCATCCATTATTGCATTTCTAAGTCTTTGCAGCATAACTTTTAACAAATTTAGGTTATTGATGGGTGTGCTTTAAAGACTTCATAAACTATTGCAAATTGCTAAGAAGACCAAATAAATTTTGTATTTGGAACCAACTGTTTATAATGGCAGTGTTTTTGCCTTCCTAACTTTTTTTCCAATTGTTTTTAATTAGGATGTTTCTTGTATCATAGCTATTTTTCATAATATTGTGATGCTAGAAAGGTGTCTAGTGATTGCAATTCCTGTGGTGGGATATTTAAATTTAACATAAATCTGTGCTTCTCTGAACGTGTCTGGATTTTTCATATTTATGGGCAGGTTTTCCTACATTTCACCAGTTGTGTAAAATTTATGCTTTATAGTAGAGTAGGCATGAGCGCACCATGCTCTTGCTTAGAGATCATGAATAAACTTTACTCTTTTGCTCCTCTCTGTGCCACTGTTTTATAATGTACCGAAATACTTCTCTCACTAGGCCAGAGAGTTGTCCCTTGAGCAGCAGAAATTTGAGGTCACTGAGAAACACCAAGCACTGGTCCAGGCACCTCTGACTTGGGTCAAATTTGAGGTCGATGTGAATTTGTGGGACACTTTGCATCCACTGCATCCCTCCTCCGTCTCTGCCCCATTTCCTTTTCCCCTCTTTCTCTCCATTGCAGAGTCAGAGACCATCTGCTGCTGCTGCTGAAAGAAATTGCATCAGAATTCTTGATGTATAGTTGACTTTCATAAAAAGCCTATTTTCATAGTTAATATGCATGCATGTGGGTATACCTCACAGCATAAAACTAAGTGTTTAATAAGAGCAAAAAAAAGTGTTTTCAAATTCTGACAGTGATGTAACACAACCAGTGGTGTTCTGGGAGCATGTTGTGGAAACGTCAGGCCTCCAACAAATACATAGGTGGCCTGGAAAATAGAACTTTCCTTTTTTTTTTTTTTTTTTGATTAGATTTCTTTATTGAATCTCTGTTGCAGAATCATATTGATACATTAGTTTCTGCCTCAGACACCTTTATTTAGCATGACCTCTGAAAGTTGTATTGACACATTCATTATATCTGATATTTACAACACTTCTCATTGCACATTGGTCAAGAAAGGTGTAGAAAGGGCAATATTAGAAATAAGGAAGAACAGCAGTTTCTTACCAATATAAATAAAGTTGATGCAACTTAAAAGAAATAAAACTCTTCTGGCCTGTCAAAGTTGGCTGCTAAAGATGGTATGGTCAATATCAATATGTAAAATAAACTGCAGTGACTCTCTTGTGCCTCTGCTTTGTTATGGATATTACAGATTCATTAATTTGAAAACAGATTAGACCGTTGGAAGCTTAGAAGTTTCTGGGGAGAAGCCTTTACTTTTCTGCATGTTTAGGTTTTTATCTTCATTGAACAAAAGTATCTAAAATTTAACTTCATTGTGTTTATCTGCAACATGTTTTACAGTAGGAATTTAGAACTGGCATATATAGATGTCATTTCACTGGCGATAAATATATATATCTATTAGATCTGTATCAGTAGATATAAACTGGCACTGCAGTTTTCCCCTTCTGTGATTCTCGGAACTTGAAGATGTCATTTCTAATCTTCCCCAGGAGGAAAAAATGCCAGTTAATAAACATTGAGTCAAAAAACAGACATGAAATCAACAGCTGATAAAGTGTTTGTCCATCCTGAAAAGTAATTAAAAATTTATGAAGTAGAAATGGAGGTACAGTTTTAAATACCCTAGCTCAAAATAGCATATGTACCACTTTTAAAAAATTGTATGAGAAATTTGATATTCTCGTATTGGATAACTTAATGAAAGATTGCTTTGTCACTTTGCTTTCAGTAACCACAAGGTCTTTTTTTAAATGGGTATCCTAAGCTTAGTGTTACGTATTCTAGTGAACAAAAGGAATGGAGCTGAAGTCCTTTAGAACTCAAACATAACATATGTTGATAAGTCACCTACAAGAATGGGCAGAGTTGGCCTCAAGGTACTGCCTTTATGGCCTATATTTTTAGCATTGAATGAATAATGCTTTTTTGTCACTCTAACAATTAAAAAAGTCAAGAGTCACATTTCAGCACATTTCCATTTGCATATGTCAAAATTAACAAAGGTATATTATAAGTATTTTAGCAAATAATAATAATAATAATAATAAATTTTAAAATAATATTTTCCTAGTAGTTACAAGCATCTTTATTTGTTTTAGTATGTCTGAAATCCCCCAGTTCCGTTTGCCATATGATGTAGTGAATTTTGAAGCCGAGCTTATGAAGGATCTTGGAGTGAAGGTAATGAAAAATATATCCTGCCTATGTATAGCTCAAAGAAAAAAAAAAAAAAAAAGAACAAGAACTCTGCCAAAGATTAACAGCAAAATGTCATGCACATTAGTAAAGAACGATTAAAAGCTATGCTAGACAGAGGCAGGAAGATGCTTCCTCTTGCTCAGGGCATTTGTCTGTCTCCTGTCTGAATGCCACTAGTTTGGAAAAGGGCAATCAATAGTTCTCATCTGGAATGCCTGCATGTGATTAATTGTCTGTAAGAAACAAATTCCTAAATTGCTTTAGGGGTTCAATATAGCTATTGGAATGATTTGATTTTTTTTAATCAAGTTTTTTTCATGCAAGTTTGGCACTACTTAAACCATTCATATTTGATACTTCTTTTGTTCCTTCTCCCTGAGTTTTTTTCTTAATGGTTTATCATACAGTCTGGCATCCAAGTTAATTTTACAATAAAATGCATCAAATTAAAGTGTTAGCATGATCATCTGTTATAAACAATAACAGTCTATTCAACTTCTTGGAAAGCAATAGTTATGCATTATTCTGTTAAATAAATGTGCGTTGTTTATAGATAATGGGAACAGCGATTTATTGTAATTTAGGACTTGAGCTGAAGATTTAGATAGTATTTACAATTGTTGCACATTTTAATAGAAATTACAAACTTAGAATGTACCACTGGATCAAATTTTTGAGTACCAGGAGGGATACTTTATGTTTAACACACTAAAGCCTTCCATGAAACAAGAAATTCTTGCATTGAATTCTTTCATGTTGATTCTTTTTGTAAAAGCAGTATATTGTTTTCACAAGACCTGAGTGAGAACGTTATCCTGCCTGGGTTTTATAAAAATGCTACTAAGATGCTAGATAAGGTTTAAAGTGCTACAGGTCCGTTTTTCTACTTTAAAGTTCCCTTTGCAACCCTTGAAAAGACTGACAGAATGGAGCTTTAGTTAGGGATGGTGTTAAACAGAGCACTGAGACACCTTTAGACAAAATTGCTGGGCACAGACTCCTGGGAATCCTCTGCACAGCTGCAGTTCCCAGGGCTCTCTGTTATGACAAAGTCTCCAGAATGGAGATGGAGATATGGTGATAGAGCCACCATGTCATCCTGACCTGTAAGTCCTCTGTGGTTCTGGAGTGCGGCAGAGAATCTCAATGTAAATTTGTTTCAAAGCTCTGTCATTGGTTTGCAGTTGACCCTTTGGCAAGCTGGTTAAATAAGTACCTTAGCTTTGTACCTCTATAAGCTGGAAATATTTTCTCGTGTTTACTTAAAGCATTTCAAAACCGTGGTGGAAGGTGCTGTGTTGTGTAAATGCTCAGTAGTGCTGTTTATTCAAGTAATTCCACTGAAATTAGTAAGAATTAGTTAGATGGATAAGGATTACAGAGCTAGGCCCTAGAAGTATTATGAATCCTCACATACAATAGTATTGCTATTTAAATTCCTTCTTTAGGCTTTCATAACATATGTACACAACAGGATAAAAAAATGTAATGACAATTTATGGAGTGTCTTTTGTTGCAAGTGAAGATGGAGTCTGTATTGTTTTAAGGATTGCAATAGTACATGGCTTTTCACCTCTGATAAAATTTATACTAAATCTCCAAAGACAAAGAAAGTCAGTGTTTTAAGTAGTATAAATTGTATTTCTGCCTTTTTTCCCCCACCAACCTGAAAAGTACACTAAATGAAATATAAGCAGATTGAATAACAAACAAGATACACAGTGACTTGAAGGCTAAACTGTTAAGATCACAAAGTAGAGAGCTTACACAACAGCACTTCATTTTGTGAAGTAAAATCACATGTGATATGAAAAACCTGAGGGAAAACATTCAGGTTCAGAGAGTCTAAGATGTGGAGATAAAAACACACATACCTATGTCAAGGAGTATGAAATATCAGAAGAGGAATCACACACACTTTTTGTGCTCAAAGGGCTTGGGGTTAGGAGTGATGAACAAAAGGTGTGTGTATCTCCAGTTGCATGACCTCTGCACAGGGACTGCCATCTTTGGTTTCCTGAGCACGCAGAGAACACCATTCCCTGTCTCACCCTTACAGCTCCTCTAGGTGCTCAGCCTGGGCAGTGGCTGCTCAGAGCAGGACTGGTGGTGGAGAATGGCTCTGGAAAAAAAATTGCACCTTTTGCTTCTGGAATCAAAAAGTAATTGATCAGAAACAAGTATAGATTATAGGTGTGTTTTGATTGCTGTGATTTATTTATTTTAATAAATGAGCACCAATTACTGCACTGTGGACGCTGTTTCGTGTCTAAATTAGAATTAACAATTGCAAGTCTAAATCAAAACTTATGTCATTCATAATTTTGAAGACCCTTGTTAGTTTACCATGCAGAATGTGCTGCATCATTATAATTGCAATTTTTACCAAGCAATTTTTAATTCTTTCAGATAATTTTTAGGAAAGGCCTTGCAGTGGATGGAATGACACTCCGTACCCTGAAAGAAGATGGCTATAAAGCAGTCTTTATTGGAATCGGTAAGAAGAGCTCATGGTCCTATGTTTTGTCATACTGAAGTTGAAGGACTGCCTAGGAATAAATTGGAATTTACATCTTTGTTAATAAGGTGATGGGAGAAAGCTTTAATTTGGTGAATTATGGAAGTATGGAATATAAGAAAAATTTTAAAATCAGGAAGCTAAAATTAGTGGCTTTAGGATTACTAAAATTTTCAGATTTATATTACAGATCTTTAAGTAATATGTGAATGTAGTTGAATGGGTTGATTTATTGTTTGTTTAGATAGTTAAAAATGGATGAACTAAAAATTTGCTTGTAATTAATTGCCATATCGGCCTAGAGCGATACACAAGTATAGTTTTCAATTTTTGCGAACAGCTTACTACACCCACACAATTACTGAGTCTATATGTAAGCCAGTGATATCATGCTTGGTTGCTTTTTTTCTTTCATCCATATAAAATGTGTAACATCCTTCAGATAGGCTGTAGTGAAATGTACTTATGGAGTGGGTTAACAAAATAAGCTGATTTTGCCTTGTATGAAACTGGCAGCATGGGTCTGTCTTCTCTCATATACTAGAGAAGTCCTGCACCTCTCTGCTGTTTGAATCATCACTTCTTTTTAATGCTAGATTAGAATTATTATCCATTTACAATTATTTTGAAGTACAGCTGGACCCATTGCTGCCATATGATAGGCATGTTGAGCAGGCATTGTCTACAGTTGGTATGAGGCTTAATGCTCTTTATTGATCTAGACGTTGCCTAAGTGAACATAATAGGAAACAAGTTGTCCAACTGTTCCTCCTTCCTATTATTGATTACAGAGATGTAATTCTTAGTACAACGACAACTGTTGTTTACCATCTGGTTATGCAGTATAATAAGCTTTGCAGGTCTATTCTGTTGTGTAATGATAGCACAGAGTGTTGTGATTTATGTAATCCTGAATCCTCACATTGTTAGAAAACTTCCATGTATAGGAATTCTGATATATCATATTTTGATGTAATTGTATACGAGGCAAATGGTGCGACTTATTTTTTTTTTATTGTTTTCATCTGTGTCTTTCAAACCACATTGTGAAATCTCACCAATGAGGATCTAATTTATAAGCATTTGTTTTCTGTGAGTCTAGCACTTGGGAAAAAATTCTCAGTCATTTTTTTTTTAACATCAGCATCGTTCCTCTGCATTTCTGACTCAGAAGCTTAGAATAACAGTTCAGTTTAGTGTCAGCAAAAATGACCACTGAGCCAATTCACATAGAATTGGAGTGTTTGGTTTATGTATCAGGGTTTATTTTCTGATCTTAATAAAGCTATGCTAATATAAAATATTTTTTGTTAGAAATATATATATATATATATACATACTGACAACATTTTGCCATACAGATACTAGCTAAAGAGACACAGCCAGAATTTTAATAAACAAGAGAAGGTATCTGAAGCATAATTCTCCTTTAAAGCATGTGTTCATTGATTGTACTAGGAAACAGAGGGTATAAATGCTAATGGAGGATTATGTGTACCTACAAAGTTTTGTTATTGGACACTACCTTGCATTTATGATGCTCTTTCTGTACCCCTCATCTACCTGTCATCTGACTTTTGCAGTGCTGTGTAAGCCACTGGACTTGTGGCCTTGCGTAGTGGTAGTGAGAGGGGGAGGACATGCTGAGGGGCTGCGTATTTGTGCAGTTTATAAGCTCTCAGCAGCAGCCATTTCTCCATAATGAGTCTGAACTGCATTTCTTTTTGTGTTCTTTGTCTACTGAACAAACATAGTCAGTGAAATACCACATTTGAACATTACTCTGAATCACAGGGGTAAAATAATTATGGAGCTGCTTACATAAAACAGAAGATTTATTTTTTGTTGTAATTTGCTTCAGAATGAATTTTTACCTTGATAGAAAAAAAAATATGGTAGTTTTAAGTTTTCCCTGTTAGTGGAAAAAAGAAATTAAATGAGTGTGTAAAAGAAAATTAAATCCCTGATAGGATGAGAGTACAGTGTGAGAGGACTTTTCTGCAGCAGCGTGATTTTTGAAGAGCACACCTTTAGTCTTGCAAATAAGATGGAATTCAAGATTTGCTCAGTTGGGATTGTACAAAAGTCCATGTGTGATTCATGAAACAGAAGATCACTTGTAAATAACCAGTTACCTGAGGGCAGGTGGAGTTGCAAAGAGAACTTTGAAAACTATTTTTCACACAGTTAGGCATCAGGGAAAGTCTGTTGCCTGTGGGAATAGTGTGTGGTAGGGAAAGTGCCCTCCACTGCAGGTTCTGTTGATGGTAAAACATAGTGACTGAGCTTTGAGCAGTCTAGCGAGTAGAAAAATGAATAGCAAAGGCTTTTTGTGAGAGCTGTTTGGACAGGTGTTAAAAGTGTGCTCTGATCAGCTGTTTGCTGTGTTTCTGACATGAGAGGTAAAGATTTCCTAAGTTCACAAAAGCATACAGGTTAACAGACTTATTTGAAATGAAAAATAACAAAAGAGTGTGCTTTGCCTCGATTCTTTTCTTACTGAAGCATTGAGGTTTATCTTAAGGGGAAAGATGCTATCCAGCCAGTAGGCCTGGTATATTTAGTCACTGGCTCAAAGTTGAGAAAAATACCTTGTACTAGACTTGAAAACAAGCAGGTGGCCAGTATGTGTCACCAACATTTGACAACCTCTGGGGTCTCAGTGTGAGTCACACCTTACCTCCATCTTACCTTTCCTAATTAGGCTGTGAAGACTGATGTGAAATTTGAGGTTATGAAAGCATATGCTGAACTAGGAAAGACTAAATCCTAGGAAAAGCTTTCACAGTTACCTGGATAAGCAGTGAGGATCCAGCTGGGCAATGGCAATATAAGAGACACACTATGCTTCTGGTTTTCTCCAGCAGTCAAAATTTCATCTTACAGCTAACATAAGTATTAGGGGATAGTCCATGAATCTTAGTTTCTTACATCAAAATTAATAATAGACAATGGCATGTGTGATAATTTTTAAAGGAACAAAAGGTAGCAGCTAAACAATGTGAGGAACAATATTCTTGGAGTCTCCACTGTATTTTTTTTTTTTTTTTCATTGTCATTTAGGTAGGTGCAATTTCTAAACTTAGTCTTGTATCATTGAGCAGTTAAAAATACTAATTAAGAATTAGAGATTAAGAATTATTCATTTAAGTTTTCATCTTAGAATTCCAATTCTCTTCTCTTCTGGGTTTATTTTGTTACTCACAAACATTAATTAATAGGAATTAAGTCTCCCAATTAAACTTTCAAAGTTTTAAAACCAACCTCTAAAAGTAAGCATAGAAAAAAAATCCTATCCTGTCCTGATTTGAAAGATTACTCAATGTACTCTGCCTTGAAGCAGCTCTGCTTTTTGATAAGAAGG
This sequence comes from Anomalospiza imberbis, assembly GCF_031753505.1. Classification (NCBI taxonomy): domain Eukaryota; kingdom Metazoa; phylum Chordata; class Aves; order Passeriformes; family Viduidae; genus Anomalospiza; species Anomalospiza imberbis. The sequence continues at coordinate 13,324,999 of NC_089689.1, forward strand.
GTTTGTGAAGAATTTGTGACTGAACTGATAAATCAGTTTGAAAATTTTGCTTTAAAAAAAAAAAAAAGTCTTGCATCAGTTGCTGCCTTCTGTAAACACCATAGAGACTCAGGGCAACAGAGAACAAGCATGCTGAGAGCAAAAGGAGAAATCAATGAAGGGGTGAGGGGCTAGAGGAGAGAGCACATGGTCCTCAGAGACAGCAGAGGAAGGCAGCCAAGGGTATCCTGTGGGGAACAGAGCAGTCTGAACGCTTTGTGTTACTGTTTCTCTTCATGGATTTTCAGAGTGGAATATGGTTTTTACCAATAAAAAAATCCAAAACAAAACACGTGTATGTGTCTCTCATGGCTATCAGAGCAAATGCAGAAATACCAGGCTTTTATTACTCATCCTTCTAGGAGTTCAGCTGCATTCTTTGGAAAACAGGATTCTGTTATTCTGTGTTTTAAGACTCCACAAAGCATTTCAAATCCTTTTTGAAAGAGAAAATACATAACAGTTTCTTTATAGAACTACTTAATTGAATAAAAATGAATGAATTAAATATTTAAAGGACATTTTTTATGTGACATTCAAATGACTACATGGAAATGCTATCACTATGAACATATTTTCTGCAGACTTTTACGCAAACCTCTAGCCTTGTTCTCTAATATTTTATCATAACATAGGTGTTTTATGTAACATTTACATTCTTCTTGGAGAATATCTGATAAAAATATATCCTCAAATATTGTTTTATTTAGTAAACTTTTAAGAAAAATCAAAAGCCCCCATTCCTTGAAATTGCTTAAACACTTCAACTTCAGTGTTTGTAGATTTAAACTTGCAGTACTAACTTTCTACTTAACTTCTCATTGAGTAATGAAGCTTTGCTTATTTATTCCTCCATCTTCTGCTGCTGAATTGCTGTGAAGTTAGTTTTACTGTATATTGGTATTCAGAAGTCTATAAAATGCTGTGAAATGGTGGGTTAGGTGAGTGTACCAAGTAAATCTAAGCAGATTGTTGTTTGAATGTATTCTAAATAGTATATCCTGCTTACAAGGGTTAAAACAGTACAAAAAAAAAAAAGAAAATAAATGAAATTCCTTGTGGAATGATCCTTTGTGGTAATTGCAGTCATTCATAGATAATTAACGTAACATTCAAACAATGATATAGTAAGATCATGTAATTGATTGGAGAGAAATTACACACCAAAAAAAAAGAAATTTAAAGTGCAAGCATTAATGTACCTTGTTTTAAAAAACACTCTATGAGATTGATTTACTCTCTCTTCCCCAAAAAGTAAGTAATCTCCTCATGCCTGTTATTATCTTCTGATTAACTATGCAGTGCCACCTGGTGTGCAGATGGGAGGACTATTACACATCAAGAGCTCTGTTCACACCCACCCACACAGATATAAACCTACATGGCAAAAAGTGAACAGATGTTCATTTTGCTTGTGCTATAGGAAAAAATTGTGCATCGTACTCCTGATTCATAAACTAAATTTGGAGGACATGAAATCTGCATATGGGGCCCGTAGGCCCATGGCCAGCACAGACATTTATGGAGGAAATATGTCATGTTCAAAATAGTTCTCATTTCAGGTTGTGAACAGACTTTTATTTGCTTACCTATCTGGTTTTGGTTTACCTTGTATTTCTGAGTTTTTCTTTTCACCTGCAGTTTCACTTACCTCCTCCAAAGGAGGAGTTTAGAGGCAGAGCTTTTTGAAAACATATCCAGGATTTATCTGTTAGTTGGTTGCTTTTCAGAGCTGATTTGTGTTTCTTGGTGTTTGTGATGTTGTGGGAGGCTGTTAGGCCCCTTGGTGGAGAGCTGTGTGTCTCAGTGGTAATGTAACAAGTCATGTAAATGACAGTGCACCTTGGTGAAAGACAGAGCTTTAGGACAGGCGTTGTGCAACCTCAGGCTCTTAGGATCACCAGCTCTCTTGTTGGATGGTTTTCAGTAGTATTGTGTATTATTTTATAATTTCATAAATATTTTGAGACTTTATAGGTTTTGCTGCAAGGAAGCCTAAGCCTAAAGAGAGGCAGATAAAAGACAACTAAGAGAGAAAAATAATACCTTGGAAGGTAGTGCAGGAAAGAATGATGTTGGAAACACAATCAGCTAGATACTCAAAATAAACATGTGCCTGGCATAGTTTCTGGGTTTATTTCATTGGCCCTTGTAAACAAAGGAGATGACTGTTTCAGAATCTTGCAAAAAAGTTATTTTCACCAAGGATTTTAAATGGTATAGTCTTTTAAGCATTGATATCCATATACAGTTGAAGATATTAAAGGTTAAAGAACCAGGGAAAACACTTGAAATTATAGTTTATTGTTGCACGCCAACATATTCAAATTCATGTATCTGCAAAAAGCTGCGAGCCTTTGGTATTAGAAATAATGAGAATGAAATAATTGAGATGAGTCATGAAGCCAGAGTACTTTGAAGAGTTTGAAGAGCAGCAGTGGTGAAGAGCAGTGGCAGGATCTGGGCAAAACTAATTCAAACTATTTCATAATTGCCTTACAGGACCTAGACTAATATTAAAATTAAATTTTAAAAATGTTTTTTAAATAAAGAGTCCATGAGAAGGCCAGTAATAGAAAACAGGATCCAAACTTCACACTGAACTGCAGCTGCCTGAAGTGAAGTCTCAAGGAAGAAGGTCTGCACAAGTCTGTGCAGTCAAGTATAGGAGTTCTTTCTAATCTTCCTCCTGGAGAGCCTTAGCTCATGGCTCACAGCTTGGAGAATAAATGCCTCCTTCTTTAACACTACATTTCTTGTTTCATATCCCATGTGAATAATATTTTAAATGAATTATACAATCAATTGGTTCTAATACAAAACTTGTTCATTTTTATTTTATTATCCTCTGCTACTCTTTAATCTAAAAAGCATTGTTATTAAAAACCAAGAACTTGCATTTAAAAAAAGAACTCTGTGAAAGGACCTGTTCTAACATGCTATAGCAGGAATTTGAACTTGCTATTATTCCTGATGCAGCATCTTTCCTGGAGACCAACCATGTACATCAATCCAAGAATTTTTATGCTTGAGGTATTTTTTTCTACTGTTGACATTTGTAGTAAGCTGTTATTTGAGCTCTTTAGTCCTCGGTACTGCTCTGGATATTGGTGGAATATTCCTATATATACATCAGAAGCACTAGGCAGTTGAAAGCTTTTAGGGCTAAGATTCACAAAAGAGCTTATTTATTGTTAACAGACTTAGGACACTTTCAAAAAATACTAATAATCTGCCCTTGGGCATCATCATTATATTCACTTGTAAATTACACAGATTTTTCTCCTTTTACTTACTGATCTCTCCTACCAAAACACTACTTACCATAACAATCTCTCCTGTGTATGTTTTACAAAACACTCTCCTGTCTTTTTCCGTGAAGCTGGAGTCTGCTTGAAGAACTGATCACCTAAATATAACAAAATTAATTTGATTTTTCATTGAATATGACAAAATTAATTTCATTCTTTTTGTTTTAAGAGTTGTTAATTTTTTCATATTTTAGCGGATTATGTAATCTAACACTTTTTAGCACTTTTTTTAATTCAAGCATATATTTTTAAACATTTTTATGTTTGAGGTGTATAAAAAAGAAAAAATGGTGATGTTATATTTTCCTATTTTGATGTTACTCACTTGAATGCTTTATACCTAAAGAAAAGAGTTGTGCTTGCCTGTTGTTTCCGAAAGTTCACTCCATGGCTCAGTTACATTTATCTTTTAGATGTACAAATATTAATTATGCTGCCATTTTTTTACTTCCACATTAATATTCAGATGCAGAATGAACAACCTCCTAAAATGCAATTTGTGAATTGATCCATATCATTTACTTTAGCTGAGCTCTCTTTTTTTTTTTTTGTAAGAAAAGCGTACGTGGTCCCATATGGATCAACACGATCAGACACTTTTTGAAGCATTGTTCTACCTAATACTATAGGAGGACTGCCATAATACAAAATCTAGATAAGAGATTTAGAAATTCCTTACATTCCTTCATCTTGTTTGCAAAAGATAAAAGCCTGGTTAAAAACCTAGGCTTGTTGCATTTAATTTTTTGTTTTTAAAGATTATACACAAATACAATACCACAGTCTCACTTACTTAGTGCCAGTTATTGGTGAGAAGATGACAAGCAGTTTTTTGTGTTAATGAATAAAGTTTTAAGCAGTCTTCTTGCCTTATTTATGTCTCATAAATATAATGTTCCTGAATTCATAATCCTTCCACTGCCCACTCAACAATGGGTGTATCCCTTGTTGAATTGAATTGAAAAAGTTAAGACAAAACTGGATTTGTAGGACATGGAGAAAGAATTTTATAGATAGCTTTAGGAGATCTTCTTGCTCTGCCACTTCTCTGCTTCATGAGGGTGGTGCCTTGGAAGCCACTGCTGGGCTTGGGCAGGGCTCAGGGCTTCCATCTGATCTAGGGGTTGTCTTGTGCTTCTCAGTCCTCTGCTTCCCTTTTCATCATTGCTTGGTAGTCAGGGCTTTGTTGGTTGAGGAGCAGTTTGATACAGTGAAAGGCAGTTATCTAATTTTAGGGGAAGACTCTGGCAGTGCTTGAGGCCAGTTTTGATTCTTCATTTACCTTGGAGCACGCACACTAGTGATTGTGTTTCTGGATGGGATTCACAGTCTGAGGGCCTTCTGAGTCCTGTAATGTGTGCAGTGTGTGCCCAAGGGAACCCTCACTCCTCCCTTCAAAGTTAACACATTAATTGGAAAGCTTTCCTCTTCCAGAAGCATTTGTAAGTGCATGGTCCAATGCAGTAGCCTCAATTGTCATGGGAAGGCACATCCTCTGCCCTTCGTTAGTTTTAATGCCATGGACGTTTTTAAAGGGAGCAAATATCTGAGAAGAAAATTGTACATGTGCACTATAACAAAAATTTTTTACTACGCTTTATTAATGTTTGTGCTGCTGTGTCTCTGCTTTTGCATTTATGCTGGTTGTTCAGGCTTTTCAACCACTTGCTATGGTCATGATACTTTAAATTCTAATCTATACTTTTTTAGTATTCTAATCTATACTTTTCAGACAGGCCCCTCATATTGTTGCTTTTAGTATGAAATTTAAAATAACTATAAAAATGCATATATTTTTGAATACAAAATGAAAGGCTAAGAGGCATACAAATATTTCTCTGAATTTATGTGATGTGTTGGTGTGTTCTATAGATTTGAGATCAACTTTGTCATTCCTTGTGCATAAAGTCACATAGATAGTCTTATGTGTACATTTTATAGTATCAAACCATATTCAAAAATTGACACTTGGTGATGTCATAAGGTGTGGAGCACAAAGTAATTAAGATTGACTTTTTGTGCTGTTAGAATTTTCAGTGTGTTAATGCTAAATTTACTGTAAATTTTTTTAATAAAAATTGCTTATAAGACTAAAATACAGAAATAAGTGCACTAGGTACTTAGGGTGTTTGAATAATGCTAATACAAATTACATGCTTATCTAACAGAGAAAATTATTTTCCAAATGTTGTCCTTGACATTGTTTTTTTGGAAATTCTTGGGCTATTGTTCATTAATTTGTGCTAAAAATGTACCGAGCTGAATAGGAACCATTAGAGAAGGTGAAAATGCATTCAATAGCTAGTGTGATAACTCAATATTCCCTCAAATGCTCTTTGGTGATCAGTTTCATAGGAAGAAAAAGGAAGAGTAATAAGAATTTAAAGATGAACTGATTTCAGCCAATTAATCTTTAATATTAATATTGTCACTGTATTGAAATGGTAGTCACCGAGTAGAAACTTGCAGTGTATTACTGCATTTCTAAGAGTTGTCAAGGTTTTATTTGTTACTGTTCTATTGATGTAATAAGAGATTGTGTAACTCACTTCAGATTCCATAGGATTATTTTTGTTAGAAATGATTCTTTGTTTATTTGTGACCATTGATAATAGATGTGTATTCGGGTGTGATGCATATGTTTAAATAGATTCTAACACTTCAGTAGATGATAGAATGTCAGTACCTGATTGTTATTTAAATTGAAATTTGATTATTAAGCATTATTAAAGATAATTTTGAAATAATACAATATTTATAGCTTTTTCACTAATACATTGGATTTTTAAAATGAGAAAAGGACTATTTTCCAAAGGAAACAGTTATTCTAATTTTATAGATAGCCTATTGCTTAGTAGTTAGACATTGGAAATATCACAATTCATTATTTCAATATCTGAGTGACTTAGACATGATTGCATTTCTGTTTGTTGGTAAACACAGGCTTGATGCTTCTATTATGGCCCAGCACAAATCTTTTGTAGGTGAAAAATGATGGCCAAAATTTTATCTGTGAGAAATTTATGACCCTGAGATCAGCTTAGTTGGTCGGAGCGTGGTGGTAATGACACCAAGTTTGTGGCTTCAAGCCCTTCATGGGTCATTCATTAAGAGTTGGACTTAATGATTGTTGTGGGTCCCTTCCACCTGCGCATATTCAGTGATCTGGAAATATTTATGTTTTGTTAAACTTCACCAAGTTAGATAAGAGTCTCTCCAAAACAAAAGAAATGTTCTCAAAAAGACTTTACATGCTTGGGTGACCACGTCCTCTCTTTACATTTTTTATTGCTTGTCTCCTTACCCTCAAAGTTTGAGTTCTTGACTGAATGAAGTCTCTTGCAGAAAGAAATCTGCAGTTAGAAGAGATAGAGTGACCATTCTGTGCATGAAGCACAATGTACTTGGTTGTGGTCTCTGTACTAATCACTGGGGTAAAGTTCTTGCCCGTTTTCTTTCTGTAGTAGCTGATTGCTTGGTGGAACTTTGCATGAAAAAAAATTCCTTCCTGCAGTAGACAGAATCTGAAGAAATCACCCCTAATTGCTGCAACCTATGCCTTCTTTGTGCACAGCTTTTTCTGGAAATCCCAACAAAACTAACTAAAGAAAGTTCTGAAATGTTAGCACTCTTTAAATTGTAGGGACATAAGAGTCTTAATAGAACCTCTACACTGACAAGTTGATTTCTTATTTTTCAGATGCAAATATGGGCCTTTGCATGTGCTGAATGTGCCCTTTATTGTATTGAGGCAGAGAAAATACACATCATAGCTCAGTCCCTTCTGTAGAGCTGCCAAGAATGGAATATGTTTAATCAGCCTTGGAGGGTGAATAATCCTAGATACAAGTGTACCGTTCAATGTTCTTGCAGAAAGATGTAGAATATGCAAACAAAATGTTTAGTAAAAGGGAGAGTTGAGTGAATTGCTGCTGTGGCAGGAGATGGTAGTAGTTTTTCACCTGAAGCACGCTCATTGCCTTTAATTTTTCACTTGGTTAATAACAAAAATATGAATCATGTACAGCACAATAGATCACTGGAAGGGAGCATTGTGGTGTGATGGTCTGCTGAGGGTGAGACTTTTGGGCTCTGGCTATTGTCATTCTGACTGAGTTCATTCCTCTCTAAAATGATGTTGGAAGATTGAAATGTAGCACTAAAAGGACTGTGGAAGTGCTCAGTACTGTAAAATGCTGTGGGGAAGCCATACTGTGTTCTTGCTGGCAAATGTTCAGGCTGTTTCTTGAAGCTAAAGAAATCTTCATCCCTAAGCACTTGTAGTTGTGTGGCTTACACAATTTCGTTTCTATTCCAGCATTTTGAAAAAGATGTGTAACAACCAATAGAGCAGATGAAATAATGCAAATTTTAATTGGCCATATTGGTATGAATCCAGCAATATTTCAATGATCACAAGGAAGTTGAAATTTTCTATCAGATAACTTCTTACTCACATTGCAACATTTTCTTTAGATTTTCTCCACCAGGATTATGCTGGTAAGGATGTATTGTATCCTACATACTGTTTTCTGAAATGAAATTTTAATAATTTATCAAAAATGAAATGTATCTTGCATAGCGCCTAATATATATTTATTTCAACCTTCCAGATATGAAATTATCTAGACCAGAAATAGTTTGCTAACATGGTTATATTTTACTTAGATGTTGGAAAAGAGATTTGAAGACAGTTTGATTGCATTTGTGTTGCCAATTTGAAGAGCTGCCTGACTTTGTTTCCTTTGGTTCTTAAAGAAAAAATGCTTCTGCTTGTATAACACCCCTTCTAAAACCCCATGTAGTAGGATCTGCCGTGCAGTAGGTGTTTCTAATAAGCATTCAGTAGTAGAAGGGTCAGGGACTAACCAGTGAATAAAAGTCAAAACTCAAAATGAGGTGCTTTTCCTGTTTCGCACTGGGCAGTGATAGATACTGATAATGTTTGATTAATGAGCAGCAGACTTGCGCTGGGTGAAAACATCTGTAAGAAATGATTTATTATTTCAAAGGTATTGGAAGCTTACTGTATCTTGTAGATTCAACTGTGTGTGCCTGAATAAAATAAATGAGATGCAACATGTGAAAAATGAAAACACATTACTTGTAAAGGATATGTCACAAGCAGGGTATTTTTGTTCAAGTACACTTTGTCACTTTGGGGATTTTTAATGTTGGTCTGAATACAAATCATTTAACTGGCTCAAAAAATCAACCTAGTTGTAATTCTTGCATCTATCATTGAGACAGAAATGAGAGTTAAACTTAATATGCTGGAACATCCCTTAAATTTTTGCATTTGGCATCATACACAGCTGTTCCAACTGTACATGTGAACAGAAAAAATTCTCCTAGCAATGTCATAGGAGTGAAAAAAATGTAATGATGCAATTTTAACATTGAAATTAGGAAAATTAATTATTTTATAGAATCATTAAAAGGTAGTATCATTGATGTTGGTAAAGTTTCCTGTAAATATGTCTATGAATAATCAATGTCTGATTCTCTTCTCCCTATTCAAGCTGTGTTTAAAAATGAACAGTGACTTGTAGATGGAGATTTTACTTTTGCGTACTTGCAATTTAGTCTTGTAGTTGCTGGGTAGTCTTTTAGCCAGCCTTTGGTTTATAAAGTGACCTAATTCTGTGCTACGTGTCAGTGGCTGTTGATCTGGTGTCAGGTCCCTTGGTTCTGTTCAGAGCTGCCATGGAGCTGCGAGCACAGAGAGCTAATGATGGTGCAGACCCACCTCCATCAAACTGCGCTGTGTGTTCAGACAAGCTGGAGTGCCCTGACTCCAGGATTAGAGAAAACTGCCTTTTCTCTAGTTTTGGAAATAGGAAAGGTGGGACAGTGGAAATGTAATCTGCTCTCCAAATCTCTCCTCTTTTGCTGGGTCAGTGACTGTGGAACACTTCTTTGTAGTGGGTAGTGTATGGAAATTCTGATATATGCTGTTCTGTTAATCTACACCTATTATGTGTATATACTTTATCCACTTTCTTACTTTTCTGTTCTAATTCAGTGGACAGCTAAATTTTTTTTCTTGGGATTCATCACTGATTATTTATATGTGTATAAATGCTAATCAAAAAAATACATGTTTCTATGTTGTGCAAAAAAAGTATAACCTTATAAAGGTATTAATAAAGGCGTGAGAATTTTCGGTAAAATTGGATGATATACTGCAATGTCCCTTGAACCTAAATTCACACTGATTTGTGTGTATAACTTATTACTGAATAGCAAAAGTCATATTTAGTTACTTAGGGTCAAAATTGTTTATCAGAAAATTTGTTTAAAATCTTTTTTGGTAGATTCTATTCATAGCATTTGATCTGTTCTTCATATTGTTTTGATCTTACAGGGTCTGATATAGTGGGAGTTAACTAGTAGAAAAAATCATCTTTATCTTCAATTCTTTTTCATATTATATCTGAAGTAGAAAGAAAAGGAAATTTTCTTGTCCTTCGACTGTGCCTCCAGCCAGTTCTTTAGAGTCTTTAAGTAATGTCATAGCTTTGAGTTAGAAGGTTCTCTTGTTCATGGAGAGGTTGGCTCATCCTCTCATCACACCCTAGAAGTTACTTTTCTAAGATGTACTAGACAGTTAAAGCTATTATGGAAGTGGAGGGCATCAGGTTTTACTCTCGCTGGATTTCCTAAAACAGAGCTCCAGCAGTGACAGCTCCCTCTCTTTAATGTGGAAGTCACAAATTGACTACATTAAAGGAGTGACCTTTCAACCTACAAACTGAGTGGAGTTAGAGCAGCTTGCCAACTATGAGGTCTTGGTAGCATCTCTGCAGCAGGTGCTAGCCTAGAGAACATATGGATCAACAGCTGGATACTAAGTCCTCTGAGCACTCTCAGGATCCTGACCCATTTTTATTTATGGAGGGAGAGGGGAAAAAACCCCCAGAATCCAAACTAATCAAACCCAAAGAAGTAGATAACTAGAATTTATAGTGATGCTACATGGATGTTGCAATAATTTAGTCTAGAAGCTAGATTGAAACTTCAGAAGCAAAAGCTGTCAAAAACATTGTTAATGTGATAATTTCTGCACTGAAAAATCTGGATCCAGATTCTTTGGTCAGGCAGCTAAGTCTATAAGCAGTGAAGCATGGAAGAGGTCAGATCTGCTGCAGGCTTATTTGCAGGCTTCTTTTGTAAAAAGTATGCAGAAAGCCAAGCATGATATTTCCCCCTTTCCTTGTTGTCCACCAGTTTCACAAGAAAATCATAGTACACCTATAGTTAATACATCTTTTAATGTCCTTTTTGGCTGTTTTGTTTAGTGATTACTTGCAGCTTCTGAATTAAACTGTCTCACTGTGTTGCAGATAATTTCTAAAATGCCATTGAATTAAGTTTATGATTAAGGACAGAACTGTTTAATGCAGTCAGATTTTTGCATGCAACGTGTTTTATTTTTTTAATAATTTTTCTTTAATATCTTTTTAAAAAATGCACAGTGAGGTCTGTACAAGCTTTTGGTCTGTATTATTACACAGTATTTACAGCAAGTTTGATGCCTGTTCCATTGTATATATGCAGAAATGGAAAATGGAAAACCTTCTAATGGCATTTCCTTGCAGTTCTGAGCAGGAACCACACAAAATACACTATCACTGATCTCAGGAGTGCCAGAACTGTGCTACTACTACTTCTTGGCATGTCACCTTTTCTGAGCACTAAATACAACTATTTGATCATTCCCATTTTGTGGCAGAGACCTTTTCTTAAAGGTACAAGATAACTTTAATGGTGTGGAATAGGCAAGCAAAAAGCAAGACAACTCAAAGTGGAAAAGTCAAGTTCATTCTCCAGTTGTAAGTCTGGAAATTCAGTCTTTGTTGCTAAGACTCTGCAGACAACAAAATTTGTCCCAAGACTGACTTCTGGTTAGGTGGCTTAGAAGATGAAGCAGGAGAATAGGAAAAGAGAAGCCTGGTTTAAGCAAGTTTTTTGTTTGCTTGATATAACTAGCAGACCAAAGAATCATTTAACATCCTCTCTCTCCAGTTTGTCAGAACTCAGCTTAAAAAATGGATTACCTTTCCTCATGTATGTTTGCATCTGTGAACATATCAGAAAAAGACTCTCTCAAGGGTTGTTCCAGCTGCTGTTTCAGTTGCATCAGTGCACAAGGGGAAGGAACAGTGTCACATGTAGGTAAGGATTTGAATCCATGATTTAAGTTCCATGTGTTTTGCATAAAACAAGCCCAGCTCACTAGACAAGGCAGGTTTCCTAGTACATGCTAAAATCACTTGGAAAATCTGTGGTTGAACATATTGGAGCTATTTCTCATACTTTAGTTAAAGAATAGTAGGGCCTGGTTGCATAACAAATGCTGTGTCTATAAAGGAAGAATTTTATACAAGGACAAAAAAGTATTCTTATATTTTGAGATGATTTTTCACTATTTAAAAAAAAAGTTCATAAACTGATTCATGTGTCTAAAAATGTGTTACTAGGATTTTTGGTGCTTCTGCCACTGTAGAAGCATTTTATTGGCATTTTTAAATTTGAAAACAGATTCGGGACTTAGGGCTTCAAATGTGCATGGAAATGAGTGAGTAAATGTAAGGATCCCTCCTTAAGTCAGGAGTTATTCACAAAGTAAGTAGTATTCACAGATTTTGAAATACATTTTGCTGTCGTCTTAGTGGCTGTATTACATCCCAGGGGTATGCCAAAGTCCTTTACTCAAGCCACTGTTATTTTGAAAAGTCACTGATTTATGGTCCTTCAGCTGTCATTGTTTTCCAGTGCAGTGAGACTTTGATAATAAACTGCCATATGCAAGAATTATGAGCTAATGCTGCAAGAAAAAGTTCATTGTGCCATTGTGTGCTTTTAAAATCCTGTGCTATTTTTGCTCATGTTCTTCAGCTGGGATGGAAGTGTATCAACAACAGTATGACTAATTATCTTTACATGCATTGATCACTAAATAAACTTCACACAAGACAGCAAGATTGTTTACTTAAGCAGTATAATACTGGGAATGGAAGATAGCTCTAAAACATAGGATTACATTGCCAGAATAGCACTATTTATTAAGCTATGATAACACTAATGTTCCTTTTTGATGTATAGCATGTGTGACTTCAGCTGAACTTGTAGAGAGCCTTAAGGATGTTTCATTGAACATTTAGTATGGCAGCAAGCCAGAATACATTTAGCCTAAACCCAGATGACAGGTTGGTAATGAGGTAGTGATTGATGACCGCTGCTTCCGTATGAAAACCTGCTTGATATGCTGGGGGGGAAATGCATTGCTAGCTCTTTTTATTTCATTCCCTCTGTATTAGTTATTCTTACTATGGAGGAGTAGCATTGGCTGCTGGTTATTCAATCCTGGTTTCACTTTTGGTTGAGAATTGAGTACTCACCTGAGACTGTAGAAGCACAGCCTGATGGCTACATTTATATGTGTTTCAAATCCTAATTTCCGTGGATTTATATTGTCAAAAATAACTGCAATTATATCACTTATGAAACAGCCTATAATATTATTACCTGCCTCTGTAATTTTACAAGTCTTTATGATTCACTTTCATTTTAGATGGCACACATCTAAATGGCATTGTTTTCCTTTCTTATATAAAAAGAGAAACTTGGCCCAAGGGTTGTAACACATGGGTCAGGCAAGCAAGCCTAAACAAAAGACTGCTGATTATTTTGCCTAGTCCTGTTGAATGCTTCTGTGTAAAGACACTGCACTCCTTATTTAGATAAGGGGCAAACTGTAGTTCTGTGCACTAAGGAGGGTATTTAAGCCATGGACTTCAGCCAGATTCCAGCCTGATGCCTGGATTAGCAGTAAGGGTTAGGAGGAGGCAGCAGAGGCCTGTAGGGGTTGTATCCATAGCTGTACCCAGTCAGACAGAGTGGATATTAGATGTCCCCAAAGCTGGAGGATAACTAATGGGATCACATTAAGGCCTGGTTAGAAATCACCCAGGGATGCAGCAAAGGGCACTAGGGCAGCATAAATATCTAATGTCAAAAGAGACTCATTATTAGTGTTTTCCCAGGCAGAAGTGACTTTTGGTCAGGAAGGGTTGAGGAAGCTTGTCACCATAACCAAAGTGACATTGCACTTCCTCAGAGCAAAAGTATGAGCACCAGAAATGGGGATCAGCGGTAGAATCAAAAGCCAGAATAAGGAGGTCGTGAAGCAGGGCTCGGGCAATTTCTTCTCCTGCTGCTTCCAGAGATGTAAGTGAAGTTTTCATGCCCCCTGGAGACAAAGTGACTGACTTTTCAATAAGGAATGAATGCAATATTAGAATGGCAGATTTGTGGGGTGAACATGCATTGGACCCAAATGAGGGAGTGGGTCCAGGAGCTGCAAAGTAAGAGCTAAAGTAATCAGTTATGCCTCTTGGTGAAAGAGAGGGTTTTTGTGGAATTGCAGTAGTCTACAGACACAAAGGAAAGGGATAAAGGAGAAAGGATGGCCACAGCGCAGGGCTGGATTCAGATATGCAGAGCAAAAGTTCATCTCTGTGTGCACAAATGGAAAATGATTATGTCAGGAACCATCATCTGATCTATCTAGGTAATTTAGCTTCCACAAAACTAACGTTGTTTTTCTTACTAAACCATACCCCTTTGATGTTTTCATTCTTCTTGTGGCTTTTGCTTTTACACTTACTTGCAATCTTTTTTGCAAACTTCTGCTTATTACATATTAAGCTCTCTGAGGAGCACTGGTCTTCTTTTTCTGTTTGGAAGGTAGCCACATCCCACATGTTCAACACCAGAAATTAATACCTTTTGACTTAGATATGTCATTCATTTGAACTTTCCATTCATTTGGCACTTCCATTGCATAAATTTCTGTGTAGAGCTGTAGCATCCCCAGGCAGGCGTCCTCTGAGCTGCAGAATTTGTCAATTCAAGTTTGAGCTAAAAAACTGCTTTATTTTGAATGTTTTGAGTGAATTTGTCAAATGTTCATGCCTATAAACTGTCCTTAATTGAGACAACCACATTTTGTTGTTCACTGACCAGTGACAAGATAGAGCAGGTCCATTGATTTTTACCCTCTTCCTCGAAAGACCTTAGTTTTAACAAGTAGCGGCAAGTGAGGACATAGTCTTTCAGTGAAGATTAATGGCCATATGGTGTTGTTGCTTATACACTGGAAAGCTTAGTTATTTACTGTAAAATCTGACTCAAAATTCTATACGCAAATCAGAAACTCCTACTTGGTTTGTTTCCATAACAACACACAAAACAACATCAATCACTTATAGTAGAGCTCCACACTCCATAATTAGGGATGCAGTTTTAAGAAGTGTGGGAGGAGTTCTGTAAAGTGTTTTTATGTTAAAAACAACATTAAGCCTTGTTCTCACAAAAGCTTATGCACAAACTTCACTTAACAGAATGTAATTAGTTCCATTGGCATTTATGGTATGTCTCCACAGCTCTGATGCAGTGTCTGGAGTGACTACGCATGCCCTGCTCTATCGTGTCTGAATGACTGGAGTATGAGCAAGGATTCCTTGAAGGCAAGCTTGCCTTCTGTATAGGGAGCAAATGTGGGGTTTACCCCAACAGACAGTCAGCTGACCACTTTACCCTACCAGGCATGGGTTTCAGTATGAAAGTAAATGCTTGCAGTACGACAACCTGTAATATTGGAGAAAATGATAGCAAGAAAAAAACTGTTTAAAGCACTTTATATAGGGAAAAAAATATAAAATTTGCTGTGTGTCTTTTAAACATAGAATTTAAGCCAAAAGGATATCTACCATATATGGTATTTTCCACTAGTATCAGGAGTATTCATACCTGACATGGTGGAGAATAATCTCCACGCTGTCTTCACTATCACAGTCAAGGACAGATATTGCCATATAAAGCTATTACAACATCGTAGCACCTTCAGTGAGGCAGTTCCACTGCCCCACTGATGCCTTGCAGTAATTTACAGATTGGAACAGTTTGAAGTAATCAAATGCAACGTATTACTTCTCCACTCTACTTACTACTTGGCTAAAAAATGGGGAGAGTTGTGTGTAATTGGATTTTTTTGTGTTGTTTGTTAGTGTTTGGGGGCTTTTGCTGATTTTTTTAAACACACATTATCTATATTTTAAAGAATCAACAAAACATGCTTTAAGTTCTCCTGGCGTTTTTGAGGCAATAGCTAAAACATTTTCTCTAAAGCATCTTGTAGCTGACAAATCCCTGGGCCCTTAGGCAAGCTGTGTGTGAGTCTTGTTGCTTTCAGCTGCTCCAGAGACAGCACGTGGTATGTGCCTAAGAAGGAAAGGCTGAAGGGGAAAACCCTGAACAAAATGAGGGACAGTTAAAAAAAATAGCAGATAAATGGGAGAGAAGACAATAGTAGAGAAATGGGAGAGTAGAATTTCTATAATGAAATGGAACTGAAAAAAATTAAGGAAATAAAAAGAAAGAAAAAGTAGATAGAATACATAAACTGGGGAAATAAAAGCGGAAAGACATTAGATTATCCATAAAGATGATAAAATGGGAAGGATTAAAATAAAACAGAAGCTCATATAGTTGTTCTGGCCACATTTGTAATAGTTTTCTTCTTTTGATAACCTAGATGTCAGTTTTCTCTTTAAAGAAAAAGAGCTGATGAATGGAATAAATGTTTTACTGAGTTTTGATCCTTTCTGACCGTCATAAAATATTAGTTGTCATGTATACCAAATAAGTAAGATTTAAAGTTTAAAAAAAAGTATTTACATGAAAACTTCTCCTTACTGATCAGCTGTAGTAAGTTAAAAGATGGGGAAATGTGTATTTTTTCTGAGGATTTTTATACCAGTTTTGATTATGTTTCTTATTTATCTCAAAGAATAAGCATATTGTTATATCAGTGGATAAATTATGGGATTAAAAAGAACCTCATTATTAAATCACAGCTAAGGTTGCTAGGTGACAAGTAAGAGAAGCTATATAATTAGCCATGTCCAAAAAAAGTCAAATAGTGGAAAGTAGTAATCCTGAAGGAAGGTTGCCATTGTCTGTGCTGACACCAAATGACCATTTCATTCAAATGTGCACTTCATTAAAGAGTCACCTCCTGCTTGGCTTCTGCAGCTGAGGTCTTACTACGCTGTGTGGAGTCGGTGGAAACAGGGAGACTTTTAATTAAGTGTGAATTTTGATTTGCGCTCCAAATATCCCTTTGACAGAATATTATTCCTTGGTTTTTAATATTAGCAATCATATGTTTTTCTCAAAGACAAAGGTAGTAGCTGCCCACTAGTATTTGTGAGTCTTTCTACCTGTATCAAACCTGTACAGGCTACTGGCAAAATAACTATGATGTGACACAGTCTGTAGATGTAATCCATCTCCTTTAAGCAAGGAAGGAAAATAGTTGCAAAAGTAAGCATTTTATAATAATTAATAGATGTTAGGGGCTCCATTCCTGTCTCTAGTAATTGAGGAGCTCTCCCAGTCCACCAGGCCTTTCAAAGACCATAGGGAGTGGCCTTTCAAGGACATTGCTCCCATCTCTCATCACCATGGATGATTCCTCTGTGGGGCATGAGTGGTCTGGGTTCCTCTAGCGCTCCAGTTGCAAGCAGGATAAGTGTTCAGACAATGCTTGCACTAGCATGGTTGGAGGCAGAAGGTAGTTGTCATGTTTCCCACACCATAAAAGGTCTTGCTTAAAGATCCACTCTTCGAGACTTTTAAAATCCTAGTGTGTGAATTGCCCAGGAGCCATCACAACCTGGTTTCTATTGTATGCTCCTCAGCAAATCACTTTAATGTCTTTGCACTTCTGTAAAATGCAGGGATAAAGGTTGATCTCTTACCAGGGTCCTGGATATTTTGAGGATTGACTGTTTGTGTAGCACCTTGCAAATAGAAAGTGCTACAAACAGTAAGTGCTATTTGTTACTCTTGGTATCAAAATAACTCATGCAGCCAAGTGTAGAGTATGGCTTGCTGTCTGCCTACCTGATTTGCATTCCTACATGCAGTGAAAATAGGAAGGTGTTCCTATAATATCAATACCTGCATTTTATAAATTTTATGGCTCTGCTATCTGGTCAGAAATTCTGCAATACATCTGCTATACATTTAATTACAAGGCTTCAGAAATTTTAAATATTATGTTTTCTTCCTTTTTTCTTCAATGTCACAACGACATTCCATTTATGGCATCTTTCTCATGGCTTCATTTGCTGAATGTGTAGTTCTGTTAATTTCTTCCCAGGTGCTTAGTTGGATGTATGATTTACCCTTTAATAATAAATCTTAGTCCATTCTATAAAATTTATGCAATTAGGAATTTTGGTTTCAGCCCAGTGTTCTAAATTATATGTGTAAATGACTGAATGAATAAATAAGTAAATAGTAAAGTGTCCTCCCCTATGGTGCCTCAATAATAATATCTTTTTATCTTGCAAAGACTGCATTTAGAAACTATGTCACTTCTTGCCCCTTCAACAGTTTTTTATTCAGATATTCTGAAATATAGCTTTCATTATTTTTTTCCTGAGCTATGAGTCTCTAAAAATGCCTTTTTTTCTTTTAAGTTGGTGATAGAGATGAGCATGGAAAAAAAAATTGTCTGATATATATAAATATATATCTGCTCAGCATTTGATTTCAGGCTCAACAGTTACTATAATTGTAATCTCTCCCTCCAAAAATTGGAGGACATGAGCTTTTGGGAAGACATGTACTTAAAGGTATGGAGCTGTATCTGTGCATATGCTTGGTGACATGATTGCCAGTGCAGGGTTAACAAACTTTCATCCCACATGCTCTACCTTCAACATGCAGATTTGGTTTTGCATTTGAATGCATAAGTGAATTCTTGTTTTCTATTTATATGTATACTATAATCAGAAATAAAGAATTCAGAATCAGAGGCAGACTTTGTTTTAGCAGATGATTCTGTTTATCTGAGTCCCTCTCTCACACACAACTGTTGTTGTTGCTAAGGTTAATTAAAGTCATTCTATGTCTAAATTTATATGTAAAGCAAAACTAATTTATAATTTAAAATACTTGTATAAAAGTCTTGGTTCCACATAACTGATTTGGTTATGCTGTACTTCTGAAAGATCATTTTATCAGTAGGGCAGTGGATGTACAAATCAAGATTTTCCATCTATGTGGTGGAATTTTTGCATGGTCTTTAAGGAAGCTCCAGGATTGATCAGTATCAGTTGTAACCTGTTATAAAATTACATGAGAGACAGAATTACTGTTGTTACATGTTGCAAACATCCACAACTGTAGATAGTGATATTTGAGAAGTTATTTTTAAATGCTAACAACTGAAATAATCTGTGAATGGAGCAAAATTGTATTCAGTTTTTTATTTTAAGTTGTCCTTATCCTACACTCTGATTTTACAAGATTATTGACTCATTTTGTTGAATAAGGCAAGCCCAATTCCATCATTTACTCAGAAAGGGACTGTGAGTAGCAAGATGTGCTTTCTGCAGAAATATGTGTGGGCCTAATTAGAAGGATGGAAGGAGGTTTTGGAGAGAAGACATTTCAGAAATTAGCTCTTGACCTTTGTGTGAGAACTGTGTTTTCTGGTTTTCCATGTCTGAGCTTTGTTTCTTTGCAGCGTGGGTGGAGGAAGAAGGGGTCTGATTCCTGGTACCCTGCCACTGGCTTGGAGAGCTCTGTAACTGATAGAAACACACCAGCTATTGAATTTCTCTGTTCTATGAGTGTCTGGTACCTATGCCCTGACAGGGAATACTTTTCTTTTACCTAACTTGAGTAGTGGATTTTTTAAATCCCAGATGAAAAACTCAGAAATCTTTCCATGGCTTAGGACTTCAACCAGGGCATATTTCATAGAATTGTAAAATAATTGGAAGGGGCCTTTGGCAATTGTCTAGTGTAGCCCCCTAGCTCAGAGCAGGGTCAGCTGGAGCAGCTTGCCTAGGACCATATCCAGTTTTGAACATCTCTGAATACATAAGAATGCTTGCTCTGAAAGTCTCCTGGCTCTCCTGAGGTTCTTTTCCTCCACATCAGTAATGTACAGACATACAGATCTTTTGGCTGACAAGGGATGGGTCCCAAAGGTACTTAGGCCCAAATCAATCAGAGTATTTAGGTGCACACCTAGGAAGGGATTTGTTTGAGGTTCTGTACTCAGTTTGGTCTGTAACTGTGTTACAGTTAATGTCATATTTCTGCAGAGAAACCTTTTTCCAAACTTAATTTTGTTGTGAATGCTTTCACAAATGTATCTGACTTTCACTATCCGACTTGCCTACAAATCCCTACTAGGATTTTCTTCTGGCACTTGGGTAGTCACAGAAGACTTCCAATTATGTTTCTAGGTGTGTTTCTGTGTTCAAAAAATTTCTTACTAATGTGAAAGTAAGCACATCTTACTTTCACACAAGTAAGATCTTCTACACATTTTCATTTTAACTCTAAACAACATGTTATCTGTGGTTGTATTTTATAATTGCATCTAATTATGTAATTATATCAATTTTTTACTACTGTCAGAAGCTTTTAAAAAATTTGGTACTTCTTAAAAATTCAGTTTTACTGTTATAATATTACATTGATGAGTTGTTTCTCCTTTGTGCTTTGCATGGACAATGTTTCTGGTAAGGCAGACATAGATAGAATGTAGCAATTTTTTAGCATAAAGAAATTGGATATAATATCTGCTTTCCTGATTTATTGATTTGCCCAGGAAAGTTCGATAGTTAACTGAGGGTTTCCAAACTGTCAAAATATTCAGTGACAAGTTGATGTTGACATAATTGAAGTTGAATGCATTAATTTTATCTTAGTGATCTAGAAATCAATGCATTTTAATACTGACTTTGTTCTGGGCTGGATCCAAGGCACACTGAAGGGCCTAATGCTGTGAACAATTAAACTTTTTCTTTAATTGTGGAGCTCTCAGCCATTTCAGATAGTGGAAAGCATATCAAGTAGGTAGGTCTAATTATGGACAGAGAGCAAAAGGTTTCTTGACAGTGTGCAGAGATTAATTTGTGTTAAAAAATGGAATATTTAAAATTAGCTTAGTCTGTGCTTATATGTTTGCATTATAGCATATCCTCAAACCTTTTGAAAGTTTTAAACAAAAGTTACCTTTTAGTTCAAAACACAACAGCAAATCCATATAATTCCATATATCTCCAAATAGTCTTTTTTTCAATAAGCCTGTTTTTGTGACTCTCACAGAAATTTATTTTCAGTTTTCTTCTGATGAATTAATAGAACAGCTGCATTTACTAGAACTGCCAAATTTTACATTTGACAAGAAATTAAATCTATTTTAAAAAGAAAGAATAGCACAATCTGCATCTTAGATTATGTTAGTGCCATTAGATTTCGGCTCTTGAAACTGGAAATTTCAAGAGCAGATTTTACATACAACAGAAACCTGTAAGCAAATTGAAAGTGCTTTTTAGGATTCTTAGAGTAACAAAATGGGTACTCCATCTCTGACATAATTTGTCTTGAGGTTTATGAAATAATTTTTCATAGGATTATTATATTTAAAGTAATTAAAGATACAATTTGCTATTTAATAAACAATGCATTTTGTAACTTCATTAAAGATGCTGTCTTTCTTAATTGTAATGGTCCAAAAGGTTGTCAGTGAACTGTACATTAACTGCAGAGATAATAATGATTTTATATGCTAATAATTTTTAAATTAATAACTCATGTAGTTTTTCAGCCACATGGGGAAAATAATTTACATTCTTAAAGCTTACTTTGGTATTAACCACTTTATTTGGGGATGGTGGATATCCTCATATAAAATGTTCATTTGTTTTACATTAGCACTAATGCAAGCATGTAGGACCCACTGGTGTGAAAGGATTAAAAACAGCAGCATTAGACAAGCATGAACATTTCAGAGAGAAATCGTTGTTAGAGGGACCTATTGGGACTGTGTAACTTGATTTTCTATTTATTGATCTTGTTTTTGTTACCCTTTGAAACTCTCTTCGGAGACAGCCTTCCTATTGTAGTACTGCAAATACAAAAATCTGCACCAGGCAGATGTAAAGGATTCATGTTCACTCCCAGGTAGATCTGTGTGCCTTGGTTGGCTTTAGAATAGGTTGGATGCCTTTTTAGAGGAAACATATGCTCCCTTGCATCATTTGCATCATCACTGCAGGTAATTTGAAAAGTCTCATTTTAACTTTCTTACATCTCTTTGTCATAGAAATCCCTTCACGGACTGAAAAGAGACATACAGTCCTACCTCACTGATACTTTATCACAAAAAAATTTTTTGCTTAAAAAAAAGCATAAATTTCCCATTTTGAATGTTTTACTTCCCCACCAAGAGAATAAGTTGAAGAGGAGGAGGAAGCTTCTGTAAATGCCTGTGCAGGTATCTGCACCTACAAGCCAGGTACCTGACCCATGATCTCCAGTGACAGCGTTTCACTTCATCTTCCTGACTGCTGGGTATCAAGGAGGCATTTGGAGATGTGCACCACCATTTCTCTGTTTGTTTTCTAGATAGTAGCCTTACAGCATTGGAGGAGGTTTAACTGCATCGTATTTTTGACCCAAAGTCTCAGATTTAGTGCCCTGTCATCTGTTTGGAAAATGCCCAAGGAAAATGCAGGCACTTGATGGAAATGGTATAATTAGTTAATAAAGACACTCTGTCTGTAAGTGAAATTTTATATGAAATGCCACATATGCTGTTCTTGAGAAAGGAATTCAGATTTAGTTAATAGATTAAAAAAACTTTAGACAATTCATGAGTTCTTTCTGTCATTCACCCTTACTCAGAACAGGACTTGGTCAAAGCATGAATTTGCTTAGTTATTTCCAGTATGGAAAATTATGAAAGGGTAGCTATGCAGTAGCTGTAATGTTTCTGAGCTGATCTACCTGTGTAGGAGAATATCAGTTTAAAAGAATATTTACACGAAACTCCTTGCTACAGCTGTTTTTAAAAGGAAAGGCAGATAGACATGTGCTTAATGATAAGGACGTTGATGTGTACGGGGTAAATGACCTGAATGAGAATGCTTATTGACCCTCCAGCATGTAACAAGAATGTCATATTTGTTGCATGGTATTCTGTACTGACAGTGTGTGACAATCTGAGAAGATAAAGCCTCTGATGACACATACTTATTATTCACCTGCAATTATGAAACTCTGTGTGCTTTTTTTCATAATTCATAGTGAGCACTGGAGTATAATCATGTTGAAAGTGTCTCTTCAGAATGTTGCTTTAAAGAAATGAGTAAGAAAATCTTCTCAAATGTTTTGATAGATGATTCATGGCACTGGAGCTGCTGATGAGGAGCCAATATAGCCAAGTCTATAAATATGCAGTTACGAGAACTCTGGAAACATGAATTCTGGTAGTGTGACAGATTCAAAAAGCACTTTTTCTACTGGAGTAGGTTTCTAAAGTTGCTCTCTTCCTGTTCTACATTCAGATGCCGTTGTCTAATTAGGCTAATTGGCTGGCAAATTTGCCAGCTTTTAAATTAAATTAGTTTGGAGGTGAGAGAACAAATACCATCAGAAACGTGATTTATTCTTTCTTTCCATAATAATTGTTTCTTTTTAACTGAGCAGAGCTAGGCTTTATTACTTCTAGGGAATTTGAGCTTAATTTATTGTATATGACACATTTCCAGAAGAAAGGAATATTGGCCGCCTATTACTAAACCTTTAAGCAAAGTAATCATAATGGGGAGACTGACCTCCACCTTACCTGGCAGTAATGGATAAAGCTTCAGCAAATTACAGTTACCTGATGTTATTTTAACAAATTCACCTTTCCTTAAGTCTGTACATTTGCGTTTCCTGTGTTTCTCATTGCTTCTGAAGATCCTGAATACACTGCGGGTAATGAGAATGAATGATAGCTTAGATGTGTTTTTTCCTTCAACTGCTGGTTGTATTAAATCCACAGCTCCTGTGCAGACCTACAAATCTATAACATCCGTTTCAGATGCATTTGGAAACAAGGGGCTACGTTCTTTTTTTCTTGGTGCAGAGATTAAAATTGATCACAGCAGACACAAGGGAGCAGATTTGAGTATCACAGCTCAATGTGGTTAACTGGGATAGTGCACGGCTCCTGTACTCCTTAACTGTGCACATACAGGTTACGAATATTATTGATTGCAAGGGTCAGGGGAGGCTGCAGGGAGGTTATGCTGCATGATGCTATTTGATAATTTTTAAGGGACAAGAGCTATGAACTCTCATAGCATCTGGGACAGGTACAGTTTAAACTTGACAAATGGAGATTTATGTTTGTGTGAGCTGGCAAAGCCCTTCAGGTAGAAATAATAAATGGAAATTTGATAGGATGGGTTTTTTTTATCATACGTCAAATATTGTGCTGTAGAAAAAGGGAAAAGGAGATTTAATTATTACCTTTTCATCAGATTGTACTGATGATAGGTTTTCAGTTATAGATCTGTGCTGCAGGATAATGAATAATGTTTAGAATTCTTTTCTTGAGGCATAGTTTTAAAATATATGTAGAGAGGGTTTACCTGAAGTGATTAAAAAATGCAGAGTAGGCAAATGATACAGTAGTAGTTACTGAATACATTTTATAGTATCTTTTTGCTCTTTCATGTGGACAAAACCAGTATATAAATATACTAAGATTTAAGATGAGACAATATAATACATTAACAAAGAACTGGGAAAAAAAAAAGTGTTTCCTATATTGAAACTTCACAGAGAGTGCTAATTACTCATTAGCGTTGGCAGACCTTGCTGAATGACATTGATGATTTCTACATATGAAAAAAAAAATTAATCCTTGTAATGTTTTAAAAATAGGAATGACCAGAAAGTTCTGTATTTTGCAAATATTACTTAGCATGTGGGATTTACTTCCTGAAGGAATAAGTTTTTTCAAATATGTCATATAGATCCAGTTACACAGAGTGCAAAGCTGTGATTGACCCAGCCTATTGTTTCAGAGCCACTATACTGAAACAGAATGGGAGCTGTGGAAGTAGTGTGCAGCAGAGGATAGTTGTGGGTTTAAGACAAACGACTGTAGTTACATATTTCTATGATTCTTTACTGCTCTCTTCCATCAAATTTAGGAAGCAGCATTATAAAAATCAGTGTTTAGAATTGCAACACAGATACCACCTATTGTCTATTATATTCCTAATATATCAAAAATGCAGGTTGATTTTAGGCAGTATAAGTTGATGTTGTCTCAGTATACCTCATTGCAACTTCCTTGCTGTACAGTGCCTGAGGTCTGACAAAGGTGTTATTCCAGGAGATTAATGACTTAATTACTCCTCATATTTTTCTACAGGATGAATTTGCTGCCTTTGATGGTGTTTTTTCATCTGTTGCTTTGTGATAATGTAGAGGCTTAGTAGTTCTTCATGTTGCCAACTAAGTATTTGTGGTTTTTTCTTTGTGAATGTTTATCATCAGTTTTGCTCTCATTTTATCCATTCCCAGTGTATTTATTGTACATAGCCTCTACTGATCCAGCTTTTCAAGATATTTTCTCATGTTTTGAAATGAAAAATTAATATGAAGATATATTTTCTATGCTAACATTTGATTTTCCCTTTATAAATTTTCATTTGCTTAGATTATTTAAATATACCAGCATGACTGCTTATAAACAGGGCATATTAAGTTATAATGAGTCTGCTTGGGGAAAGATATTGTTTCCATTGCAAACAGGTATAGTAGTATTTTCTGCTTTCTTTTCAGGAGTCTGTTGCTCTCAGTCTCACAATCCAGTTTATTTTGCTTTCTCTCCCACATATTTGGATTTTCTGTACTGGATTAAAATCATTTTACTGTGACATATGGTTTCTGAGATGATAGATTCTTTTGTGTCCTTTAAGTTACTGATAGGCAGTCCTTGAGGAGGTGATGTTGCTTTGAGGACACTCAGCACATTTACTGAGTACAAGTAAGCACTGGTACCAGTTTCTGTTCCTCTAGAGTGGTGCGGCCTATCACACTGGCAAATATTATCTGGCTGGTGTCAGGAAGAAGCACAGCCCCCCGTCTTTCCTTTGGCAGGTTGCTGCTAGGAACAAACTTGTAGAAGGAAGAGGGAAAGGAACTGACAAATTTAGCATGTCAGATCTGAAACTTCAGCCTTCCTGGTTCAAGAATGCTCCTGAAAAATGACAGCTCAATTCCATGGTGGGAAGTGACCAAATTCCAGTCAGGACTAAAATTCAGTTTAGCTTTATTGTAAGCAGACTTTAGCAAGCTCTACTCCTGGGTGGAATGATACATTCTTGTGGTAGAGATGGATTGGACTCAGACTGCTAAATGCATTTTTGCTAGTGACCTTTTCAAATTTGTCGCCAGTATAATAAATGTTGCCAAGATGACTTAAGAAAGGTTTGCAGCAATATTCCACTTTATTCTTTACAGCAGATGTTTCTTCAGTTACTCTGTATTACAATTTACAGAACTCTTATGTTGTACAAATCAAGATTCATAGCAAACTGTTTCAGTGCTTTAAGTCTTGCAATAAACAACACCAGGCAGAACAGAACCAGAGGGAAGGTAAGCAGACATCTGCATTCATTCTTCTCTGTGATAAGGTTTGCTTCATAGTGATCTTCGCATTTCAGCAAGTTCATTCACCAGGGCTACCAGCTAACTTCCTAAAATCATCAACTTCATTACTTCAAATATGGGGAACATTAGGTATCAGTTTCCAAACACAGAAGAAAGGCTAGAATTACCATCTGTTTCTTAATTTAGAATTCTGTATATGTTCGTACAATCTAGTATCACTTCTTCTAGTGTGTCCTATAAATATGTTTCAAAAACACTTAATGATACTGTATGCTTCATTCTGGGTTATGCATTTTAATAGAGTGCTTTTAGAGGATAAGAAGGGCTCAAAATGTTGAGTTCAAAATCTTCATGGTGCTTAAATGAATAGCGAGATATTGCGATTTGAAAAATTATTACATAATTTCTCCAGATCCTTGTTTTATCATCTTGAAACACTGATGTCTTTCATTAAAATACAGTATTTTAGTCATACTTGAGTGTTGCCTTATTAAAATTCAAAGCACAGGTTCCATAAATTGACCATAATAAAATTAAAAACAGCAATTAAGACTAGATAGAGGTAGTCTGTAGAGGGTACACTAAAGCCTTGAGTATGGCTGGACTGATTACAAAAAAATCAAATGAAAGTTGGTGTCTGTATCTGATGAGGCTAATTAACTATGGTTAATCTTTGGACACTTTGGCTGATATTAAATGTCAGCCTGATGTGATCATGGGGTCACTGGATGTGGTGAGGGCAGACCACAAGGCTGGTTTCTATTCCATGCTCAGGCAGACAACACTGTGTTGTCATAATCCTGATTTCCATCACTCGCATGGATTGATTCTGATCTCTGCCTGTCGTTCCCATCTGCACTTTCTGATGTCTAGCTTGTGTGAATTTTGGCTACCTCTAAACTGGGCTTGGTCAATTGGTACTCAAAGAGAAATTGGATTATAAGAACAAATTTAGTGCTAAATAATCTGTCTCCCTCACTCCTATTATTTCTTTACAATTTGCAAGAATTCAGATACTTGTCTCTGTGTCTCATTTAGCAACAAAGTAAGGTGTGAGACCTACAGACTGCATTGCCTCCAGGTTCAGCTGCTTATTCAGATGTTTTTAAAAGCCATGGTATGGATATAGCTGTTCAATTTAGAATGCACTGCAGCAATTGTGTATGGCTCATGCTGGTAGATGTGAAGGGTGTTTTCACATATGCTGTACATACTGTTCATTCTAGCTTGAGGGTAAGAGAAGGCTAACCCTAGTGTAGTTATTTTACTTTTTTCCCTTTACTTCTAATTTTCTATGAATGAGGCCTTTAGCCATCATTCAGGAATAACTCCTAAAAACCTTGCAAGCATACATTTTCCAAAGAAAATAAATCATTGATAAAAACTACAGAAAAGGAGCAGTTATATTACAAAATTAATCTACCAGACTTAGGGAAAACAAATTTGAAGGAGCCACCTGCTGTGGAGATGAGGCAGTAATCTCAACAGCAGGAAATAAAGGGAGGGAGGGAGAAAATACAAAAGCATAGACATTAAAAAAGTAATTAAAACACTTATCTCCATCGACATACATATCAAACAAAAAAAAATCAACCACCTAGAAAACATACTCTATGGAATGTCACAACAGGAAGTAACAAAGCTGTCCCTATAAAAAAAAATCTCCAGCAAAATGAAAGAGATTCTTTACCAATACGAGCCTCAAAAGTATTTACTGAAGTGCTAATCACTAATAGACTGACCTTGAGAAAAGCTGAGCACTTGCGGAGTATTTGCAACTTTTCTGAAAGTCTAGATGCCCAATATGAATCCTTTGAAAATGTAGAGAAAGTCACTCTCTAGATAGCAATGGCTGTCTTTCCACGCATGGTGCATGTCATAGCGTGAGTTGTACTGGTATATTTAGCATAATCAGCTCTGAGGCACACTGTAATTGGACTATGCATTTCAATATAGATAATTTCTGAATTCTGCAGTATTGACCCAAGGACAGCAATGTTACCAGTATGGGTATGGGTGAACCTAGCTTCTTAGAAACAAATATGTAGAGCATATCCCACTGCATACAAGTAAGTTTCTGTCATGTCTAGGTAAAAGTATACATTTGACAGTTATGAAAGTTTAGGGTTTCAGTGTAATCATTCAAGAAAGTAGCATATTTAAAACTCGTGGTCCAATTTATACCTATCGTGGATTGTGTGACATGAAATAAAAGTGCTTTAAATATGTAGATTTTGATCTCTAGCTCCCCAGCCCACGAAGGAGACTTGTTCAAGAAGATCAGAGCAATCAGAATTATTAAAGTAGTGCTTATGTGCTTGGATTTTACAGTGTGCCTTGTACCTTTGTAGTCACAGTCTAACCATACAGTACCTGTAGCTGCAAGTCTCTGGGCAAGTGTGAAATGTCATCAGATGTGCTACATCTGAAATATCTTTGTATGGGCTCACAAGGAGCAAGTTGGAACACTCAGTGGGTAAAAAGGCAGGGACATGGGACAAAATGGTGCTTTTCTGTTAATTTAAAAGGACCCTTTCAGAAGACAAATGTTGGACTTAGAATTTACCTTCAGAGAGAAATTACTGTAGCTCTGTACCTACTTTAGCATATCCTTTTTAAGAAAATTAAAAAAATATAAAAAACTTTGTTAACAAAAAAAATTATCAGATAATGTAATTTCCTCTATAAAATTCACATCAGTCTCTAGCCATCAGCCTTCCATGGCTCCTTTCCCTAGGACACGTGAAGGGGCACAGCCTTCTCCTGGCCAGAGGTGCAGAACTGCTGCTGCAGAATCTGTGCTGCCTCCTTGCCAGGCTGTGCTCAAGTTTCTTCTGCTGAGTAGCAGGCTGGGGCTCAGCTTGTCTGGGCTTGGCCTCTTGGATATTATTTCAGAAGATTTGCATTGCCACCAGAGCAGATATGCAGAAAATCAATCCCGTGTTTCTTCTCTCCAGTTCTGTATGGGATTCATGGATTTTTCTCCTCATTCTCAATAATATCTGACAGTTAAAGCCTTTCCACCCAGTCCTAGGATTTCCTGTAATGGAGGCTGTGAAGGACAGGAGAGGAGTTTTCCTTGTAAATGTGATTTTAAAAAGTCTGGTTTAACTCTGAAACAGAAGCATGGAGATGTTAAAGAGGTAGAAAGATGTCCTTGCCCTCTAACTTTCTAGCACCAGATGTGTAAGGTAAGAGAAAATTAAAAAAAAATCCATAAATTGGTGAATGAGTTTTGATGTTTAGCTTCATTGTTTTAAAAGTTAGAAAAAGGAATATGCATATCCAGTCAATCACATTTTGTTTATATTTGATTGAATTTGGATACATGTATGCATACAATGTAATTGCAAGACAAGTTTGAATGGTTCAATATTAAAAAAAATGTACAAAGTGTGTGTCTTCACTTTTGAAAAGTAGCTCTTGGTATTTTCAAACACAGATTGCATTCACCAGCAAAATTCAGTATTATCACAATGAAAAAATGAAGGCAAGAAACCTTTTCACTGTTTGATGTGAGGAAAATGAGGAAAAAAAATGTTCTAGATAGTTTTGTCCCTGTAGGCCCCTGTATATTTACCCTTCACCTTCAACTCCATTTTATCTTTTTGTCTGGAGACGTGTTTTTAGTCAGCTGCCAGTGAAAACTACATTTGACCCTTATCAAGGATGAGAACTTATTTTGTGTGTAGTTATTAAGATCAGTTGAGAAGTTCATTTGAAACTGCAAATTTGCCCAGCCATGTCAGATTTCAGTAATCCAAAGAGCAAGCTCAGGCTCATAAGCATAGCTGTTACTGGGGAGTGGGGATTTGATCAAAATAGGAGATAGATATGCAGTGCCTGTACTTTCTTTAGTTTCCCTTTCTGGATCAGGCTCATAGTTAGAGTAGTAGCAGACTTAGCTGATTGATGTGTTGACATGCCTGGATTTATTTGATGCAGCAGCTGAGTGGACTTGGTGCCCTGCTCTGCAAGCCAATCCCTTACATTGTCTATGCATCACTCTGGTACATTGCCTTGTACATCTGACAAATTTGCTCTAATCATTTAGCAATTCATATCTCAACTGGACTAGGGAATTTATCTAAATTTTTCTGTAAAGAGAAACAATGGACTTGAGACTGTGCATGAAGAAAATTGATATACATTTGTATTGTGAGAACAGAGAGTACAAGGTCTTAACAGGAGGCAGATGATGTTTTTGCTAATCATATGTGCACTTATATATTTATATGTATATATAAAGGATACAAAAAGAAGTTAAATTTGTGTTTTCCAAAGCCACTGTTGTAGTGGTTAAGGACTATGGAAAGTATATGGTATATCATACATGGGAGAGAGGTGCTGAGGAATTGCAAACTGGAGAAGGACTTGTGGGGCTCAAATGAAGGCAAGAAGCAAAGAGAGTAGTGGTGCCTACTGAGAGATAGCTGGATCATCTGGAGATGGAAGGCAGAGCACAGCAAACCAGAGGGTCAGGAATCAAGACGAATTGCTTTCTGTGCTGCACCTGACCCAGATTGGGACTGTCTAGGTTAGATTTTGCAAAGCTGAACTAGATCTGTCATGCAAGCTGTTATTTTCACAATGTTTCTACTTTCTCTATTCTTAGTAAATGCAGTTTTCCACAGCCCATGAGGCTTCATTGTGTGGTTTGGATATCAGTTGCTTCAGAAGCTTGTTCCCTGGCATCAACAAGCAAAGCAGCTGAGGCTTCAGGCAGCCCAGGGCTGTGGCTGCAGAAGATGAGGAGCTCAGCACAGCCCTCTGCTTGTAGAAGGGTGTGCAGAGGCCATCCAAACACCACCAGGAGCTGCCTTTCTAATCTGCCTCCTCTTGCTTGCCCTTCAAAAGAGTTGTTCTTCAGTGCAGAGGAAGGAAATAATTGTTATCACTAGATACTGATACAGATTATTTAAAGATGGAAGATGTGGGATAGTGACAGATTGTTTCAGAACATAAAATACCAAATAATAAAAAAAATCTATTTAGATACCTTGCAAGTGGATTTGGAGAACAGAGAACTGACTTACTTGGCTTCAACCTAAAAACTAGGGAAAAGACCTTATCTTTTTTTCAGCCTTTTTTGTTGGGTGGCTCTTAGCTATGTTGTACTAGTGTGTGAATTCCCTTTTTCTAAAGGGTCTCTCTGATTTATCTTCAAAGAGTATTTCTCTTGGTTCATTATTTTGACCTAAATTGTGTCTTTCATAGGTGACTGGGTTTTTTTAAATTTTATGTCTTCTCTGAAACCATTTGCTCAAAACTGCATTTTTCCTCTACAGCTGTTTTGCGTTAAGTGTTCTCTCTCCAAGAAGCTGTTGGCTATTTATCAATATTTGATCTCTCTGTAAAGCATACTTCTGTGGGGTGAATGTTTATTATGAAATGGTGTCTCTAAAGTGAATCTTATCTGTTCTTGATCTCTTTCTCTGTCTGCCTCAGTCTGCCTCTTTCTTAGCTTGCCTAGTGGCTTGAAGAAGTACTAAATCTGTCTATTTTAACAAAAGTAAATGCAGTAATTACAATAGCAAATACTGAACAGCAAAAGGAGATGCATCAGAATCCAGCACAATACAATTTCCAGCAGGTGCTTAGCAAAGAGCTTCAATCTGTGCTAACTGTATGTAAGTATAAAAGAAGTAATCCCCTGCATTTCCTTAAAATGTAAATATCACAAAATGGTTTTTCAGGGAGTTTTCAGCAAAATGAAAATAGTAAAATAAATAGCAGATAATGCCAAGTATATTGATTACCTCTTTGGCAGTTGTTTGGTCATATCAGCCAGGCTAAACATTATTGAACCCAATGCGCTCTTGATCCAACTCCTTATATTTCAGTGCTGCAACTGAAAAGGCTAGTGATGAACCTAGACAAAGAACATTGCAACACTTCCTTTATTATACTCTTTATTCAGCCTATGGAAGCTAAAATACTGACGCTGTTAGAGACCAAATAGTTTTCATTAGGAGATGATAAAAGCAGCAAAAAAAAGTGAGGAAAAATATTTTGAGGCTTTCTCTTTGAGTTTGAATGGAGGTACATATTAGGTGGAAAGGAAATGATTTTTAATGCAGGCTGCACATCCCACTAATGACAAGAGTGTTTCTCCCAAGAGTAAACTGAGGCCTCTGAGTTGGTTTATGGATATCTCAATAGACATGGTTGCCTTACTCTGTCCTCTGCCTGCAGGCAGTCACTGAGAGCTTTCTCTGAGGTACTCTTCTTGCCATAGATGATTTTGCAATATATACATAGAGAAAAATCGATGCCCTTTTAAAAATAGTTTCTTTAATGCATTTTACATATTGTACTTTCAATAGTACTAAGTATTTCTGGCAGCCTCTTAAGATATCCATTATTCATTATTCATTATCTGAAATTTCAGTCTACCCAGAAAGTACAGCATTCAAAGGTCTTGAAGTTCAGAACGTGCTAGTATTTTTTAACTTCATTTTTCTGAATATCCAACTATAGATCAGTATTGGTTTCAGAGTCGAGTGTTCAGCAACTGAGTCATGATTTTTCTTTAGAAATAGAGATCAAATTTCAGGATTTTTTTATTTGCTTTTTGGCTTGTAAGCATTTTTGAATTCACTGAGAGTATATTTTGTTTTGCTTCACTGAAACTAATACATAGAAAAATGTATTTTATTTTACTAGTATCATAGTAACTTCATTGAGAGTTTTACAGGTTGAAGAAACTTCCTTCATATAGGTAACTCATGAAAAAGTACTAAGTTTTATCACTAGGTAGTTCTGGTCGTATGCTGGAATGAGACAGATTTTTGTTGCTTATTTAATAGAAAAAGACCCCAAACCTTTCCTATTTGGAAAAGTGCTCCTCAGTGTGCAATTCTGCATTATTGTAGATGCTCAAATTGTGTTGTTAGGGTTTTCCAGACCAGTGTGTCTCAAAGAGGAGTAATATTAGTCTGCTGCCACCCATGCCTGAGAATGGAGGGAACACAGATTGCTTTGTATGCTCCTGTTCTTCCTGCTTGCTCTGAGGATGCCTCAGTGCTAGTATGTTTTCTTACAAAAATTGTTGACATTTACTCCATTTCAGTATGTAATTATTAATTACCATACTTTTGATAATATTATGAGAATTTAAATGTAAATATGAAAGTTGAGACTGTTGAAAATACCCTGATTGCATTTGCATGAAAAACATTGCTTAACTGGTGTGTCAGCTGGGCTAGCTTTTGGTGCTGTCCAACCATTCACATCAAGATGAGATGATGTTCTTTGGTAATTGGAAGAAGCTTTTTGCTGCTTTCTTTTAACTGAAAGGTATTTGTGGCTATTAATAGTTGTGAAGTGAATCCTTGTCTGTATCCTACGGAGTCTGTTTAAATGTGTGCTTTTGATAACCAGGAAGAAATGTCAGCCAATCATGGCTTCAAGGTTTTGAGAAAATAATCAAGAATGGCAAAAAAATGATGGCGTACAAATACTCACAGATCATACCTACAGCACTGCCATTTGTCCTCCTCCCCTCATTAGTTGAGCTGTTTGTTACTGCCTCATTTGTATTATCTGCTTTTACACCCTGTTCTCTCTAATCCTTTCCCCTGCATTTGTTTTGTTATGAGTTATACAAGTACACACATTGTTGAGGAACCTGATTTTCAAGTGCTTGTACTGTTAAACAATCACCAGTTATGTAAGCTGCAGACTACAAATGTGATCATTTGCAGTATTATTATGGAAACATCTAAGGGTTTGTGAAAATGCTTGTATTGACAATGTTTTTAAGAACATGTGTGTAATTCAAAATATATGTTGGTAGCTAAAATCTCCTGTGTAATTCTTATGTGCCATAAAATATCTATTTCAGGTTTGCCAGAACCAAACAGAGACAGTATATTCC
Source organism: Anomalospiza imberbis (assembly GCF_031753505.1). Classification (NCBI taxonomy): domain Eukaryota; kingdom Metazoa; phylum Chordata; class Aves; order Passeriformes; family Viduidae; genus Anomalospiza; species Anomalospiza imberbis. Next base: position 13,358,785 of record NC_089689.1, read on the forward strand.
AGGGACTGAGAATGAATCAAGGTTTCTACACATCTAAAGACTTCTTACCTTTGGTAGCAATGGCAAGTAAACCAGGTGTGTGGTACTACGTTCTTGTTGTAATCACATTCAACAAGTCATTAGAAGTTATTATTTTATCAAACTGTCTGGCTACAAAGCAGCACATCCAGTTACAAAGTACCTTCCACTGAATATGTCTGGGACAGGGTTTTCTCTTGGTGAGTGGCAACCTCAGGAGCATGGTCAACAAAGTTAGTCCCAGAGATTATAAACTGAATAATCATGTATATAAATCTAAATTTATGGCAAATAATTTCCCCTAATAAGTTATATTTGTTATTTTGAATTATAGTAAAAACATAAGTTTCTCCTTTGTATGAAGTATCTTGATAAAAATAGTATATATAAGATGGTTTGGAAAAATCTGCTATTAAAAAAGATGTTTCTGACTTATATAAGCAGCTGATTTGTAGATTGTTGATAAATTCTTTTACTTGATCCCAAGTCATATGCTGCAGGTTTTACAGACACATTTAAATCAGCACTGATTCCTTACCCAATGAACTTACAGTCTAAAACTCAGGACAACAGGAGTATGACAGGAGTTAATAAGAAAGTGCTCAGTTCATAGGCACCAAATGCAGTCTTGTTTTATGGTTTCACATCTTTCTTTGAGCTCAGAGATAGCTGCATTTGCTCCCTAAGGAGTACAGATGCTTTCAGTGTCCCTGAATATGATCTCATAAGCCCCAAATATGTGATTTCTATGCCACATTTCTTCATGGTCTAGATTCCCCAGACAAAAACGAAATTAATTTACTTTGTTGTTTTTTAAATTTATTTAGGACAGAGTGTGATATTTTACATCTGACTTAATATAACTTGTTTTATCTACAAATTGATTTGCATTTCAGCATTCAGAAATTTCTTGTAGCATCATATAGGATTGCCTGCTTATTTAGTAGACGTTTCTTAAAAAATTTTGAGGAATACATATTCTGGGGCAGATTATTCTGCTTATGAAAATGAAGTTTATTACCCCATTTGATGCTAAATATTTCAGAAGTGAAATTCCGCATCCCATCTGTCCCATCTCTTTGCTGTTTTCATCAAATGCTTATTTCTGTCTGTTTTCTTAAGGTCAAAGTAATCTTAAATGATTTGGGAGAAAAGGGTGAGCTTTTGGGTTTTCTTTTTGAAGGCAGAAATGTTTAAAAATAAAGCAGATTGAGAATATGCAGTGCAACACATTTGTAGATTAACAAAGGAAAAGTAAATTCTGCAAAACAAAACTCTCTTGAAACATTTTGACTAAAAATACTTTGTAGAATTCTGAGAAGATATGTAGCAGTTGTGTACTGTAAGTCATCTGCCTGCTTGAGGCTCTATATACTGTGATCCACATATTTCAAAATATTGCACAGTAGCCCTCTTGATTAGCTAGCATATGTGGTAATGTGGTTTTTTTTTTTTTATATTAAGTCTACAATGGGAAAAAGGATGAACTTGGAAGAACTAACCTTTTCTGATTGACAGTAATAGATAGGTCTTTGGTGTTGTCTGTTAATTAACATGGTCTCTCTTACTTAATTTTCCTAGTGTCTGTCTGTAGCTATAGCCACCTTTTGCTCTTTAAGGCATGGAATTATAAAATAAAATATACACGTACTACATCCTACTCTAGCCTCCTTTTTTCACTGTGACAGTTATCTAAATAATAGACATAATAGACTTATTCATGGTAGGATACATACTCTGCCTGCTTATTAATTCTGAATGCCACTTGTTAATACGCTTTCCTCCAAACAGGTTTCCTCTTGCAAATACATAGCTGTGAATTTACTGCAGGAGTGTGTTCCCAAGAGCGAAGCAGGCTGCTCTGACTGATCCCTTCTAGACCCACACTCTAATGGCACTCTGAGCTGCCAGCCCCCTGCTTCACTTGTGCTTTTTCCACTGCTCAATTTGTATGGAGTATTAAGTTCACTAAAAATAAATGAGAAATGTTTAGAGAGAATTTTAGACTAAGAATCCTATTAAATAAATAGTAAATGTGACACTACATACATGGGCGGGGGGGAATTCATAGCATTTGTCATTTGCATTTGCAAAATGCATTCATTAAGCATTTTTCAAGTGGAAAGAGAATAGGTGTATTATGATGTTGTTTCTCATTCTGCTTATATGTCTAAATGAAAAGGATTGTTTACTTCAGTAATACTTGTGGTCCACAATTCCATGGGAAAATCTGCTATAGTAGGATACTTGAGTTAAAGTAGAGTAGGTAAATGGCCAGCTTAGTACCTCCTGACAGGAACTGTCCTGGACTCAGTGGGAATATAGCTTTGTATTATTTATGTCAATCTTTTTCAACCATTTGTCTAATCAACAGTTAGTTGTTATGATGATGTTATGATGTTATGTATCACTTAAACATGTGATAAAAGTGCAGTCTCATCCAGGGAACAGACAGTTCAGTTTTACTTAACTATTTCTTGTTTAATTGAATCATTAAATACAAGCTGTAGATGATAAACACATAATGTTGTCATTTTCTGTATGTAACTTTTTACAAATTATTTATAGAAAACTACTGTAGATAAGCATTTCCTTCCAGCAGAAGAACAAGGAATTACCGTAACAATATTCTTTTCCTTCATGTTCAGCTGATGAATAGCCTCAGAGAACCATGTCACCACCAGAACAGTGTCAGTGCATTATGGAAATCTAAGGGGACAGATGTTGGTATACCATTACACAAAACTGTAACTAATAACAACTGGTCATCCTTTTTGTTGTTGTTTTGTTCTGTTTTGTTACATTGTTGTTGTTTTGATTTGGTTTTTTTTTTTTTTTTTTTTTTTTTTTTAAGCTGGGAGGCTAATGAATCTGATGAGAAACTTACTTTTTGAATAAAAAGATCTCACAATTCTAGTTTCAATCTGACACGACCCAGAATCCTACAAACATGTCATTTGAATTCTTTCTCAATAGGAAGATGCAGCTGCTTAGAGTACTGACTATGAAATTATGTATATGAGCATATCTTAAAAGGGGGAATAAAACTGTCTTTCAGTGGAGCAGAATAATTTGATAGTGACACTCCATGCTTGGAAACTGTAAGATGCAATTTTACACTGCTTTGAGTACAAGTACCTTTTGAGCTGTCATGCAGAAATGGTTTCTCTACTTGAAAATGGGGTTTTCCTTTTATCTTTCAGGGATGTGTGCCTGTCACTCTCCGTTGCCACCAATACATGGAACTGTGATTGTACTCGGGGCAGGAGACACTGCTTTTGACTGTGCAACATCTGCTCTGCGCTGCGGAGCTCGTCGCGTGTTTGTGGTCTTCAGGAAGGGATTCACTCATATCAGGGCTGTCCCAGAAGAGGTAAAATTCAATAGCAGCATTTCTGAGAAGGCATCTTAGGTATTTCTATGTGGCCTGAAAGGATGCTACAGGTACTTAGCAGACATCTGCTAAAGGTTTTGTTTATAAAAATGCTCTTAAAATGTATGAATTTTATTAAAGATCTGAGGCTCACTTTGTATACTCTGTATTTACAAATTACAGAGTAATTTACAAAATTATACAGAGTATACTTTGTATACTTTGTATAATTTTCTACTGTTGTATGTTTCATGACAAGGCAGAGAGATGTATTTGCAAGCAGGGGATAGAATTTCTTGTAAGTTAGGAAATGATCTAAAATTTTCAATGTTGGAATCAAACAGCCATTACAGTATTGTAGGTAGCTCTTCAGATCATGGTTAGATCCTATAATGATACCTTCTGGCTGTTGTTTAAGGAACCTCAGTGATTCTGACATTGCCTTGTGAGCCTATAAAAGGCTTTGTTTCTTACCTTTCCTTCCTTTCTGGTAAGAAAATGACTTGCAGTGATTTTGGCTTTGAATCACTGCCAATGATAGTGAAGCAATGCTATTCATCACATATTTCAGCATTCTATTTGGTTTTTATTTTGGCTTTGTACTTTGGCATTTATTAGGTCATCTGCACATTTTGAAATTATTCTGCTTCCTTAATTTATATGTCCTACAGGAGTTTTTTTCCAGATTTTTTTTTCTTATTTTGGTGGTCTTTTTCTGTTTTCATTTATTTGGTATATTACACTTTTATATACCTGAGACTAGCACACCATCTAATGCATCTTTATCATGAGATTTATGGTAGTTTGTCTGTTTCAAGAATGTGGGCACCTTAGATCTTCCAGAAAGGAACTGGAGTTGCAAAGAAAGTAGTAGAGGGTTTCTTAGTGCATGATTTACTTCTGTTGCACTTCAGTCAAGAGTTCTAGACACAATGATATTACTGGAGCCATTAAACAGCCTCATGTGCTATTCAGATTCTTACTATAATCTGAACCAAAATCTTTCATAGAAGCCTGGGTAGATTTCTAAAAGTTGTCAATTTGTGTTCTCATACAATCATGCAGTGAGCCTTGAAAACAGTAAAATAAAAGTACCTTCATTTAGTACTGGCCGTGATAGAATCATGTCAGGTGGGATATTACATATTCAAAAAAGTTGTGTAAATAGAGACAGTCAAATTCTGAAGATTATTGACTTAAGCAGTTTTACCACAGCAGAGATTCAGAAGATCTTAAGTCTGGATTGTCACTCAGAAAACTGTTGCTTGTACATGGTAGTCAGCATTTAATAAAGTCTTAAAATCATAGTAAACACAAATCAGGGCATGGACTAAGTTAATATTAGGCTGCTTCTTAAAAGACACAAATATTTATGTCAAAGAAATCTTTTGCCCTCAAAGAAGTTAAACGTATTCAAAGTAATGAAAACATAAGAAAATATATTGGAGAAATATTTGCCTTGAAAGTTTACTTACTGCCACTGCCTGATTTGATAGCACAAGAGGCTCTGAAGCTGACAGTGACATGTCTGCATACTGGACATGGCTGATGTCTGCTATAGTAGAATCCATGGTAACATCTTGAGTCAAAAAATGTTTCCTGGTTGGTTTGTTTGGGGTTTTTTCCCCATGAAAATGCAGCATGTCAAAGTTATATATTTTATTGCTTCTACTCTACAGATGGAACTTGCAAAAGAAGAGAAGTGTGAATTTCTGCCTTTCCTCTCTCCTCGGAAAGTTGTTCTTAAAGGTGGACAAATTGCTGCTATGGAATTTGTTCGAACTGAACAAGACAGCGATGGAAACTGGAAAGAAGATGAGGATCAGGTTGTCCGTCTGAAAGCCAATGTGGTCATCAGTGCCTTTGGCTCCATCTTAAGTGACAGTAAAGGTAACCCTGACTAATGCAAATACAGATTGTTCTTTTAGCTGCATGTCCTGTCCTTTAACAGTTTTGTGAAATGGGTCTTCTGGGGGTTACTCAGCTTGTGACTGCTGCTCCTCTTACAGGAGTTTGTCCTTCAGGTGCACCTTTTAGAAAAAGACTTGGGGGTCTGGTAACTAAGCAGTTCTCTGCATATTGCTGTATAGAGCTGGAACTCAGCATTGAAGTTCAGTTCCTCAGCATATATTTTCCTTCTCAGCGCAAGTGGGATCTCAAAGAAACTCTTGGGAATTTCTTCTGGTCTCATTAATTAACTCTAGAGAAACTCATTATGTTACATCTTTAAGCTGAACTGATCTGATCTCTGAAATATCCTTTTTTTTAACTTTGCAAATTAAACAGGCATTGAAACATTCATTATTCTGGTTCAGCTGGTCTGGGTATTACTTATTTCTTGTGCATATACAAGAGATCTGAGACTTCTCTCTTACACAATATTTCTTAGTTGCACTTTACAAGGTTTAGTCTTAAAAATTAGCAATTACTTAATTCTGTATTAAAGATACAGAAATTGGTACATTGATGACATTTCAGAGATTGGATGAATTGTCTCCATTTAGCAGAGAGATGAACATGAATACAGTCAAGAGCATGGGAACTGAGCAGTGTTTAGACTGTTCTCCTCTGACACTAGGTTAGATTGTAGGAGATCAGGCACATACATTGAATGTGCCTCAGAATAAAAAACACTGACTTAGCAGAAGACATGTTGATACAATGAGAAGGTCTTCGGCTTGGAGACGGTCATCTAGGTTAGCAGGTTCTGAAAGCCTTGGTGAACAATGTGCCTGCCTCTCCAGGGCATGGTCATGCCAGCCAATTAACCCATGACTTCTTGCCATGGTCCTTTGGGTATAAATGCTCTGACAGAGGACTTGGCAAATGCCTCAGATTGCACAAGACCAGGAAATTTGGTAGTCAACATTTCTCAGCATAATGTTCTTTTGTGAATCTGTGCAATCAAGTATAACGGTAAATCCTCAGTGATGTAAGCAGGCTCTAAACATGAATGATGTACTCAGCACTGCCTGCTCAACACCCAGTTGTATAGAATGGTAAACCATCCTGCAACCATGAGAAGACTCTAAATCCTCTAAAAAAAAATCCAGGCTGATCCTTCTAGTAAAAAGAAGGATCAGCCCGGATCAGCCCGGTATTCTGAGGAACATGTGAAGTGAATACCAGGAGCATTCCTATCTTGTATGTGCTACTAATGCTTTGGGGGAGTTTCTTGCATCCTAGGCTGTTTCTTGCATCCTAGGCTGTTTCTAGACAGTGACTGCTCCCAGCTCATTACTCAGGGCTGCCTGCTGGCCTGCTGCTGCCTCCTGCTCTACAGGGCACAGGAGAGAACAGACTACCATTCCTCTTGGAGCTGTATTGCTGTGGAAAGGCTGGCATTTCTGTGGGTCGTATATTAGGGTTCAGTCTAACTTCCAGGACACAAGAATAAGAAAATTTAAGGGGTTTTTTAAAGAGATTCATTACCTACTCTGATGATGGTGTTGATCAACTGACAATTTTGGCAAATTTTGTTGGTTTGGTGGGTAATTTTCCTTTTTAGGGTTTTTGGAATGGTTTCTAGAATCTCGTGTGGTAAATCAATATTAACCTATTCAATTGATATATTTTGGTGTGATTCATAGACCCCATGATTTAGGAGTGATTCTGTTTTCTCCCACGTTAAAAATTATCTCAATTAAAAGATTGAACTTACTGTGCTAAGCAGCCAGTAAGTACTGTGCCATAGTACTGTGCCAGTCTTGTATTTCCTAGGGCACATTCACAGTCTAAATTAATTGTTGAGAGGTTTTTAAATAGGAACATAAAATGGGAGGGGAATAGTCATGCAGTGAGCTGATAATGAGAGAACAGAGTCATTTACTTTGGGGGTGAGCGAAACACCTCAGTTTCATGCTGTATTTTGGGTGAAACTGCTGTTAGAAGAGCAATCAATCAGAAGGAAAAATGCAAGTCATTTGTTTTGGATGTTGTGAAAGTGAACAGAAACTAAGACTTGAGTGCATAAAGTACTTATTTTGAGCATATACTTTCAGTTGCTTTTACGTCTTTTTTTTTTAACTGTCTTAATGAAAGTCAAATTTGCTTTTCACCATTGAGCTGGATTACAACCAAAACTCCAGACTATTTCACTGTACATAACAAAAATAAATGAAAAAAAAACCCACCAAAACATTTCTTAGTGTTTTGTTGTGGTGTTTTGTTGTTGTGGTTGATTGGTTTTTCTAAATGAAGTACACTTCTGTATTCAAGAGATGAAAATATTCAGGTATTCCCCATCAAAAGATGAAGATGAAAATACTTGAGGTACTCAAAACCGGACAATGCCATGAGCAAACTGATTAGACTTGGAACTTGATCTAAATTTGAAGGGAATGGAATAGACAACCTCCAGAGAGCCCTTCTGGTCTCAGTTATTCTGTGACTGGGTGACTCAGGTGCAGGTTGAATAAACATGTTAATTGCTGCTCATACAAATAGCTCTATCAATTGACCTAATTCATAAGGCACCTCGGGGAACTGCAAATGCAGTATTGGTATGGGCTAATGTAGCAGGTTATATCCTATAAAAGCTGGTCCTACTGATAAAAGATTAAAGAAAATACTGTCAAAACCAGGGAGATTAAAATTAGACTTAGCCCCAGTTCAACAAAGTGTTCAGGGCAGCCTTGATGCTCACATTGGAAAGTTTTGTGAGAAGCCATAAGTGTGTGGGTGACTGAGCAGAAATAGCTCATAGGTTAGAAGGCTTTTTCTAGTCTATTATCCTCAACAAGATGTTTCCTATTCTTGCATGGTAACTATTTGCAACTGAGATTCCATGCATTCACAATAGGTATTTAGTCTTTTTTGTTTTGTTAAAATAAAATGCTCATGGTGTTTTTGAGCAACAGTTGTACTGGATATTCATCCTCCCATTGGGAATCATATAAATGCATCACTTGCTTAAAAAAAAATGACTCCTAGTTCCATTTTGTGCTCCTGGAGTTGCTTATAGTTGAAACAGGGGAGTTGCCTTCTAGACTGTTTCAAGAAGGTTACTATTTTACTAAAACCAGTAAAAAAACAGCCCGCCAAATTGTTCAAATCCAGATACTGCAGATGGAGTAAGAAAAATGTTTGCTTCTTCTTGAAGAAAAATTTTTTTGCAAGTACAAGCTGCTTTATTTTAACTGCAAACCCTACCAGAGCCTTCAAGCCATCGTAACTGACCCACAAAAATAAAGAGCAGTGAGAGGAATTTTGTACTTTTCCTTTGGCTATTGCTTTTTTCCTTAGTTTGTTACTTTTGAGGCTTACAATGTGCTAGTGAATTACTGAAATATCTTCTGTCACCATTTCTAATTGCAGCTACTCAACATATACGCTTGCAGTTCTGTGTGCTCCCTCACACTGTGTTCAGCCTCTATATCCTACCTAACACCAAGTCCCATTGGTTTTAAAGTCTGAACTTTGAATAACCCTTTTCTAATCCTTCTGATAAGCAAAGGGAACAATACTTTAGGGCTGCAAAATTTTCTAACAAATGCCCTTGTTCAGATTTATCTTCTTGAATTTCAATGAGAACCATGGAGAAAGTATGGAAAATAGTGCTGAAAATGCACTACAAAATTCAGTGCAAAGCAAAAGACTAAGCCAGGATAGGGGGCTGGCAACCTAAGTTTAGTTTGACACTCTGTTTAGCAGGCAGCAGTAAAGAGGAAGAATTCACATGTAACCAGAATTCACATGTAACATGAATCTTAGCATGATAATAATGTCTGTTTTATTTTCTTGGAACAGCAAAAAAGAGAAATGAAAAAATATCCAAGCAAAATCCAAGTGCCACCTTTCTTAAAAAATCCCAGAAGTAGTAAGTTATTTGTGAACCAAAATATGTTTTATGAAAATGTTGGTAGTAGCTAGGTGTTGCATCAGTGACTGAAGGGCAAAACTTTATTTCCTAATTCCAGGAATCAGTCACAACTTTCAGATATTTTGCTTTTACTTATAGTACAACTGTCATCTTTCTTGGAAACTGTAGCAGCAAACCCCAGGCTTACTGCTCCCCTAGAATAGTTCAACATACAGTAAAGATAACTTTTCCCAAGTTGTTTACAATTTTATACTTTAGGCCACTGATAGTAAATTTTTGTCTACAGTTTGAGAAGCATTTGCTAGGGAACAAAGGAAAAAAAGTTTGCAGAGCTCTAACCTCATAAGTGAAAAATATTTTAGTTTTCATTTGATCAAATATAGAACTCCAAATGGCACAGAAACCAGGAGTTCTGGAACTTGGAAGGACTGTTGACTTTCTTCATAGAGCCTGCTCAGACAACTGGGTAACTTTGACCTCAGAGCACTGAAACCTTGACTATCTAATGAAAGAGTAGAGAGGAGGAGGGGAGGCTGTGATACCCCAGCTGGGAATGCCCTGGCATCTGCCTGCTAGCACAGCATCTGTCTTGCGCCAGCAAGCTTTGAGGCACAAGATTTGTAAAAAAATTGTTGTATAAAACTGAAATTTATGTATGTTCAAAAGATTCTTGTTGAAATAGATAGGAGTTTTCCTGCTGAGTCATTTGGAATAGGATTTTTCTCCACAAATAGGTTTACTGAACGAGTTTGGGTGCAGCAGTTCCATGCTCTGAAATCATTACCCATTCCCAATATCAAAAAGTGGCTTCATGATGATTTCTAAAGTCCTGTTTACTGAGGGGAGAAATTCTGCCCTTTGAGTTGATGCACACCAGACACTTCTGCTTGCTGGTGACAAAATAAAATCAGTAGCAGCTTGCAGCAGGACCCTGTCCCACTGTAACTGGACCCAGCTTTATCCAGTCAAACCCCTTTTTAATCCTATTCAGGACAGTAGTGGGGTAGAGAATGTTGGAAGCATGATTATGCCTTTCTTTATTTGCTGGGCATTTAGACTGGGCAGTGTCAGCAGTTAATCTGTTAGTACAAGTGACAGCTGTAGTTGCACATTTCAGATTAAGAAAGTTACTGTATATTTGTATTTTTCAGAAGTAATGCTGCTATTCACTTGAAAGGAATTCTGTAAGATGGATATCAAAAATAACATTAATGAGCTACTAAAGCTAAAATTATAGGAACTTACCAAATTGGTTAAACATAAAAACCATTAAACTGTTTATTGAAGCTTCACAGATATACTGCAGCTAATGAGCATTTCTGCTATTTAAATAAGCCCAAATTGAACACACATTACATAGATGCATAATTAGTCATGGCAGTCACACAGAGACTCACTTTTAAAGCTTTATTTGAGGAATCTTTTCCATTTGATTTGTTTTGTTAATTAAAACATTTTTTCTGTATTCACTTATATTTTAATATTGTTTTTGCAAATGCTATAATTTGCTGCTGTGTTTCCATTTGTGTTTGTTTGCTCTGTGAATATAACGAATTTGGAAAATATATTCAGCACTGTCCTTTTGTTTGGTGTTATTTGTGTTAGCATCACTTGATAGCGGTAGAATAATTAAATTGTATGTTATCTTTCATCCAGAAGGTTCTTTTCAAATGATATATTATATCTCACTAGACTGGGGAGGAGATTGCAGCACAAACGCAGGACTGTAGTTTGAATTTTCAAGAGAAAAGATATGTCAGTTTTGAACTTCAAAGACTGAAACTGAGAGGGTGAAGGTTTTTAAAGGTACTCTTTACCTCTGTCCCAAATCATGCACCAAACACTAAATATCTGGTTTGCTTGTTGTTCAGTGTCAAACACCAATTCAGAGAATCAATAGTTCAAGCTCACGTTTGGCTCTTGGGCTCTCTCTCACCCTTGCAGGGGCAGAGAAGGAACTTTGCTTTCTGAAGACAAAAGTTCTTCCCTGCTTTGTGCAGGAGGTCTGGGAGGTGCTCTCTTCAGCCTCCCAGCTGCACCAGGTATCAGATCCAAATTGTGAGCATTTTAGGAGTTCTTATATAAAATGCTTTTGAACCATGCCCTTTTTTCATATAACCTAAATCTTGGAGATTATAAGAAATAAATAAATAGCAGTTGGATACCATGTCAACTTTGCCACCAGGGAAATGTTCTTTCTCAATTTTAAAAATACTGATCAGGCAGACAAATCCCCAGGCCTGGAGAGATGTTTCAGGTGAAGATATGTTGGGCATTCTTCACACTCAAAAAGCTTTTGGTATAATTGTATCCAGACAGCTATTCTAGAACAAATATTTTCAAAGAGATTTGAGAAATGTAATAGATACAGGATAACAGAAGTAATACCCTATTTTTCTAAAAGATGAAATAAGTAGTCAGAACTCCCAGTTTTACATAATTTCTATTGAAAACCTACATTTTCAACAGCATGTTGTCCTCAGACACCTTTACTGTGGTTCAGTCCTGTCTCAGACAGAAGTCATCTATTAAATCCCTACTACCAAATCCTGCAGTACCAAGTTTTCCTCAGTTTTTTTCCAAACATGTTTTTACAAGCCTGTACATATTTAACTTGTGAGAGCCGTCTAGACCACATGCTGAGATGGTACCACTGCATGCAATAAGTTATCCTATATATGACAAATATAAGATGATCAAAAGCTTTCTTGAAGTACAGACAGTCTGAGGCACAAAGAGAAAGTTAATGTATTGATTTCTCAAGGATTTTTGATAAAGCTTCTATCAGCCAACTCTTTCCTTTAAAAAAAAAAAACCGCACAAACAGAAAAAGCCCAAACCCAAACAAACCAAACCCTTCATTTTCCAGATGAAAAATGTCTCAGTCTGAAGGTTGTGCTCTGTGTGATCTTTCAGTAATTTAGATATTTTTACAGGAAATAATTTCTTAAGTTTTTGAGTTTGTTGCTACCCAAATATTATTTTTGTCAACTTAAGCCACATGTATATGCCACGTGGGAGAGACTGTGCAGGCAATAGGCCTTGCAGATAGATTAAATATTTCTGGTAGAATATCTGCTTCAGGCTTTCAGCTTAGAACTATCTTCTCTGAATCAGGCTTCTGAACAAGTTGCAAAAAATGCTTTGAATTTGAGTCCTCTGAATATGTTTGTAAATGCCAAGGTTGAGGAGGAGAGTGTAGGTGGGGCAAATAGATGACAATGTTTGCGCCTTGCTTCCTGTTTAATTGTTTTGCCCCTGATTATACATATCCTTCTCTTTGAAATACACTTCTAATATATAATAGAGGTGAAAGGAGACAGAGAGCATGAAAATCCCATCACTGTGATGTGTGGGAAAGCTGTGTTTGAAGCTTGCTCTGTACTGAGGTGTGTGCTGGGACAATACCATGACTTAGCCCTTTGTGTTGGAGAAGTCTTCATCTTAAACTGGCAGTTTTCTCTTTTACATTTATGACAGTACAACTACATCAGTTTAATTGACCTTGGCAATCTGCATCTGCCAGTGCTATGTCCCTGAGGGACATTGCAATTTTAAACTGCATTTTATTGCAGCATGTTCAGTTACTGCAGACAAAGCTATATAGCCCCCACCCATTTTGATGGATGCCATCAAAATTTGCTAAAACTATTTATTGAAAAGATTGTTCTCTTAATGAAGTTACTTTGAAGTGCCTTGTGAGTATAGTGATTTAAAATATATTAATAGAATATTCTTCTGACCATTAAAAGTATTAATAGAATATTCTTCTGTATTTGATGACATTTATATAATGCCATGCAGTATAAAGTTTTTTATTTTCAAATCTACATTATTTGGAGGACAATAATATTTAATGTGTAAAATGACTATATGTGCTGTTTTCTAACAGCATGAAAAAGATTAAGATCTCTACATGATCTAAAAAAATTCAGAAATTGTAGTGAAAAGATACAAAATACATTGTCTTCTTCTAACCATTTAATTTTGATTGTGGTTTTATGGTTTTCTTCTTAATATGTATAACAAGTTTTGAAGTGAGCCTTTCTTCCAGGATGTTCTGAGTTTGAATATTAAGTCAAGATGCCTTTGACTTTAATGAGAGATATCTTCCTCAGCATTAAATTTTTTTATTGTTATCAGTATATATTTGACAGATTTTAGCAACAGTTTTTTCTTTGTTTTATTAACATATTTGTCATTTATTTAATTACAGTCAGAGAGGCCATGGCACCTATCAAGTTTAACAGATGGGGTCTCCCTGAAATAGACCCAGAAACGATGCAAACAAGTGAGCCCTGGGTGTTTGCAGGGGGTGACGTTGGTGGTCTTGCCAACACCACAGTGGAATCTGTGAATGATGGCAAGCAAGCTTCCTGGTACATGCACAGATACATCCAGGTGACTTTTTCAAAAGTACTTTTATCTTTCCCAGATTGATCTGCTTTTAGATACTTCAAAAAATATTTTCATTGTGGTTTTGATTCATTATACAAATTTTGAGAAATAATACCTAGATTATCTGGTGATGAGAACATTATGTATTCATTCATCTTGGATCACATATTAGAGTTTGGGTAGATGAACTCAGCTTTCTTACATTTTCTTAACACTAAAATTCAGCAACATTTTCTTGGCCCCAGCTCTGAATTCCACTCAAGGGTAGTAAGCCTCCCTGCACAACAGTCACTGCGAGCAGAAGCCCTAATTGGGTAATTGGGGAAAAGGAGCAAGCTCCTAAGTATTAAAAAGTAAAATCTTCCAGTAGTGCATAAAGTAAAAATTAAGTACTGCCAATGTTGTTACCTGGGGAAGACATTTTTAGTTTAATAACAGTTTACAGAATGCTCAGGTTATCTACACTGGAACCCAAGCTTGCTCTGATGAGACTGATATAAACTGGATACAAGAGCTTGACAGAAACTAAACATTAAATGCACAGAGGCAAATAATGCAAAGGAGAATTTACCTAAGAAATGTAATACGTACAGACTTGAAAAACCTGGTAGCCGCCTGTCTCCCTTTGGCTCTCCTTGCATGTTGCTGACTCTGCCCTATTTTTTCTAGTAGATGAGCACAAAGTCTAGAGGAGCTGAATAGAAACCTCCTGAGAAAGAGACACAGCCTGGAGAATCAACTGACAAAAAGTGTGTTCGTAGTGCAGGGAACTTTTAAGAGACATGATACATGATTCATTCTCCCACATAAAGAGATTTGAACAACTGAAGTTGGGACTGTAACAGCTCAATGTCTTTCTCCCCCATCCATCTGCTCAAAGCCTCTCTGATTGCATGTTTGTGCAATTTCATGCTGTTGGGGTCTGATTTCACTTCCTAAAAATACTTCAACTGAAAGCTTGTTGTTAGTATCTGTGCATATTTTTTCGCACTTGTTCTAAGGCACTGTTTGTGTCCTGCCTTCTTAGACGCTATGAAAATGCTGAGTGTGAAACATCTTTAATCCCTGACCTGCTTGCTTAATTTCTCAATGCACAGTGATTTTGGTTAACTGTGGTAGAGGAGAGAAGGTATCTCCTCCTTTTTGTCTCCTTATTCAACCTCTTAGAAATACAGGCAACCCTCCCTTAGCATGTTGCTTCCTCCAAAAAGCTTTTTTTTTTTCCCTCTGGAATGTATTTAATACTTTGGAAAAAAATCTGAATAGTCATGGCTTGAGAATTAGAATTTTAAATCAAGCAGACTTGTGATATTAGAGCATTTCTGTTACCCTTTGCAGGTTTCAAGGCAGCTTATTCAACCTTACAGTCTCACCAGGAAGCTAATGGGAAAGCCTTACAGCAATCTTCACAGGAAAGTTTCCAAATGTCAAATGTCACCTTTCCAGCTGTTAGATGAATGGGTTGCCCAAGGGCATTTATTTGGATGTGCAGCCCTTGTAAAACCTGGTTGCTGTGGTGCAAAATGCTGTAATTTGGCAATTTACTTCACCAGTGTTTGGAGCTGGTAGAAATTTTAGTGACTGGAGGAGTTTGTTTTTAAAGAAGTTGTTTAGAAAAGGATAAGAGAAGGATTGTATTACCCTGCTGTTTATAGGGACAGGTGTGTGCACGTGCGCTTGCCTTTGTGCTCATGTGTGTGCGCGTGCACTCCGTTCGCAGCTGAGCTGTATTCTGGAAACTTCCAAAAGCAAATGAAAAAATACCCTTGCACACCACCTTACTTTCTGCTGTGAGATTCTAAAGCAGGCAAATATCCTGAGTGTCTGAATCAAGTACACATTAAATCTTAAATAAATGCATTGATACTGTCTGTGTTTCAGTTAAGGAGTAGGTAGCCATTTCCAAAATCACTGACTATCTCAGCGCCAGGATCTATAAATGATGCAGTCAGTCTTCATCAAAATAAAACTATTCCATAGGATTTCTCAACTAGTCCAAGACAATGTCAAAGAGTGTAACTCAAACCCACCATCCTGACTACTTGCAGAATGCAGGGTTTGAACAGCACGCTGCTTGTATCCCAACCTACTCCAGGCAAAAGGCTAAGCGAACAGATGGGGCTGATATGTGCCCTGAAACTCCAGTCACTGCAAGCTCTGGCACGTGGTCAAGTCAGGCGTGAGATCCAGACTCCAGGACTCTTCAGCAGAAATGCCTTATGTTCAATACTGAGAGTTATTTACAGAAGCTTCTTGGCTGTTCTTATGCTGGAAACTTTCCATCATTAGTTGCCTAAATATCTCCTGCCTCTTAACATATTCCTCCCACTATATGAGGCATAGGTTCATCTCAAAAATTGTTGCCTGCAGCTGTGTCAGGTTAGTTTCCATAAACATGACCAGTCAAAGCCTTACTAAGGATAGCTGTAGTAGAACCTGTTAGGAAATGCAGTCAGCCTTCCTTGAACCATTTCTTGCAAGTCTTTAGAGATCTAAACAGAATCAGCCCAAGCCATACAACATTCTACTACTCACATTTTCTCACAATTCAACCTTCTTTTGTTATTCCATGAATGACATAAAAATTTCAATTAAATAATCTTAGTGATTTATTTAGTTTGGAGATTGTAAGCCTCCGCTTTTGTCCAACGGTGACTTTATGATCCTGTGCAGAAGCAATACAGGCTGCTGTTCTCCTCTAGTCCTCTGTTACCATTCATTTCTTTTTGATCTGTGAATGGATTTAATAGTATAATAGTTTAATATTCAGGGTAACTCACAATTATTGCAGGACTAACTTTTAATTTTCTACGCCTATCTTGAGAGCAAAGACAGTTCCAGTATTTTCGTCTTGGATGACTGTGCCTGTCCTAATGCTTCACTCCTGCTCTATTCATACACTTACCTGTGAGCTATTTTCCCATATATGGCAGTAAAGCTGCCATCTTCTTCTCACTAAAATCCCTCTTTAAAAGTCACTTTTTTTCCTAAATCAGAGTAAGTTTTCATTTCTTGAAATCTGTTTTCTTCTTTACTGTAACCTTCCACTGTGGAAGTTTCTTTTATATTTTTCCTAGACTGAAATGTACATGATACATTTAGAGATTAGAGGCCTAGATCCCAACTGATATAAATTGCACTTCACTAAGACATTATTCAAGGTGAATTTTGAGCACATCACAGTGTTATTTTGATCTGCGATTGTATATTTTCTATTTTTTCTTTACCTATACTGCCAGAAAATATATAGGCTTTGTTTCTGAAGGGTATAGTGTTGATTCTTTGTCAAGATCGACCATTCCCATATATTCCTTGAGCATGCATGAATATGTATTATTTCATAATCAATACCAGAATTGAGATGTTCCCAGGAAGCTTGAATTTGAAGCCATTAGTTATGTTGTCTGTTTCTTTTCAGGATAACTGCAGAAAAAAAAGAATGTTCCTTTGTTTAGCTAGAACAACATGCGAAACACTAGCAGGCAGCAATAAAGCACATTTGCAAAAAAGGTGAATTAAAGGCAGGTCCAGGAATCCTGCTAATTTAATTGCTTGCCCCTGAATAAGCAATATGTCTTTTAAAGAAAGAGAAAGCCAGAAAGGAGCTTAGAAAATCTCTGTCAAAGTGGACAGAGCCCTGAGCAAACCTGCTGCAGCAAGGATGCTGCACAAGGTAGTCCCCACATGTCCTTCCAACCACAACCACATTCAGATATTGTATGAAATAATATAAACTTATTTATCACAAAGTTAATTAACAGAGAGAGGATAGCAGAAGAAAGGGAGAAAAGACATGTTTTAAGATCAGACTTCAAAATGGAGAAAGCCAGAGTTAAGATGGAAGCATTCAGGAAAGCTCTTCCAGGCACTAGGACTTGTGGAGAAGGCTCTCTGTGAAAAATAACAGTAACACAGCTACTTGCTTTCACAGTCCATCTTTGTTAAAGGCCAGAAAATGTAGTTAGACCATATCACTCAGGTTAGGAATTTTCTCCATCTAAAGAAAATTAATGTCAAAAATTGCATTAGGTCTAAGGCTGAGTTCCTGTCTCTCAGCCTTGCGCTGCAGCTCGTGTGCTTTTGCCTTCAGGCCAATCCTTTACCCTGTTTAGGGTGAAGTAGACCCACTGCTTGCAATGTGCTGGGGATTTTTCACCACCCTGTTCCAGTCTCCAAAAAATTGTCATGATTGCAACAAGTACCTGCAATATTGGTAGCTCAGCTGGTTGGTATCAAATTAAGAGGAAAAATGGACCACACTTTTTGTCCTCTACTTCTGAAAATCAAGAGAAGAGTTATAAATAAATTCTTGCCTGCAGGCTTTCTTTTCCTATTTGTTTGTGTAATGTCAAGGAAATCCTTCATTATAAAGATGATTTCACTTTCAAGAAGCTATATACCATTTTTGTTTGCCAAAAATTTTGCTTTGTAGAAAGCAATGCATCAAGGCTTGTAAAATATATTTATTTCCTAAGCATTGTGCTGAAAGGAAAAAAACAGCAAAAAAATAGAGCAAAAAAGGAAGTGATAGGAAGGAGGGAGATAAATATCCAAAGATGCATTGCTACTGACTACTGAAGCTTCAGCTGCATCCTGCCCCTGTGTGTTTTTAGATACTTGGTGTATTCCATTGAAACCTTTCGTATTTCTCTCCCTGCCACCTCTGCTTGGGTCAGTTCATCCTTGAAAAACCATTAGGCACATATTGTGGGGCCTGAGTGCATGTGGGTGGAATTCTTTGTGGTTCTGCTCTTTGGAAGGGAAGTTAGGCTGGAGAAATGAGCCCTTATATATAGTTTGGGAAGTGGCTTTAGACTAGTTTGAATGATGGCATGCAGGAGGCAAGGCCTATTCCTACATTTCCTACATGGGTTATTTTCAACCATGTGCTTCAAAGTCTTTCACTGCTTTGGTGCTTTTTTTTTATTTTTGTCTTGTATAGGGTGTATTTTCTATTTTACCACAGAAAGGTCACTAAGAATCATTTTCAAGCAGCGTTCATTTTAGGTGAGAACAGCTTTTAGAGATTTAATTGTCCTGCTTGGGCAAAGAAACAGTACAATGGAATTTCAGCTTCATATTTAGCACTCTCTGTACATTTGTCTATAGCAAATGATACTTGCAGTTGTACAAGCTGTGAATTGTTTGTGATCAATCCTCAGACTGAAATGTATTCACAGAGAGCATTTGAACAATTCTGAATAGCAAATTAATTCAAAGTAGAAAATTGGATTTATTGCTCACATGTGCGCAAAGAGTGGAGTTGACCAAACAATTTTCCTCAAGTCTTTCTTTGATGTCATTCTGCAAGAATGAAAATCCAAGAGTTTATTGTAAGAGTTCAGTATATCAGTGTTGATTTCCGCTGATTTTGAAATCAGCAGATTTTGTCACTTTCAGATATGTAGGAGACAAAAAGTGCTAGTATTTAAAAAATGCTTTAATTTGAAATGTGTGATCCAGGATTTTCTGGTTTGGCATTGCAAACAACATTTTGCAGTTGAAATATTAGTTAAGAAAAGCTAAAAAAAAAATAAAATTAAAAGGATGAAATCAAACTCAAAGTAAAAAAAAAAGATAAAAGACAAAACTTTCATTCATTTGTTCCCCCCTCTTTTTTTTTTCTTTTTTTAATTTGCCAGTGAACAAAAGCTTTTGAGATGTAGAATGCCAGGCTGTTTGGTTATGGAAGAGCTCAGATTCCCCTGGTGTAGAAAAATAGCCCTGTGGGGTATGACATGGAGGAAGCAGTGAGCACTCAGGAAGAAAGAAATGGGGCATATTTGGCTTTTTATGAAGTGTAACTGCACTGGCCTCCAGCCGAGAAAGGTCATGATACTGAAGCGAGTTTGGTCCCAACTGTTAGGGATCTTTAGAAATCAGCTTTTCTCAAAATGTCCACTATTAGGGACCTATTCAGGTTTGTATCATTCAGGCTAGGACAATTCCATTGCTTTTAAGCCATCAGAAAATTTGGCCCCAAAATGTATCCTCTTTGTCTGAAGATTCAAAGATCTGGTATCAGAATAGTGTGAAGGGAATCCACATAATCCCAAACTCTCAGGTTTTAAACCAGCCTAGGAAACAAAAAGCACAAAAAAAGACAAAAAACTCCTCATCCCATCTGTGCTTTTTCAGTTTTCACAGGTAAAAATTGATTAAATAAGTTCCTTAAAAAAAAATTAAGAAAACCCAAAAGGCAGCAATTCCTGAGTAGCTGAGGTTTTTAGTCTGCTACAGAAAGTCTTCTCCAAACTTCAAGTACTGGCTCTTTTTGTCCTGTTGAAAAAAGTCTTCTTTTTAAAGACAGAAGAAACTGCTGTGCTCTTAGCTGTGACTTACTAGGAGCACAGACGACAGTGTAGGGCTTCTGTGTTAGAAGTTTCTGCTTTGTTTCTTTGTGATTTTATTGAGTCAACCATTTGAGTGAACAAAGATTTAAATTCTACCCGCCACAGCCTGATCAGGATGCTTTTCAGTATCCATACATGGAAATAGCTTTTCTCTCTGCAATATTTATATTATTGGATACAACACATACATTGAATACTTTTCATTGACTCTTCAGAGACGACTCTTTCAAATGAAAACAAAAGTGACTGTGGTGGCACAGTCATAATGTATATGATGCTTTTGATGGCAATCAGACACTAACTTTTTTCAGTCTTGAAGAATATTCATACTACTACAATCAAATATAAACTAAACATTAGTTTGCATAGGTATGCCATTGTGTAGGCTGTATAAAAATCTTTCAAAGTGGGGGAAAAAGGTTCAGAATACATAGAGTTAGGGCTGAGTGATGCTTTCCCTCATTTTTCACAATTTCTTATACTTTTAATAGATTGGCACCTGAGAAGAGAACTAGAAAGGGTGTGTCTGCATACCTTGGGTTTTTTCAATCTCACTGTTACTGACTGCTGTAGGGAATAGAGATGGCTTATCAGAAAGGCTGAACAAACCTTTGGACTGAACCAGGCTTATCAGTACAGGATGTAAAGTAGTTTTTTCTTCATTATTTTTGTTACTGTCAGTGTTATTTCCAGCATAGCATAGTATTTCAGTATTTCAGCATGAAGACTGTTTGGGCTAAAGATGTTACATAGGTGAGTGTTTGCATGTTTTGCTGATTTGCAAATCTGAACACAAAATAGAGTACTTAAACTTTGGGTTATTATATATTAATTATTTCCTTATCAGGATTAATATTAAATTGTACAAAAATAGGTCAGAAAAAATATTCAGTGGTTTAGTGTTGTTTATTTTTTTTTTGTTTTGTTTTTTTTTTTACAGTCCTTATATGGTGTTGCAGTTTCTACAGTTCCAGAACTACCTCTCTTCTATACTCCTATAGATTTAGTGGATATCAGTGTAGAAATGGCTGGACTGAAGTTTCCAAATCCTTTTGGCCTTGCCAGTGCAACCCCTACTACTAGTTCTTCAATGATTCGAAGAGCATTTGAAGCTGGATGGGGCTTTGCTGTCACTAAAACATTCTCCCTGGATAAGGTGAGGAAATATTTTCATATTTTTCTATTTTTTAATATTTCATGTGTATTTTGCATGTAACCATATCTTTGTATAATTGAAAAATCTGAATCTTTGGGGAATGGTTCTGTTATATCCAACTAGCATAAAATAGTAGGGAATGGTTATGATGCATTGTGTACTTCAGCTAGTCTCTGAGCTTTCCACAGTGCAGTGACACAATTTCTGGGTCTGTTTGTTGTTACATTCTTCCCTTATATTGCCGCAACTGCTAATATTAGTCAACGATTAAGTGAAAAAAATAGTTTTTTTAAAAACAGCAGTGAAAATGTTTTCTGTGAAGGATCAGAATGTAAAGAGAATGAGTAACAGCTTTGTCACATAACTCATGAAAGGCGGATTCAGTGCCAGAGGCTGCCAAGATAAGCCATTGAACTGGAGGTGCAGTTGCAATGTGATCATGTGGCTGCAAGGAGGAGGCTGGGTGGGAAGCGGAAGAGAAAAATGGAAGCAGCATAAAACCAAGCCTATGGAGAGAGGAGCACAGTGACATCAACCTTCAGTAACATGTAGTGGAGGAGGAAAGAGTTAGAATTAAGTCTTGAAGCCTATGGCTCAGTGTGGCACCATAAAAAAAGCATTTTGTGTAGTTTTAAGTGTCTAAATGCTTGTTTGAATTCAGAAGAATTGCAACTTCTTGCTACATTCAAAGTGATGAAGTGAGACTGAGCAAGAAGTTTAGAGAGTGAAAGAAAATAACTGCTTTGATAAACAGATCACAGAGAAAAGAAACAGGTTTTGAGCTGAGGTGGTAGATATGGTTTGACTTGTGGAAAGAGGAAGAAAAGGTGAATCCTTTAACATAGGCCTGAGTAACAGTGTGAGTAATAGCAATGTATTGTTAACCAGTAACATACAGTAGTGTGGGCTGAAGAAAGCTTTTGAATTTAATTTGGATACAAGAGCCTTTTATTCTTGGTTCAGAGGGGGATATACAAGGGTACTGATGGATGGAGCAGAACAGAGAAGGTGGATTTGTTCCTATTCCACCTTTCCATGGGTAAGTACCATAGGTGAATTAACTATAGTGGCTGTCTCTCTAGTATGGGGAAGGTCTAAGGACAAAATGCTGTATTGCTGCAGAATACTGTAAATTATGTCAGGCTGTCTGTTGTCTCTTACACCTGAGGTAGTCCTGAGGAAGTAAGTGTTCATCTGGATTACAGATGTGGAGATTCCAATCTACTTCACAGGGATTCTTATTAAAACACTTTTTAGGACATAAATATCATTCAAGTATGTTTGCAACTGACTTACATGTAGAACATACCATCAGCTGTAATTATTCTGTGCCTAGACTACAGCCAACCCGTAGCAAGTACTGAGACTTATTTTTTTATCAGTTTTATTGCTGGTATTCTGGCAGTTCTGCCAGACTGCATGTCGATTACTGTGCATCTCAAGAGCTAAACAGACACAGGCTGAGTTCCAGCTTGGGTGGGAGTTCAGGAGGAAAGACATACATGTTGTAGGAAGTGATGTTGGTGCTATACTAAGCAGCAGACTCTGAGTCATTTCTGAAATGGCGACTGCAAAGTGTTCCACTGGATGCCATGCTCTGGAAGTGTGACTCAGATGAAGATCTTTCAAGTTTTTTTTAAAGTATTTGTTGCAATAACATATTGCAGGTATTATTTAAGTTAGTCAGTTCAGAAAAGTGTTATCTAGTGAATTCTAATTCAGTGATTGTTATTTCTGCTTAAGCTTCTTTCTAATATTTTGATATTGAATTGTGTCTAGTAGAACTGTGTCCCACCCAAGTGCTGCCTAGTTTTTCTGTTACTGTGTTCTTCCTAGTACTGCACTTGCCACAGGTGTATTTGTGGCAAGATTTGAGATGCTTGGCTGAGAGGTGCTGCAGAAGCAAAATTGCTTTTATTTATCAGAGTAACATGGTACTTAATACTTCAAAAATAACTATTTCAAATGGGAAGAAAAGCTCAGCAGGGTACCGCAGTTCTTATAGGAACTGAGTATTACAGAAAGACTGCTCTCGTTGACACTAATACTAGAACAAGTGGTTGGTAGAGAGTTGCCATAATATGCTGACATTTTTTTGCTAATTTAGCTTCTGATTATGTAGACATAAATCTTGTACAGTTTTCAGCAGGGAGCAGAATGCTCTCTTGATCTGTGGTACCAACGGTGGGGATTTCTGACTGAGCTGTCCTGCCCTGTCAGCTAGTCAAAGCAAACTACGCAGCAGGATCAAGAGCAAAGATTTCCTGATCTAAGCCTGCTGAGTTGGTGGGAGGAGGGGGAGCAGCTCCCCAGACAGAACAGTTCCCAAGAGTGGAAGAGCTTCTGGGAAGGGAGAGAGCTTGCTAGACACAGTTTTTGGCAGCTGAAGTTTTTCCACTTCAGCCTTGATTGTATGTGGTGCAAGTAGGATTCTGTGCTCTTCTCTTGTCTCCTAATTTTATCTAGGGGGCTGATAAAATCAGCTGATGGGCTTCAATCTGATTTGCCAACCGTAACCTGCCTATGTGGCCATAGGGAACTTAGCAGCAGAAATTCTCCCTTTTCCAGAACCAATGACTGAATTTGCCACTGTGTTCAGACACTAATAGGGGAAACCAGTGAATTCCCTGTTTACCATGGGCATCCTTTGGCACTTCAGCAAAAGGGACTGATGAAGGCTAAATATGAATGAACTGAAAAGATATACCCAATCACAAACGGTGGTGAAAAGCATATACAGCCCAATCACAAATGGTGGTGAAAAGCATATTCAGCCCAATCACAAATTTCCATCCATTAACTACGGTGTGATGGAATAAGGTCAGAGAGGAAAGCATGATAATTCTTGGAAGAAGGGGATCCAAGGATAGAGATAAAAAGGATTCAGGTGAAGAGCTGTGATTCTCATAAGACACAGGATTTATTTCATATGAGCTACTTCTCATTTTCTCTCTTCCATCATCTAGCCCAGATAGCTCTTCTAAAACACAAGGCCAGGGATCCCTGCAGCCCATGTACTGCCTTGTACAGAGGAGCCTCTGGACCATATTTTACTCCCCTAGTCTATCTAATCCTCATGTGTCTTGGCCCCACCTTGAAAGCTTCACATGCTGCCCAGAGGGAGTTAGCACAGAGCACACTGTTTGGTGCCATGCTCACTCCCTTTTTTAACACCCACGTACCTTGCTCATAATTGTCTTCATGACAACCTTTGTAGGAATTTCTCTTTTTAGGGTAAGCATTTCAACTGGGAGTGATTCAGCAAAGTTTGTTCTTGCATACTACTGTACTATTGTTGAAACTTACAAAAAAGCTAATGTAAGAGATAACTGAAATTCCTTCAGGGTGTTTATACTTTGAAATATACTGCGCTCTACATACTTTAGAAGGTGCTGGATATTAGAGTGTAGAGTAAATATTAATCATAGGGAATTGTACCTGTATGTGTCTGATGGTATCTGGGAGGGAGACAGTGAGTTGTAGAATTTTATTTATTAAATTAAACATCTTTGCACAGCTGCTTTAGTATCAACTAGATTTGATTTCTTCCAGAAAAGGGAATAACTGCTTTTGAAATGGACAATCACTAGGAAAGACAAATGGTAGCAGAACAGAAGTGTCTCTTCACACACGTTTTTCTACATTCATGCCTTCCCTTTTTGATTGCAGGATCAATAGCTCATTGCTCTGTTGGTTCAAATAGTATTTCTGTCTTGTTCAGATAACTGTATGCAGCAATGTTATTTGTAAATTCTGTTTGCAAGGTATTGAAGGGAAATGGGGGAGCTGCATATAATATAGTCCACAATAAATGGATACCAATTATTACCTCTTTTAGAGCTTAGATGAACAGAAAACTACGCGCAGAATGACACATACTGCATTAATTAGACACATAACTGTGAGTGGGAGGGTTTTAGGAGAAGTGTTACAGTGAGCTGGTTTATTTACTAAGAATTTATTAGTGACTATTATTTAGAACACAAAATTTGTATTAAAACCTGTAATCAGAAAGTTTGTATAAACATAGTATCAAAATAAATCAAAGGTTATATGAGGTGTGTACATCCCTGTGCCATACTCACTACCACAGTGAGGAGTTTATAGCAGAAATTAGGGCTTTATTGGCTGAATTCAGGCTTTGTTGTTCTCTCACTGCATTGTACGGGCTGTTTAGAAAGATGAAAAAACAACTGGGTTAGCAGAAATGTTTGCTTTGATTTTTAGATGCTTCCTTCACTTCTAAAATTTAATTCTGATTAATCAGATACATCTGTCTTTATTTTGTTGTGACATGCATTGATTTGTGATGCTGTCGCTTTCAATAATGCAGAAACAGTTGCCTTTATTATGAGAACCAGCAGAAATGAACATGCAGACCAACTTCATTTTTAATCTTTAATTTTTATTCATTACATATGGAGCAAGTTGTGTGGATGATTTTAAAAACAAAGCTACAATTAAAAATAGATTGAATCTGAACTAAACCATAGCGGAGGAAACTTTCTAGCTGTAATATATGTTTATGCAGTTTACAGATGTAGAATTTACAATGCATTTTCAGAATCATTTCTAAATAAAAATGATTGCTGGCAGAGAATTAATTAATTTGCCCAGTATATAGTGCATTTCTATGTGCTGTTGTTACAATATACATATTCAGCTAGTTCTCTCTCTGTACATTTGCACTGTGTGCACCTCGCTTCATAATTGAAGGTGGTAAAAAATCATAGTACAATGATGCATTGTTTTCCATAACATTAGTATTTCACAGAAGTGAATCTGTATTACAAAATGTATATTTTTGTATGATATTACAGCATAGTAATTTAGATTAAACTAGTTATAATTTATGGTGCCAAGCCAAAAAGCTATTTAAGATGCATTAAAATGCAGAACCATGACATTTGAAATTCTGATGTTCTTAATATGACAAAGGTTATTCTATGGAGTTTTGCTATAATATGAAATATTAATATTTCACAATACAGTTTTGATGAAGTACAATTTGCCTAGCTTGCATATGATAAAGAAATTAAATGCTTACCAAGGGAGTTCAGTGAGAATTAGAGCCCCGCCTGAACATCTGCTTGAAATGTTATTATCCTGTCCTACTGACAGCATCACTTCCTCATTGTTTTTCAAGATTGACAGCTGAATATTGTACTGATTTCTGCAGCAAATAGGTCTAGGTGAACTTTGTTTGGTTTTTAGGAATTTAGAACATGCTTTTGATTTCCATCCTATAATTTTTTTTTATACTCTTGACATTTGTAGATGCCAGATTGAGGTCTAGTATGCTGTAGCAAAGATAGACCGTTGACTTGCAATGAAATGCCAGTTGATATCTCAGTAAACAGAAATATTACTATTCTTTATTGTCTGGTCTGTATGAAAGCTGTATGGGCTTTCTTTGGGGAGACAAATGATCAGATTGTTAATGTCAAATATAAAAGGGACTGTTTGCCTTTCTACTAAGCAGCATTAGACAACTTTTATTAACTACATTTTTGAACAGAAAAATGAGCATTTTATGGGATTCCTTAGCACACCACACTCTCAAGTTAAATTATTTTCTTGTTTTACAAGTTTTAAAATTATTATTATTGGTTTTCGTATTCTTAGGAATTAGATCCTTCATTTTGTTCAATATTTCTGAAAGAATTTTAATAAGAAATACAATCTTCATTGTTTCATAATTTTTCTATTTTTAGATCAGTGCAAAAATCAGTGATGTTTAACAGGAGAGGTAAAAGGCAATGCTAGAGAAGTGTTATGGAATGTAATTATTATCTTTTAAAATGCTGTAGTTATGTCTTTTTATTTTTTAAGAAAATATGTTATTAAGCTATAAAAAATGAACAAATAATTCTGTGAATCTAAGTAGCAGGAAAACAGCCTTTCCTCCTTTTTCCCTGAGAAAAACTGTTTCTCTGATGTGTTCAACTCAAGGATTAGATCTCATCTCTCTACTTAGCTTTACCCTACCCCATTTAAAGAAGGCTGGAGACTTCTTAGTATGCAAATAACTTCAAAACCTTCAAAACTGCTGTCTGAGGAACAAGAAAGGACTGCATTTAACCATTCTTTTTCCTCAGTCTGCACCCCTGGTGATGTAGGGGTTTGGCATTTCTTCACCCTGGAAGAATCCATCTGGAGAGATGTAGCACAGCTTGAACACAGTGAAAGGGAGCCCAAAGATCCCAGGACTGAGCTCTTTAACAAAGTCATTATTGATAAGCCAAGGCCTTTCCTACCACAGCTGAAGTCTGCACCAGGTAGATGCCCACCTTAAACTGGTGCAGGCGTGCATCCTGACACCAGTGAATTTGCAAGTGAGGCACTTTGGACCATTAAAAAATCTGTTTTTGCCATTAGTAATTCTGGTTATTTTGTCCAATTAATATTTCAAATGCTGAAGACAGCGAACTGCATTTTTAAAGCAAGAGTTTAACAACAATCCATAAAAAGTTTCTCTTTCTCTCTCTGTGATTGTGTTTACTATTTTAGAAATGAAAAACTTCTTACAAGTTCCTGAAAAAAAATTAAACCTCTGGGGAAATGTTTAGTCCCACTCTTTCTGTAGCATGAAATATCACAGAAATGCTGCACTTCTTGTGCAGTGGGAGTCTCTTTTCTGCACGGAGTCTCTCATGGAGAAGTCTGTTATCTCAAGGCGTAGAGCACAATGTGACAATTCATCAGTGGAAGACAGAGGGATCTGTCATGCAGGGGCGTTGCACATTGAGTCAGTAAACCTCATCTGTGCTGAAGGACAGATTTTTACAAACAGAGGATCAGCAGTTTTCTTCCCATGTTATCACTTTTTCTGCCATTCACCCTCATGGAGCAGAGTGAGCGTGGCTGGAGCTTTTATGCCTTATGCCTTGAGCTCGTGGTGTAAGTCCCACAAAGTCTGAGCTGGCAATGGCTTACCTTCCTCAGAGCCGCACACAAAGCTGGCCAGCAAAGGTAAAACTAGATACATGTCTAAAACTGGTTCTTGGTAGGCTGCAGGATTCTCAGTTATGTCTAAAGTATTTGGTTTCTATTCATCTGGAGATTTTTAACTCAGTATTTAGAGGTTGTTTCTTTTTCCTCTCTTTTTGTTCTGGAGTCTGGTTTAAAACAGTGTAGCCAAAGTGTATATACATATACAAAGTGTAAGTGTGAACATTAATCTTGAGCTTGAATATTTCAGGTAGCTTATGTACAAAAGGTTTATAAATCAGTCTTTAAGGAATTTTTTAATCTGAAAACTGTTGTGTATTGTAATGAAACTTATTGTTACTGAAACTTAGATTGGCATAACTGAGGAGCAGTTCAAGTGTAATTCTGAAAGAGCATACAGACTGCAACACTGAGGATTTTGCTACATAAGCCTTCATATAAAAAATAGCTTCCAAAAGTAGGAGTGTTCATTCCTGCCCAGCATATTATGTGCTGTTCTAATAGTGACCAGTACTTGAGAGAGGACATAATTTCTATTCATAATGCAACTATTACCCAGTCAGTCAAACAAAATGGATGCAAATTTTACACTGGTTAAAAATCAGAACAGTATTTCTTTTTATACTGAAGAAGCTGCTTTGCTCTTTACTAATTTTGCTTTATTTACCTCATTCTTCTGAAAATACCTGCAAATATTTATCAAGAGAGAGACAAGGAGAGCACACATGCATGATTTTCCGAAACTGCTGAGGATCTGCAGTTGGCTGTATCTGAAGTACTCAACATTTTTGAATATCTCATCCTGAATAAACAGGGTTCTAAAAAGCAAACATGTAACATACTTGTGTAAAATACCATTCAGCTACATTTTCCTGTGGTTGCTTTGTATGTCCTTGGAAGGTTGTTGGTGATCTTGAAAATGACTCACATAATTTTTTGTCTGGAAGGAATTCAGCTAAAGAGGCAGATTGAATGTAAGCTAGAAATTGGCAAGTATAATTCTGAAATTTAGAATTTTCATATATTTTCCATTCCCAAATCACATTTGTTGCAAACCTTTTCATTTTATGCCAACCAACTGCATCTAACTTTAAGTGGCATTAATATATTTTATAATTTATTAGAAAATATTGTAAGATATTTTTCTTAATAGTTATATTTAAAATATACCTAAGACAATCAAATAATAAAGCCATACTTAACATTTTTGCACTTCAGCATTAATTACAAACTTCCCTATTTTTTGAAATTGTTATGATGCACTTTAATAGCTAACCACAGACATTCAGGAAAAAATGAAATCTTTATTTTGTTAATGTAGAATTCAGAAGTTTCTCTTCTGTCAAGTCATTGGCTTTTTGATTCTCCCCATGTGATTTAGTGCACGTGTCAGAGTTCAGGATTTTTTGCTTCTTTCCACATTCTAATTATAAAAATAAATTCAGAATACCATCGAGACCCCAGTCTAGCCTTACTGAGATACTGAAGTGGAATAAAGGAAAAGCGGTTGTCATGATTCTGTTGCTCTGATTTACAGTTCAGCATTTTTGCTGAGGCCTGCATTCACTGCTGTGGCCAAAGGCTGGCTTCTGCAAAAGCCTAGGTGACCCTTTGTGTCCCCACCTGTGCCCACTGGCATGCTAAGGCTGCAGCTGCCTTGGGGAGGACCTTCCAGCGCTGGGCCTCCTCCCCTGGCAGCAGCTTCTGCTCCAGCTGGGCACTTTGCAAGGCAGCT
This sequence comes from Anomalospiza imberbis, assembly GCF_031753505.1. NCBI lineage: Eukaryota > Metazoa > Chordata > Aves > Passeriformes > Viduidae > Anomalospiza > Anomalospiza imberbis. The sequence goes on from NC_089689.1 coordinate 13,388,590, forward strand.
GTGCTGTGGGGTGGCTGCTTTCCTGCTCTGCACCACAGGCTGGGGAGACCTGAAGCACCTCATGCAGCAGCTATTGCCCCAAGATTCCTGGTTGGACCATGCAGTCTTGCAAGATGTTTGGGGACGCTAAGGGACACTAAGATTGGTGTCAAGCATGTATATGGTGGGGTACAGCTCGTGTTAAGAATTTTGCAGGCAGTAGCTGAAATTATGTAACTATCTCTGAACAGGCATTGTTTCCACATATGAGTTTACAGGGTTTAGCTTAATAATTTTCCAAGGAATTTTTGGTTATACCACTGTAGCTTCTATGTACAGGTGACACACTTCTCTTTAAGTGTTTGAGTTATTTCAGTTCTTGAGTTCCCACTTGTTAAATTAAAAGGATAAGGCTGTGTTCAACATCTGATTTGCCCACACAAGAAGTTAAGAAAGCAAAGAGCTGATTTTTGAATCTCATGGTGATATAATTGCATTTACTCCTGATTGACATTGTTGCAAAAGCAGAATGAAGCCCCATATGTTTAAAGAAACTGACAGGTTCTCATGTTAAAATACCTATTACTAATCCAAATATGTATGTGAGTGTATTCTAAATAACATTTCTTATCATTATTTGAGATACAGAATTATCTATTTTTAAACTACAATAGTGATTGTGGGATTCTATCCTTCAGTCAGGTAGTCTAGGATTTTTGTGAATAAATCCTCTAGAGTTAATTCCAGGAGGACACAAGTGTATCAATTCTGTGAACTTTGGAATTACTACTTTAAGAATTATCCAAAAAGCTCTTGTCAATGCTAATTGCAAAATCCAATTTTCAGTCTGTAGAAAAAGGAAAAAGGAACGCACATTTTTAGGAATCCCTTAATATCCATGTTATATTAGTCTTCAATTGTAATTTCTCACATATAAGGACATACAACTTTAGATTTGTGTGGAGGACTTGACACTACTTCAAAAATTATTTCTACTGATTTACACTAATGCTATTTAATTATTATTGAGTACTTACATTTTATACTTTATTTTGGCTTTCCTGGTGCATTTTAGACTATGAAGCAGTTACTTACAATGCAAGCTCATTGGTCTCAAAAGTATCTATCACCACCTTTTCAATGTTCTAGAACATATATTTAAACTTACAGTGTGTTAGTAAGTTTTATTTTTTTTTTTCTTCAACTTCTGCTTGCCTGACTTCTTTGATTTAGTGCAGTATAAGAGGAAAAAAATTCAAATTCCTTAACCACATTACAAATGAAAAAGACATAAGCTAATGTTATAGCTGAACGTTTCTTTGTTAGCAGCTGACCTTCTACTCCTAGAGAAAAGAAAGCCTTGGCTAGAAGACAGTTCAATAAATGAACAGGCTATATATTGATTTTTCTCCCTCTTCCCTTGTTATGTAATATGATTTCCCTTCCCTTGCAAGGGTTGCTGTTGTACAGGATAGGGCTGGGATCATGGTCGTGGAAGCGTATGGGAATGTGTAGACTAAGGAAGGCTGTCACAGCAGTCAATAAGATCTGAGAGGTGTTGACTAATTGCCTGCTAATTACACAGTAAATTGTCTAATTAAGCTGATGGTTAATTAGGGTACGCTCGCACAGCAGTCTTATGGAATTTTTGTCTGATGTCTGGGAAGCAGCTTGTGTAATTGGCAAACTGGTAAGGACTGGCAGAGACCATGGCTGGGAAGCAGGCTGCCAGTAGATGACAGAATAAGGATGCGTTTGCACAAAGGTTGTCATGTGAACACGCAGGGGTTTGTTAGCCTTCTCCAGCTACGTGGCAGCCAGCACAACGAGGAATCGAGCTGAGAGCTGCTGGAAGCTGTAAATAAAATAAGGCTTAAGCATGTAATATTAGAAAACCAGTGACATGTGCTCTTTTATTTTAGTCAGTTTGAACTTTAGATAAACACAGGGTATCAAAATTCTCATGTACAGAGCTTCACCAAACTGTGTGACTTGACCATGGCAGTAATTATGGTATTGTGATGTATTTAGTGGAGTCCCAAAATGATCCTGTTTCCAGGGAACTGCTGTATGTATGTTGTTGTTGAAAAAGTACACTTGTTAATAAGGATGCTTGCCAGCCATCATAACCATCATATGTGGCATTCTGAATGCACTTTAATTGGCATTCTGTCTATCCCTAAATGTGACAAAGTATGAGCAGGTCATAATGGTGCTCTGAGTAAAATAGGTGCACGCTGTGCATAACTATAATATCATTAATGAAAATCTAGATTCCAGATTCTGACCCAAAACCAATGGAAAAGGTCAGGAATATTAAGCAGAGAGAACCTGGGCAGGAGTACAGACACCAAATTCAACCAAGCATGAGTTTGTTGTGACTTACATTTTTCATTCAGTAAAATGATGTGGTGTGTGGACTTGCTTGAAGTTAATTACAAAGGTAAATTCTGCAGAATCAGAATTGCGCAACACATGATTGGGTCTTTGCATGACATTGTGAATTAATTTTGAGTTACACATCGGCAAAATCTATGAACAAAATAGCCCTTTGTATCTCGTGAGCTAAACCAAAGAAAGTGTGCATGTATATAGGTACTTATTTGTTAAGAATGTTTTGATGTCACTTGAGCAAAGTGAAGCTTAGTATCCACTTTGATTCCTAGATATCACATTTGGTTCAGAGGTCCACATCATTTTACTCCTAAGCATTTGAGTTATGTGGTTTGGGTGCAGTGTCATTCTGGAAGAAAAAGAAGAATTAAGTGAATTCTGGATTTCTGCTGAAACTTGGTTTTCATTTTTTTTTCTTTTAAATTTAAACCATACATATGTTTCTTCTTCCATAGAAATAGAAGTTTAAAACAATCAAAATTTGAGAGATTAAATTATACTTTCTTTGAATTAATAAAGCCAGTTTTATCCTGTGACCTTCCTGCTTCTACTTACCTGCACAGTTAATAATGCCTTTATGTAGCACCTTCTATGTAGCGAATGCTAGTTTATGATTTTTTTCCTTCAAAAATAATTGGGTAAAATCATGGTACATTAGGAGCTTTCTCACTGTGCCAGTCATCAAACACAGGACTCCAAACACTCACAGGCTAATCCAAAAGGCCTTAAACCTTCTCTGACGGGAATTTTAACAATACTTATAATCTTGCTCCTCTGTGTATATTTTCACAGAAGAAAATGCTACAATTCCCCTCAATCAGATCCTGTGAATTGTTGTGTAAACGAAAAAGGTGAAGTACTCAAAACCATACAGGGAGGCCCTGTGTACATAATTTCTTTCAAATAAAACATACTTTAAATTTATATGAAGGATTTTTAATATTTATATGTAGGATTTTTCCACATCCATCTGCACATATTTAAAAGAAAACCTCTTCAATTAATTTTGTCTTACTGTTTTTAAGGGTTATTCTTTAAAAGTATTCCTAAACTATTGCTTTTGTCTCTGACAGCATATTCAGGAGCAAAGCTCACTTCACCAGCCAACTGCAGGAACTGAAAGCATACAGTGCAACCATCATAGTTGCTTTCATTTTCTGTCATGGGGCAGCAAATGGATACATTCTAATGCATTTTATTCTCTGAAGACAAAGAAGGGAGTTCAGAGGATAATTGTTACCTTATTATATCCTTCTAAAGGAATTTCTGGCACATGCTATTATGATTTATGCTTTAATAAATCACAAAAATATAGAAAGCATGTTTCTAGTAATTCACATTCTATAGTAAATGTATGTGTGTAAAGCCCTATTGCAATATGACAATCTGTAATAAAAATTGTGTGGCAACAGTGCTGCTGTTAAACAGCCTCAATAGCCAACTTATATTAGAAATAATTTGTTTTAAACCTACCAATCTTTTTCATATGCAATTGTTGGTCTATCTTATATGTCTGTGGAATCTGTAAAAATTGGAAACATTACCCAAATGTCCCTAATGCAGTCTGTCCCAAAGCATCTTCCTGGTCTGTTGTCAAGCCTCATGTTTAAACAATGGAGCGAGAGGAGTGCGGTGTCGGCGCAACGTCGGCTTTCTGTTCAGCTTTATTGCCTGCAATGGTTCTCTCCCTGTGTAGTTCAGGAGGGATGCTGTTTGCACCCTTTTATTTTATCTGTATACCAAGCCATAGAGAAAGTTTAGTAAAGTGACATTGATTGAAGTGTTTTCAATATGTTGAAACTCAGCTTTATAACTCTCAGCTGATTTACCTAGAGCAGCTGATTGCATTGTTCAAGTGTTTGTGGGAGACTGGGGCATGGTTGAAAGCATGCTGAGCAAAAGTCAATCCAGACAAGATAGGAGTGATGCTGGGATCATTAGAGGAAACATCCAGAGGCTACAGCAAGAGAATTATTAGTCCTTCCGGCTGAAGGATGTAGTTCCATTCCAGGCTGTAGCTGCAACAACAGATAAGAGCCAGAAGCCTACACCCCTTTTATTTTCTGAACACAAGCTTTGCCATGAGTATCCATGCTTTGTATTTCAAGATTACCCTACTGCCAGCCCATGCTATATTGGACTGGGTCTTAAATCCATCCAAATGTTGTCAGTGTTGATGAACTTCATGGCTTAAATTCTGCCAAGGGATTCAAAACTGCCCCCAGCCTGTTTCGGGTGCGCTGGGGTGGAGCAGAAGGAGATGCTGGCAGTTCACAGAACCCACTTGTTGCATGTGCTTAGAGCTCCTGCCCAGAGTGATCTGTAACAGCCCAAATCCCTTAACTCCAGCACAAACTTGAGCTTGTTTTTCCTCCCTAACTTTGCAAGAATTGAGGAAATGACGAATATTTGGTTTCTTGTTGCTACTGGATTTTTATTACTCTGTTTAAGTTTATACTGCTGCCAAGAACAGTGTTCTCAGAAGGTCAGTTGATTGCTGCTCTTGTGTAGGAGGTATATTTTAAAGACTGACAGGATTACCTGAAATAGGTGATTTCACGTGGAGGTAACACAGGTCTCAAACACATAAATAAGCAAAATCTTATGTTCTTATATTCTGGATATATTCAAACTCAGATGAATTTCGCTCTTGATATTTGTGGATTATTTTGTTTTATATCCAGGAAATTTTTGTGCCTTTTAGAAGAACAGAATATTGGAATCCATGTCAAAAATTTTGGAGTATATATTTTTGAGTGTCACATTTCTTAAATGGTAATTTTTCATAATTTCTTATTCTAGGCTAAAAATCTGCATTTATCTTGGTTAAACTTGAGCAAATCTATCAGCAAGAACATTCATAATAGTATACAATAATGTCTTTTTTCTAGAAACAGAAATGCAGATTTAATTTTCACTTCACAATAATACTGTCTATATACAAATACAGTTTTTTTTCTTGAGCAACTTTACTTAATATAATTTACATTTTAATTTCTATTTTAACACTATGGTTAGAGAAGGCTCTAAAAACATGTCAGAGAGAAAGTATATATCTGAGAGTAAATTATTAAAATGATAAACCAAGGACCATCAATCTCATTACTTCTTTCTTATGCCCCTTTCTACAATTCTAAAAGTGAGGCTTTCCTAGCCTAACAAAAATGGTTCTTACTGTGTGTTGGGACTTACATACCTGCAGATACATAAGCTCTTTCTTGTGATGTTCATTTAGTTGCTTTTTGGGTGGTATGTTTTGTGTTTCTTGCGTTCCTCCTTTAAAAAAATTTAAAAAATTAGTTCCAGAGAGTGCAAGGATATAATGATATTTTAAATTATCAAAAAATAACAGTTTCTACACAGTGACATATTTTAAGCTCTGCTAAAAATATACCTGATGGTTAAATTTATGCAGAGGAGAGACTTGATTCTGTGTCCAGCATCCTCCATGTCTAGCCTATTCAAGGGTTCACATTCCTACTAGGTCTCTTCCTTATGTGTGTTTCCTGTCTTTTAAGAAATCTTTTCCAGCCAGCCATTTCTCTCCCTAAATGAGCAGAGATCATGGGCAGTGGAACATCCATACCTCTTTGGCTTTTGCAGCGTGCACTGAACTGCTTCCTGCTCCTACTGTAAATGTTGGAATACAACATCACCCATATTCCTGCTTTTCTATTAGTCAAGAGTTCACAGTGTGCTTGCTCATATTCAAAACCACAGTGTTAGTGCCTGTTACAAAATAATATGACTTAATAGCATAATTGAGGATGTAGTGTTTGCATTCAGCACATGTGTTTACAGTGAAGTGTCTTGATACTGCCAAGCTCTCAGGGACAGAAACATCAAGTGCAACAAAGACAAACATTTTTTCCCCAAGTGCTGGAAATGAGAGTTGTTTATTTTAAGAGATCTTATGTAAACGTAAATGGGGGAGGAAAAGTAAGCCAGCATTTCCAGCCAATCCACGCCTGCACACACATATCTCGGCTGGCCGGAGCTTTCCCCTTTGGTGCCGTTAGCATTTTCATTTCAAAAAATGACAGTCTGCTGTGGAAGCAGTAAAAATGTTCAACCTCTGGTTTAAATTATTGATTTTTTTGAATATTGAAGCAGTATTTCAAATGGGTTTTGTTTGAGTTACTTCTGGGTAGAGGGTTCCAGAGGTAATTTGATATCTAAAAGGCTGTGTATTTCAAAGCCATTTCAGTCTTTTGAGTTCCTTCAGCTGATCAGCTGATTGGGTAAAATATCTTATTGTCTCCTGAATTGCAGGCAATAGATAAACTGCAGCTCAAGGTTAGCACACAGACCAGCACACAATGCTCATGGTGATTTCTTATGTGTACTCAGTGTCCAATCAACTGACAAAAAAAGACTAATTTATTTTGAATGCAGTAACTTATCTTCACTTTAAAAAGAAAAAAAAATTTGTGATGCTAGTTTTCACAATCAAGATAGGTAGAGCTCTGTGTCCTGTATCGCTTGGCAATGATGCATAATTAAAACAAGGTGAATTCATGATATAAAATCCAGTATGTGTAAATAAGAAGTAGATGCATGTATTTTCACAAATAGGTTGTTACACTACTGCAGAACAGAATGGCTGTAGTGAAAGAGAAGACACTTTAAAGAACTCAAATTCTTTCACAAACGGCTGGGTTGTTGGTGGTTGTGCATGTACAATGTTTAGGAAATTAGCCATTCTCACAACCCTCCTAGTCACAAAAAAAAAATAAAGTAAAAAGGCATTACTTCAGTAAGGCTCAGATCTGGCAGTGAAGCCATATTAGAATGAATTTGGGAGTTGATGGGAACTGTGAAAATTAAATTAATTGCAGGAATGGGCCTGGTTAAGGAGAGTTAATACACTAATGACACTAAATATCACGGAATAATGGTGTGAGTCAGATTTTACGCAGGTTTTTCCCGTAAGGAGGCTATGGGTTAAAGAGAACAAAAACTAAAAAAAAAAAAAAAAAGCTCACTAAAGTATGGATTATGTAAATTAAGTTATTATGCAATTTATTTGGCAAATATACATATATATGGCATATATGTTTAAATAAAATTAAAATATATGAATATAAGTTGTGAAAATATGTGTGGCATAAAAAGCTTATGTAATGCCCAGTTGGTTTTCATCTTAAAATAACGCTACAACTACAGTACAATCCTACAGTAACCAGTTTGTGTGAGTGTAGTTTAAGAATTTGCCAGATTTTGTCAATCCTCTTGGGCTCTGCCCTACAGTGTTTTGCATTGTAGTTTACAAAATCCCATTTAAATCCTGTAAGGTTCTGCTGTAGTGGAGTGTGCACAAAATAATTTTATCCATCCTATTCTAGGTGTGCAACAAAGAAGTCTGCCCTGATCTGTACTGGCTGCACTAGGGGAAGGTTGTCTAAAATAGCAGAGGTGTAAAAATCCAGACCCCTAATTCCTCCAAAACCAGAAACATGCAGTCTATACCTGCCTTAATTGTTAAATACTGAATTGTTTTGCCCATTAAGTGAGCATTGACTGTGCTGTATAGATTAATCTCCATTCTGGGGGATAAGCTTTGGCTGAGGAGAGTCCTGGTAATTCCTGGGTGTGTGAGGTAACTCTGGGTGTCAGAGCTCTCCTTGGCCCTGATGCAAACTTGGCTTCATTGCCCTTGGAGTGGGATTGCTCCTGTGATCTGGCATGTGGAAATAAAGGGTATATCCCATTTCTTAGTGATGTTTTGCAGTGACCTGTGCTTTAAATTCCATGGTTCCATGTTAGGAAAAAGGAGGCAAAGACAATCCCTATCTTCTATTTATCACTTGTGTAATTATCCCTAACCAAGGACTTCTTGTGAGGCTTCCTCCTTAAGTATCTTTGTCTGTGACTTTTTGTGTTTAGCATCAGAAGACTTTTGAATCCTTGCCAAATTCTAAATCGATATTCTATTGGAATAAGCAGAGAGCCTACAAGTCAAGCTGCTCTCTCTAGCTCAGGACAGATTTACTTTTAGTATTCCAGGTTTGAGCATGTAAGGTAAGCCTTTTGCAGCAGGTTTCAGCTGGCTGTGCCATTAATGGTGCCAGAGATCCAGCCACAGCTGTCATATACTTTCTTGCACCCCTGTGACAGTAATAGTGGGAACATCTAGCACAGATTCCCAAATGAAACCCTGACTCAATTATAGTGTCTAACAGCCACCTTCCTATTGATTTCAAGGGAAATGGACTTCATATCTACCTTATCTGTGTGTGCTGCTAGATCCTCTGATGAGCATATTTACTTAACTGACAGACCTGAGCAATGACTCCAGAGAGGGCTGGGGTTTGGGGCCTTGTATACCTTTAATGAAAGAGGGCATGCTTAGCTTAGAATAATGTTTTCCCTTGGTGGTAAATAGGAGAATTGTCCTGCTAAGGATTTCCATGTGTCATGGCTGCTTTCAGTTCTTACAAGAATATTTTAATGAGCTTTGATCTTTTAGCTTTATTAAATTTGTTTTATGTCCCACAGGGTGGATTTTTAAAAGCCAATACAATGTGTCATTTTTCATGGGCATTTAAAAAAGTTAATAGGCATTGGCTAAGCTACTGCTATGAAAACTTCAGGTGAATGTAGAGGAAAACCAGACTTGAGATGGGGCCTCTGCCACAAGCAGATGGGAAGGAGGGCTTGTCTTTTGGCATAAAAATTCTGTGTACACTTCAGCACATCTCTGCAAGGATTTCTGCCTGTCAGAGAGGGTATAACATCTGCAAACACTGAAAGTTTATTAAGAGCTCAGTCTGGAAAAGCAGAATCAGCCCATCAGGCTGGAAATCTCCACTTTGCAGCTCTCAAGTGGAAAAAGCCATCTCTGTCTAGATTATTGAGCCCATGTGTGGCACCCGTCATGATGACTGATGGATGATCACATGGTGCTCTCAGAGGAGCTCAGGTCTCCTGATGGCAGATGTGGGCATGCTGCTTCTACCCTTCCTGAGCTTGGTCCACTAGGGTTTGCATTCCCAAATGCTCTCCCTGGGATGTATGCATCCTATCACAAGTTCTGTATGAGCTGTCCTGCCAGAGAAGTACAGGGTCCTAATCAATCAAAATATGCCTGCAGAGTTTGTTCCATGATGGCAGGAATCAGAAAGAACCTGTTAGTCATTACAAAAATGGTAATTAATTCAGAATGATAGTTTAATTTGCAGTGCAAGGTTTGACATGCCTTGCAAGTTGATTCATAGAAAAGTAATTTTGAAAGAATGTTGTCAATTATCTGATTTGTCTTTATTTAGCCTAAATCTGTTCTTAAAAGTAGTTAAACTACTCTTTTGTCTGACATAAAATCTGACAGTTTCCATGCAATACTCTTATATGCGTCCTTACTCTGGTAGCCAATAGAAAGAGGAAAATGCTAGGGATTTTTTAAGAATTTCAAGGTAGATGAGACCTCCAGTAAAAATCAAAATCTGTTTTAAAGATCCTCTCTAAAACGTAGTGCTGAATTGAAATTGGTTTGAATCTCTTACAAGATGTTCAAATGCTGAGTTAAAATTCACAGGGGCTGATATTTTCATGGTTTGTTTATCTCCATGATTATGTTATCCAGATCTCTGTATAATCAGGTTTTGAGAATGTGGCTTAGCCTTGAAATCCCTGATCTTACAAAAGACCCTTTGACTTCCAGAGGACTTTTACATAGAAAATGATAAACGGAGTATGTTCAAAACAAAGTTAATGTTCAAGAGCTGAGTTATCAAAGTAATAATCAATGACTAGATTATCATTGGAATGTAAAGGAAAATACTCCTTTAAATACTTCCACTTTCCCTGTACCTCTTTTTCTACAACTTGAAATTATTTAGTGTTATCTGGAGAATCGATACTTTTAAAGTTATATACCTAGCTATTTAAATAGCATCCCAAATAGAATTGGTATTCTTTCCTTGCATTTCTGACCCCTAAATACACAGCAATGTTAATCAATGCTTGTTGTATTTAGCATTCTTAATCCTAATGGAAAAAGAAAATACGTAAGTAGGTTCAAGATGTACCTCAGTATTTGCAATTCATCCCCAGCAGAAAATTTAAATACATGCTTGAAGGAAGTAATGTGACTCTCATCCTAATTACTCAATCCAGCAATAAAAAAATATTTTGGATTATGCATAAATTTAAATATAACTTTGGTGATCTGTAACTCCCTGATGTTGATTCTTTGTGCAAGAATTTTAACAAGTCTTTAAATAGTATTGTAGTTAAAATATTTTTATTCTTGAAGAAATCATATATTTTTCCCTGAAGGAAGGCATCTAGTCTCCCCTCCTTCTAGGAGAATATAATAGTCTTAATCTACGTAAGGAAATCTGGATGAAAATATTTTAGGGATAGTTCACAATTTACTAATGGGGTTTTACAAAACAGCCTCTAGGAACAGCTAGAAATACATTGATTATATGGCTTCCCTGTGAGAAAACAGTAATTAAAATTATATCACAGATTCTATCAGGACATGTTAATATTTAATTAGGCAATAAATGAGCTTGGTACAGGTGTCCAGAGCTGTTGACAGGAGCTTTTTCAATCCATGTAGTATTGTCTCTTAAATAAATACCTCTTTGCATTTTTCCAGTGTTAAGTTACATGCCTAATTATCAGCAATTAGTATTGCAGCATTAGAATTATGAGATGAACTGCAATTCTCTTCTATTTTTCTTCTAGAGGAGCTCATTCTGTGGTCTAGTGTGTCTTGGCTTCTAGGTCATCCTGTTAGGAACCTCCCGATACTGATGCTGCTCTGTTGCCTTCTTACAGCAATTTGTGTAGCAATTAGAAAACAATGTTATAGAAACTGAGTTTTCTCTAATGATGATGTTTGAAAAAAACTATATTAATTTGGCCTCCCCATCAAGTACAAGAAGAGAATTTGTATTCTCCTTGTAAGCATGACTCCCTTTAGTGGATTCTTTCAAACCTGCTGCTGCAAGCATGTAATGTAATTTTTCCTTCTCTTTCCTGGGTCTTATTTCTTTTTAAGGCATCTTACCTATGCTGCTTCCTCACTGATTTTCTTAGACTCCCACTTCTTTAAGTGCCTTTTCATTCCAATTTCATGGGACCATTCAATAGCACTCATCTAGAAAGAAGTCTTAAGAATTACTGCTCCTTTATTTGGTCAAATAAATACATTTACTTCACAGCAAGTTTTGATCACTGATTGGAGGATGATATTCCCTAACAGCTGAAAATGGGCTAATATTTTTAGATGTCTGTAAAATAATTAATCTGTTAAGCTAAATTTTTATGATCTAAATCCACTGCAGTCCCAAGGGTAAGCATTATAGACTGCACTATATATGCATTCATTTTCCACCTTTGTGAATCTACACAAGTCCTTAGAAGCCATAGTACAGAAATATCAGTTTAGGATACAGATCAAAAGCTGCTGTCAGTCCAGATATTTTATTTGCCCATGTGCTTCTATTTATTTTATTCTCTTCTCCTCAAATCATTAGCATTACATCATTTGCATTGTGATTTTCTGTTCTTGTGACCTCTAACTGAAAATTAATTAACGTTTTAAGGCAATTACTGAGCATTTTTCCCACCAGTCAGCTAAAGCAACTATTCATTGGTTAGGTAGTTTACTATATTAAAACACCAAGACCCAACAATCATAGAATCATTTAGGTTGGCAAAGACCCTTAGGATCATCCAGTCCAACTAATAACCCTGAACTGCAAAACCCTGAACTGCAAAACCAGATCCAAAAGTGAATGTCTGCATACAGACTCAACTTTCTTTCAAAAACTACAAGTTCTACTTCTCTCTTCTTTGATGGGTATAGTTTTTGACCACAATACATTTTGACAGCAGAAATTTAATCATGTCCTTCTGCTTAGACCTTTATCAGAGAGCTGATAAAATGTGTGCTCACACTGATCTCTAGCAAGAAATTTTTAAAATGTCCTTCAGGTGTTTTTTTTTTCTTTCTCTCCTTTCCATCCCTCACTTCCCTGTCTCACAGAGAAACTGATATAAAGCTGATGAGAATTTGGATTTGCTTTGAAAGCATCTTTTGTTCAAAGACTAATTTTAACCTTGTGATAGAAATTGCTTTTTGTATTCCGTTGAATGTGATCTCTAGTAATTGTTTGTCAAGACAAAGTGCTGTAGAACACAAGACATTTTAAAAATTATCTTTTGTAATTACAGTAAAAGTACCCTTATAGTCTAATGCCTAGAAAACAAGTAAGCATGCAAAAAAAAGAGAAAAAAATTAAATGTTTTAATTTTAAAGCAATATGGCCTTGTATTGTAAAAAGTGTCAGTTTTTAAACTGCTGAAGTAAATGTAATTGTCAACAAAGATCAAAAACTTCATTTCCTTATGAAATGTACAACTTAATGAAATGTACAACTTAACTAGAAAATGTTTGTAGATTTGACATAAGCATTAGAGTTGCTATTCTATTTTTTTGTACTTTTACTCCTAATTTGTGTTGTATTTGAATCTCCTAATTTAATATTTTAGCAAGCTTAAGTTATAGTATTGCAACTTGGAAACAAACTTTATGTCAGAATTAAAAAAGTTTGGGGGTTGGCTGTTCTTTTAAGCAAGGGCAGTAAACCATTCCTATTTGACTTACAGTGGGGAAGGGATTGTTCCACAATTATTCTAAAAAAAAAGAGTAGAAATTTTTTTTGATACACTGATCTAGTGAGATTATCTAAAGGGCTTGGGATTTTGCTGTCTTCATCACAAGTTATGGGTACTGATGGCCTTCTGTCTGGGAATTGCATTAGTGAGGAAGGTGTGCTGAGCAAGCAGCAGTGATAAAAGCTTAGGTAGAAATGAAGTTCAGTGTCTGTAAATTTTGAAGTTTCTCATGTGTTCTCATGGTTAAATCTTAAAGTACTAATGAGACAGTATAGAAAAACATTAAATATGTGGTAACTAAACGTCTGACTTGTCATTTGTCTTTCACACAATATGAGTGGTTCAGCAGTTTTTCTCCAAAGTCCTGATGCATTGCTTTTTTCCTTATGGGGCTGCAGTTTTCTGTGCTAACTTAGTGATTTGGAAAGCCAGCTTACTTGCTGAAGCTGTAGTGTTAAATTGATTTAATAAACACAAATGTGATAGTTTAATGTTGTAAAAGCATTTATGAGGCAATGGTCTGTTTTTTAAAAAAACAGTGTGTATAACTCAGATTATTCAGTCAAGAAATAGAGTAGGATATTCAGGAAGATTTACAAGCACTGTTTGTGCTCCAGACTTCTGGAATATACATACAGATTTGGGTACTTTCGTCTTTGCAAACACAGAACAAACATACATCAAAAGAAAAATAAGAAGATTTTTAAGGTATCCTTTTCCCCTCTATAGCATAAAAGATCTTGTATATAAAAGCTGAAGAAGCACAATTGTAAGTTAGAGCAAGGTTCCTTTTCAAGATGTGTTCTGTACTAGTGGAGAGATCAGAACTCTTATGCTTTGAATCACCAATGTGAAAAATGCTGGAAGGCTGAGGAAGTAATATGTTTTTACATTCAGTTCTTATTTTGCTGAAGAAACTTAAAAATAATTATTTAACATCATATTATCATTATATACTATCTGTCTTCAAGGAAAGGAGAGCAATGAAGAGGAAAGAGAGGGCTAGGTGTAGACTTCATTCACAAAAGCAATGAAAAGGAAAGAGGTGTCTTTATGGTATTATATTTTTCATACTTGGTGGTGGAGAAATTAGAGCAGTTTCTGCATGGTGGGATGTTCAGAGATAAGTTTTTCTGTCAGGGTGGTTTTCATTTTTTAAAAATGCCTCTGTGTGCACTGAGGGAAAGAGAAGGAGAGAGTGAGGAAGTGACATAGATGAGGTTTTGTGTTTGTATGGGAAGAATAAAGTCTGGCCTATTCCCTCACTAAAAAAATGGTAAATGCAGGTGTTAGAAATTCAACAGGCAGCACTCTGTGCAGCATAGCAGTGGAAGGTGCCAGCCAGTGGCTACATCAAACCTCCTGGGGCACAAATCATAAGCAAATTTTCTTGCTTTTCTCCATGAGCCAGTAAATCTTCCAATGTTTTGCAAAAATCCTACTCTACTAGATAAGGTCTTGTAGCTGTTGGAATGGTTTTGTATTTGTAGAGGTCCTTACTGTGCATTTATCTTCCAGTTCAGCTGGAAAAAATTCTGACTTGGGGAAATTCAGTACAGCGAGTCAGTGCTTTGGGCCTCATAAAAGAAACCCTGCAGAGATGCAGTATGTCTGAGTTCTGATGGAGAGGATGGGAGGAACAAGTCGGAAAGGTTGTACAGGAACAGCGCTGTGTGCAGTGGTATTGTTGCTTCAGGTTTCACTTGCCTTTTGTGGATGGTTAAAACTCCAGAAGGGGTGATACTAGACACAGTCTGGCTAGACAGCTGAGTCACAGAAGAGGCAAATCATCACAAGACCTTGAGTGAGAGTTGGCAGGGAATTACGAGGACATAAGTCTGTGATGCCATTCGTGTCTATGAGGGTGTGCAAACAGCAGTGAGCCAGATTTCCAGAATGCTTTAACTACTGTGATATTAGGCAGAAAAAGGCAAAGTCTCCCCCATATTTTCGCAGAGATGAAATTGTAATAAAGTTCTACTAGGGAACTTTACCTAGGGTAGTTAGGGAAAACAGGATCTTGATGCTGGGGGGTTGATTAAAGCATTTAGAAAATAAGCTCTAAAAACATTTCACACATACTAGATATTGAAGTCTATAGAACCTTTTCAATACATTTTTGAAATGTTCATGAGAAAAGCACATCATAATTTGGTTAAATAACTGCATTTTTCAGCTACCCTACTTTGTTATTAATTTAAAGAAGGTGGTGTATTGAACATAGTAAGGTAGGAACTTACATTTGAGCTGGTTTTTTACATTGCAGTTTACTATGTACTAACTTAAGTATGCTGTTTTGAGATACTGGACTTAAATTACCTTAACAAGGTATTTATTTAGATCTCTCCTTCTCAAAGAAGCCATTGTGGCTGCTTTGGTGCTCCCTTTGGCGTTTAATGAGCAGTAACCCCAGGAACGTACAGATGCATACTCCACTTGGCAAGTATAACGCCATCCTTTCCTAGAAGAAAGGAAGGTCAAATAAATTAACTTTGTTAGAAATAGTAATCTGCTCATTGTGTTTAATCTTTTTTCTCATATTAATGAAAAGAAACTGACAATGGTCACTAATTCCTATCTACTTTCATATGTTAAAGCTGAGAAAAGCTTAATTTGAAGTATGAAGTGACTTTCATTGACTTTGTGGGCTAACACTGCAAGGCAAGTTCTCTGTCTCTTAGAAGTCTCTCAGAGTGAAGAAAACTCAGGTTAACACTTGTTACAGTGTGGTTAAATGTATTTTTAAATCTAAAAATTTTATTTGAAACCTTAATTGTGCTGCAGCCATTTACATTGCGAACACCTGTACTTCAGGAGTGAATAGTTGTACAATTGTTTGATATATTAATAAAAGCTACAATTAATTATTTTTTTTCCATATCCAGAATAAAAAAATGCCAGGTGTTCTCTTTAACAACTATCATGCAAAAGAGGTGATTTTCTCAAACCATTTGTGTTGGATTAGTCTGTCAGTGTCCCAGGAAAGCCAATGCCCTTGTGCCCCACCAGTCTGTCAGTGTCCCATTACAGGGACCCTTCACTGAACAGGCACTGGATCAGAGGGCAGCTCCACTGACGTGTTCAGGGTCACACAGCAGAAGAGACAGCCCTTCCTGGGGCTCCACAATGGAGTTAGTGACCCTCTGCCAGCACCCCCCAGCGCCCTTGAACTCCCACTAACAGTGTACAGAATGACATTCTTTATTAATATAATAGAAGATTGTGACAGGTTAAAGTTCAAAGATTGCTGGTGATAGTGTCTGGCTGCAAGATTGTATTCAAAGCAGTATATGGATAAGCTCTAATTCCTAATAAAAGCTAGCTTGAGACAATCAATGTGCATAAAAATACAGTTCTTACCCAATATGCATCCCTGTGGGGGAGAAGAGGGCTCCCTTTGACTGAAACCAGAAGTTGTGATGGAGTATTCCCTATCTTCTCCCCATTTTTAACTTACTTTTATGCTATTTTTTTTATGTTTGGGAAGAGCATGTATTGTGAGTGGGAAGTTGGGTATGTTGACTGCAGTCCATCTGGGGAGTAGCAACCACATTTTCTCCCTATAATTTTCCATACTGTTATAACTGTGTCTGTAACTTTCCACTCCTCTCCATATTCTGTTTCATCCCTCCCTTAGTATGTACATTAACTGCAATTTTTGTAATTTTCTTTAATTTTACTCCTCTATTCCACTCAGCAACCCTGTTATTTCAAGTGTTTATTAACATACTTTTAGCAGAAATATTTTGAAAAAAAAAATTGGGCAGAAAAAGAATGTTTTGTGCTCTGCAAATCAATAGGAACACATCAGAGCTTTGATATGAAAAATTATACAGATTTATTCTCTTGGTTCTTATTATATTATTATATATCTTTTATTGTATTTGTCTAGTATAACTACATCAACTGAATAGGCTTGAGGTGGCACAACTCTTGGGAGACTGCTTTTCTGCAACTGGCCTCTTAAAACGTTTTCTCCAAATACTTCTTTTTTCTTTTTTTTTTTTTTTTTTCCCTTTTTTTTTTTTAGTTTCTAGGAGACATGATTATGAAATAAAAAGTGAACTCAGTTAATGAAGAGCTGTCTTCTTGGTTCCCCTAAAACAATAAGTCTGAGAGAGAGGTGAATGGCTTGATTAATTTCTACATGTCATTAGCTTCCATGCCCTCAGATGACAATGTTAATATTCACAATGTGAATTGTTTCTCAGCTGATTGGTTTAGGAGGAACACGCAATGCATGTATTTATTGCATGATCTAGCACTGTGCCCAACAACCCTTTGGATGCCCTAAAACTTGAAATGCCCCTGCTGTCCTGCTTTCATTGGTCATTATAGGCAGCATGGTTGAGATTTTACAATGCAAAAATCTGTGGCAATTATCAACTGCAAATGTGGACAGTGTGAAGCAAAGCAAAATCCAGAATGACTAGTAAGGTATGGACTAATATATTGATACATGCCTAAATTAATTTAGCTGACTAAAAGCTGCTGAGTGTCTGGACTTTATCTTTAAACTGTTGTCTCAAATCTCCCAGCCAATTAGACTTAAGTAGTTTAGAATTCAATGATCTGATTGCAGAGTTCAGAGATTATTAGAGCAAATGGGGCCTGATCAATGCCTTGGGTCGTCTTTTCAGAGTGTTAATTAATTAATCAACAGGAACAGAAATATATGTGTAATGCAAATTTAGTCAGTCTCAAGTTACTAGAATACCAGAATTGGTCATACACAGAAGAGAGGAATCCAAAAGCAGCAGGATATTAGTGCTTTTATCTGTGTAAGACCACTTTCTTTGGTGATGTCCTGAACTAGAGATATTTGCAGGATTAGTGTGATTGTTTCTGCTGTGCTCTCCTGGAGAAATTAATAAGCTTTTGAGGCAATGGAAGAAATTCAGTAACTGAAATATTCATGATTCACAGTCAGCCCTTGATTCTATTTGTTGTCACTGTTTCTCTTCATTTACATTAACCCCCAAACCAGGTTCTTTTGCTGTAATCTAGTACCAAATACAGTTTCCCTAATCCCCAAGTCCACATTGGATTGCAATATTTCCCCATGAAACAAAGTAATTTTATGTGGTATTTTCTGTTATCTTTGCCGATTATTTCTTCATGTGTTTTTTTGTTTTTTCCCACACCTTTGTCTTTTAGTGTGGAAAGATACAAGCTTTGTTCTCCCCTAGTTTCTCCTTATTAAAAGTCTTCTATCTTTGGTCTTCAGAGTACATGAAAATGCCGTGCTGTTTTTCTCAAGGACTGTACATTGCCTCCCTTGAATGAGGGAGTTAGATACTTGATTTGTTTTGGACGTTGGAGACGTTCCTGTATGTGCACCTCTCCTTTCAGCTGCATGCAGGAAGCAGACCAACTCATTGCTCAGGTTACCTCTCTGTTTAGAACCAACAAAGTTTTTAGTTTCAACTCTTAAGTACTTCCTGTCAGGCTTCTTGCTTCAGTTCTGTTGTGGCTTTTTATGCACACAGTAATTTTTGTTAACAATAAAAGGGTTGTATACATAGTTGGGATAAAAGGAAAAAAACTGGAGTTTCAGAAAAGAAAATTAATTATCAGTGTCAGAATTTGGCCTCACAATTCCTACAAACATGAAAAGTCAGCGTTCTATTAAAACTCCAGAAGATGGTTTGTCACAAACCCCATGAACTGGAGCACAAGGGCTACTTCAGCTGCTCTGCTATTACCTGCTGGTTTTGGAGACAGCAGTAGCAATTGGCCAGCCACCAGAATTTCCTGTTATAGTGAAACAACCTGTGGTACCATGTAAAATTCATTCCTAAAACCAAGGGCCATGAAGTTGGCTAAGCCCAGCCAATAGATCCTTTGCCCAACTCTTCCCTTGTTCAGCTTTCTCATAGCCATGGCAGGAGACAAAAGATTAAGAGGTTGCTAAGGCAAGTTCTGTGTAGGTATTTCACACTCATCTCAAAGATACAGTTTTCTATTCTGTCACTTGTGTGATTTTATTTTGTATGTACATAGACAGATTCCTTGAATCATCACATAAGTTATAAATTCCATTTTGTTTCCATGAACTGTGAGTCTCCCTGTGCCTGGGGCTGTCATGTGCTAACAAGAGACAGGAGGAGTGCCAGAGTGTCAGTCATTACAGACTCTTTCCATCTAGTTTACTCTTAACTAGGAGGGGCAAATGAGGAACGAGAGCTTAAATAAGGACAGCATATATCTCCCACAGGGAACCAAGACAAAGCAGCCAGGTGGTAATGTTTGGATTTCAAAGCCAGGAAGGATTTTTGGAAGCAGAAATGGCTTGGTCAGGAAAGATAAAATGATGCACGGACACACCAGAGAGGTCTTGAGACACAGAGACGGTGGGGAGGCAGTGGAAGCCTCTTCTTTTTCATTGGAATAAACTAATGTCTGTGCTTCTGGGGATTGGGAGGGGAAGGCCCCTGAGCACCAAAGGGGATCTCACAAAATCTCAAGGAAAATTCAACAGTGAGGAAACGTAGGCAGAGAGTTGTATGTGTGTTTACTATTTCATATGGCTCCGTGTCTCTCTCGTGGTCATTAAAGTGAAGAATGGCTGCTTTTGAGACAGTTTGCAAAGTCTGTGCATTCCCTGATTCAGTTCTGTGGGATCCTGGAGAGAGAAATTGTCACTCAGATGTTGACTGTAACTGAGCTCTGGGAAAGAGTGTGTCAAAGCTGTGGGGTGTCAGCAGCATTTGCAGGGTCTAAACCAGGGTCTCTCCTTTTAGAAAACAGAAGAGATTGCCTGGAGACCCAGGGCAGATAGGAAAACTTCAGCGTGTTTTTATGTGGAAACAGACAGAGGCTTTGAGAGAGCCTCACAAGAGGTATAATCTAGGCTGTAGTTTCTCAGTCTCTGAATTCTTACCTGTAGCGAAATGAAACTGAGTGAAAGAACACCAAGGCTAGCACATAGTGAGACAACAAGCGGGACCATTGGTGGCTCCAAGCATTATCTGGCAAACACACGGACACAAGCGAGCCGCAAAATGGAAGTCAGACCACGTACATAATCATAATTTGCACTGAACCCAGGAGTAATAATTCCCACCAGCAGACAGGCTGTTAGCTCAGGCTTAGTGCCATGCTACAGTAGCTACAAAGCTGCTGACTGCTTGGAGCATGGGAGAAGGCAGCCCCTGGCTGCTTGCAGCGTGGTCAGGGTAACTCCCCCTGCAGCTGCCCCCGTGCACCCTGTGCCTGAAGGACGCGGGTCGCGCTGCCAGTCACTGGCTGTGTGCTCACAGGGCACGGTGGCCAGTGTGCCCCAACAGCTTTCTAGCATGGAGGCAAAGCACAAGCTCCTCTGAGGCAATTTCAAAGGACTGAAATGCTCAAGAGGATAATGTGGAGCAAACTGATGCAAATGGTTCTCTGCATAAACTGCAATTTTTGTAATTTGTTTAGGGAGCGAAGGGAGTGCATTTTGCTGTATGGTTTTGGTTTGCATAAATTCAGAAAGTGCTCTGAATTTTTTTTTCTGAAAATATAACTTAAATGTTGAGAGGGACGTGAAGGTTTTGTGATGAAAGGAAAATAATATAATAGGAAAATGGGGGATTAATGTGGTGTCCATGTTCCAGACATACTAGTTCTGAAAATAGATGAACTGGTTAGATTACCTTGTATGATATTTACATATGTAAATGGACATATAACTATCAATCAATATTAAATATTAGTGCATATTTACTGTATAATAATTAATTCAGCTTTATAAGCAAATTAAGATTGCCTCAAATTTACATACAATGTGAAGAAAAGTCCCTTTATCCTCTGTAACTGCAGCATTTGGCAGATTCAGGAATAAATAATCTTTTGTGGCAAGGGTATGCCTTATCAAACATATGCAGATCAGGGCTAATTAATGCTAATTAAGGTTTCCTGTCTATCTAGCTGGAAAAACGTCCAAATGTTATGAAATCCAGTTAGTATGCCTATTACCCTAATTGTTTTATATGGGATGGTTCTTAATTAAAATATGTAAATTTACCTTAATTGCTATATACTAATAGAGGTTCATGTTATCTCACTAAAAATGACAAGATGGTGAGGAGGGGTACTTAAACAAATAATTCTGATACGTTTGTAAATAAATGACCTTTACTCAAAATTATTTTTAATTGGAAATTGGCAAAAGGAACATTTTGCCATCTATGTTTCTCTTTAGTTTTAAATAATGTCAGAATTTATGGTTCTTTGTTAATATAGATCTGGTGACATTGCAGCTTAATTAAGACTACTAAACAAGTCAACATTTTGTGTGTTTACTACATGTTTCAAAATTGTTTGCTAACCTCACACTGACCTTCAGAAATGTCATACTTTACAATATTAATCTTTATTTTTGCTATTTTTTTTGTTTTGTGTTTTGATTTTTATCTCTTTTAATCATATGGTTTTATTTGTGAAGTTTGAGGTACTGGTGTACTTTTGCTGGTGCCTGGCCTGTGCCTTTGCAGCAGAGAGGGGCTGGTGAGCTGCACCTCTTTGAGCATCACCCATGACTGTAGGACAGGGACTTTGACCACCTGTGGGAGGATAGTTCCCTTGTCTGCTGGGACATGACTGAGGCCCACACAGGTTTCCACATAAGGTCTTGTGTGGCCTCTGACCAACACAGAAGCAGTATTTGGATGATATTTTGTTTGGCAGTTCGTAGGTGTACAATATTGGCATTTTCTTTATAATTATCATGCCATTTCACACACAGAGCAAACATTTTTCTCCTCTGATGTAAAGAATTTAATAGGAGAATCTGCTAATTTAGAGAACTGCCCTATAGCTGTAGCTTTTTTTAAAACACCTGGTACATTTTATCTTGTATTACATGATCTACATCATTAACGTAAGCCTCACTTTGCAAAATCCATCTGAAAGTATTTCCTATTTTGCAGGATATTGTAACCAATGTTTCTCCAAGGATTGTGCGTGGAACTACTTCAGGTCCTCTGTATGGCCCAGGCCAAGGCTCTTTTCTAAACATTGAACTGATCAGCGAGAAAACAGCAGCATATTGGTGTAAAAGCATTGCTGAACTGAAGGCTGACTTTCCAAACCATGTAAGTGCCATTTAATCATAAAGATGCAACATACTTACTTGGAATCTCTAGTTTACAGGTCTATGAAACCCACATATTTAGTATCTTTTCAGTAGAATGCAAATTGCTTTATTGACATACAAGTACACTGTTAAAAACCAGAAAAGCCCATCCTAATAATATTTATGACAGAAAATTCTGTGAAATTGCTGTCATGCAGAGAACAGTCATGATTTTTTAATTAGGCTGATGTTTACTTTCAAATAGATAATAGCAAGGGAAAGAGTTGACTCAGCAGTTCTGTTGTGAATAATTTTGTGTTTAAGATCATATGTAATTTATAATAAGAATTATTACTGTGATTTGAATTTGATCATAAAATGAATATGTGTTCTTTTCATTCTTAATCCAAATGTGACAGATGCTTATAGTATTTTTATAAACAATTGGGTACTCTAGGTGAAAAAACCCAATACTTAAAGTTAACTTCACTACAAGGATAGAGTTTTGTTAGAGACTCTTTGGCTGTGGGGAATATCTGTCTCTGCAAGGTAATAATCACAGCTGGGAGCAATGACACCAGCTAGCTGGCATAAATGGTTTTCAGCTACTGTTCTTGTGAATAAGGACAATGAGGTAGAAAGTAAAATTCTCCTCAATCATTATCTTGAATGGATAGAACTAGCATTTGCAGAGCCTGCATATCCTCTATCTTGAAGTTATTACCTCCATGCTTCAACTATGAGCAAAATAAGTGAACATTCCTGAATACATTAAGACATGAAGATAATCAAGAGATTTTTTCTTATTCCTGGTGTTTAAATGTGCACATCAGCAAGTATGAAAGTGTTTAAACATTTTGTATTGACAGTAAGAGTGCTGCATGTTTAATATCCTACTTCCCTGTCAGTGGACTGTGTGTTTCTTCACTGACATTCTCGTCACTTTATTTACTGTGGCTGAGCTTCAGCATAATGAAAGCATGAACCCAAAGATAATATCCTATTCCCTAATTTTGATTTTTACATCCTCTGTAAAAGTCCTGGATATTGCATGCAGGCAGACTGTTGGCCATTTCTGCTGTGGGAATGCTATCCCACTGCAGTCTTCACCAAAAATCCCTCACAGCACTTTATGCCTGAGATCAAACCATTCTCTTCTATGAGAAAAAGCACTAGCAGCATTTCAAAAGGAAGATTTGAATTTTCTGAGACCTAGCGTTGTGTGTGGGATGAAGAAGTCCCACTCTTCCAGAGTTCCTGGGGTGAACATCTTCTGATCATCCCTCATTATATGTGAGTTATTACTTTGAGAATGTGAATTCAGTTTCTGCACATTGGCTATGGCTGCTACTGTGGCATCTTTGAGGTTGGTAATGCCTGCGTGGGCATAGGGGAAGCAGCACCCCACAGTAGACCTTGGCATTGCTTACAGGGATTTTTAAAACATGCCTGTGAACTCATCTAAGAACTGTCATATAATTATAATGGTAAATTTGTTGCTAACTGAAAACAGAATTTTGTTCAGAGGAGAAGTCTCTTGGTGCTTATTTTGAGATATTCTGTATAATTACAGCTCGCAGAATTTTCTTCACCCAATTGCTGTTCACTCCTCTAGAAAGGGTTTTTCAACATTGTGTCTCTTATTAAAACCAAAACCAGTTTCTGAGAACTGTTTACGTGAACCTAATTAATGACATTTTCTGCTCAAATGAGGGCCAAACAGATGAGGGCACAAGTGATTACAATAAAAAAACATATCTTACTAAGGCAAATTTTAAAAGCAAATCAAAAGTTCCACATAATTAATTTTGCTGTGAAATACAAGTAAGTTAGAGTAAGATTTATGTTACAGATGAAAAGGATACGAGCAAAATAGCAACCTCTCTAGGAAAGGATCCCACAACAGCATTCTATCTCGTGCCATTGGGAAGAAGCAAACCATAAAGGGCAGCTAAATTCCCCCAACAGAAGTTAGGATGTAAACTGAATTTTGCAATGTGTTGTGCAGAAGAGGACCACCAGTCACAGCTTCGTGGGCAATGCCACTTAACTGTGGCATTTTGCCTTTTTAAATCAGGAACTAGCATCTCCCTTGTGCTGTCTTCAACCCCTGCAGTGGGTGGCCTCATTCTTTGTCTCTTATGTCTTCTGATTCTTGCTTGTAGCTTGCAAATATCTTTGACTGTCAGTCTTTCCCTTTCTGCTCTTCTATTAGCTCCTCCCTTTGACCCCAAATCCACTTCAAGTGGATGAGGGAGAAGCTACCACCACCAGGAACTTGCTTCACTGCCACCAGCAGCAAATAAAATATTGTAAGGGTCCAAGCAGAGGAGAAAGCATAAGGTGTCTGGATTTTGTATGTTACCTGGTAAAGTATTATCAAAAGCTGCTTACTGGGGTCAACCTACCACAGGTGGGAAATGCATAAATGTCAGTTCATGACTAGGCCATAACTGGGACATGCAGTGGTTAAAGTGCTTTAGTTGGTGGGGTGAAAGAACTAACACTAATGTCACAACAAGTCCCACTTTCATATTTTATTCACCAAGGAGATACATGGTGTATTGGTGTACTTTTCAGCCAAAACGTGGCTGAAAAAATGACAGAGTATGGTACATTCCAGAAATTAGTTTACCTAGGAAATATAAATTCAGCTAAGTAGAACTCACCTAATAATATGAACAGGAATTAAAACGGTGCAGGAAAAAAATTTGCTTTTATGTTAGCAAATGTCTACAAAATTTAATCATTGGGAAGTAGCTGAGAAAGTTGGGAAAAAAGTTATAAAGCCTGGGAGGAGAACTTACTGCTTAAATTTTATATTCATATACTTGACAATAGCTACAATTTGGCCATTATCTGTGCTGGGAACTGTGAATACTGGTGGTGGCAGTATGTCTTGGTGACCTGGTAAAGCAAGGAGCTGTTTAGCATTTGCACTGAGGAGAACAAGCTTGAAAAGAGCAAGGTTTGAAAATAGTAAAATACTCCTCTGCAGAAAAATGTATACCAAGGTTACACTAAGAAGGTGATGAA
The DNA here is from genome assembly GCF_031753505.1 of Anomalospiza imberbis. Classification (NCBI taxonomy): domain Eukaryota; kingdom Metazoa; phylum Chordata; class Aves; order Passeriformes; family Viduidae; genus Anomalospiza; species Anomalospiza imberbis. The sequence continues at coordinate 13,413,689 of NC_089689.1, forward strand.
CGCAATTGCCAAATAGTCTTTCTACACCTTCTTATAACTCCTGCCCTATAGATGATAATAAAGCAAGCAAATCAATTAAAAACCTCAATATGCAAATTAGTTTGGGTCTGGGTACATGCAGGAGGTCACAGCAGTACAAATAAGGGCTTTGACAGGACACTCCATGAAATAGATTGCAGGGGAAATGTCATTCCCTACCAGAATAAAAGAAGTCCATCACAAACAAGCAAATGTCCAAGAAATTTGTACCACAGGGAAGAACTGGGATCTTGAAAGAAGATGCCAAATTTAATATTTTTAATATTGCTATGTTAGTATACTCAAGTCTTAAAAGTAAGTTTTTGGCCTCCTAGCTCAACACAAATGAGTTTGATCTCCTGCATGACTCTAGGGAATGTGCATAGGATACCAGATTGTCAGCTGTGACACTGAATCTGTGATTCAGATATCAGTGTCATGATGCGTTGAATTGAGAAACCTCTTCTGCTAGAGACAGTAAGTACTCATGGACCCCCAAACTAAGCTGAAAACTCTTGTCTTAATGTTTGTTCTGCTGCTTGTGGAATGTTGCTGACAGTCTCTCTGACAGTTACTCAGCAGAGAGCAGCTTTTAGGGGCCGAAGCTGTTAAAGATGTATTTTTGTTCAACATTTTGTTCAGAATGTCTCAGGAACACCTGCTGGGAGTAGCCCTGCTAGAGGGTGTGTGAGAACAGATCATTGGATCCCAGGCTGGTAACAGTCTTCTTTGCAGCATTGTGGGGGTTTTGTTGGTTTTGTATTTGTTTGTTTTTTTTTTAATATCCTGGAATGGTGCAATTAGTTTTTATATTATTAATTTTATTTCTACCATAGAAGTATGAAATGAGGCTGTTGGTTTTGTTTGGATTTGGTCTTTGTGGGTTCTTGGTTTGATTTTTTTTTTTTTTAATTTAGATAACAAACCCAGATTTGGTTTAATTCTACCTTGTGAGGATAGGAGAGGATAAAGGGCTACAGAGGAAGAAAAATCTTAACAGGCATATATGAGTACATTGCTCCTACAAATAAATTTTGTTGCAGAAACATGCAATGTTCAAAGAAATGAAGTTATAAGGTAAATAGAAATAGACTTGCACCAGTTATTTGAATATTTTGCATGGGGAGGTTAGATTGGTTTGCCAGTGTGATCCCTGAAGTGTCCTACATATCAATCTTGTGTTGGACCAGCTCAGGTTTTAAAGATAGGTTTCGTCTACAGACTGGGAATAACATTAATCTATTTATTTAAACATTTTTCCTCGCTAAGTCTGCACTAATAGTAGACCCTGTAATCTGGTTACTGAGAGGGATTCACCAGAATATCTAAAAGTGCTGTAGATCTCCTTCGAGACTTAAAATTAAGGGACATTAGGTGGAAAACTTCTTAAGATACAGAGGACTCATAGGCTTCACAGCTTTACTGTGAGAAGGTCGAAGTTGGATTTCTCACTAGAGGTATTAGTAATAATTTATTTTTGCAGGTATTCTTATAGCTTTTGCTTTTAATGAGTATTTAGAGGCCTGTGGGATGCTGTACATAATATTTGCATTGCGAGACACCAGTCACAGGCTTGCTTTAGATTATAAAAAGCAATAGTTTTGCTCTTCCTATGCCTAGTAGATAGCTTTACCTTTCCATCACAGAGAAATGATACTTTGTACTCCAAATACCTACTAAATTGTATCTCCATGTGATAAATCTTATGTATCTTGACAAGCTCAGTATCTACCATCTTGGAATAAAACATTTCTAAACAATCAGGTAGGGCCATGCCCATGTGGACCTCACTTGGTACCAACATCAACCCATCATCTTAATGGGGAGGGGATGTGCTGTGCATTCTCAGGCTTATCAGAGGCCTTTGCTGGAGGTCCAGATGCTTGTGCATGTAAACTGGAAAGGACAGAGCACGAGGGGAGAGTGCAGAACAGCTACCTGGGTTGTTTGATCTGAATTTTGGGCCCACAAATCACATTAAAAAAGCTCCAGAAGTTGTTATTGCTGCAGCTTAAACTTCCCAAAGCCAGCCATCATGGATGCTTGGTAGGAGGTGAAAAAACCCACACAGCAGTTGTTAAATTCACCATATGGAAAAGATCCCTTTCACTACAGAAAACTGGCAGTAGGCCCATTCCCTTAACATCAGAGGAAATCCTAGCTGAAAAGGGAAGATGAGGTTGGAATAAGGCACTTGCACTCATTGCCTTGTCCAGGAATGAAATCACTTGGCCCTAGAGAGTGTGGAGCACGAGAATGACCGTAACTCCTCCATTTCCAGTACGACTGTGGTGGGTAGAAATGAAGAGATCTCAGAGCACATGACCACATCTCCTTTTTCTCTTTGTCATTCACCACAAGAAAAAGGAAGGGTGAAAAACAGTAAAGAAAAATGCTTCCTAAAAAAAGAGAAGGAAAAAAGCTGCCCCCAAAGAACAGCAGACACATTGACAACATACCTCTGCATGTTCCAGGGAAGCTTTCACTTTTCCCCCATCCTGAGGGCGTCCCCATTGCTCCTGATCCTGGTTCAGCTCTTCGTGAGCCAGCAGGATGCATTTTTCCCATGTTCAGTCTAAGGAGGAATTCAGCAAGAAGTCTGATTTACACAATGAACAAAACCAGAGGCTAGTAACAGAAATGTTGATGTGTTGTGTCTTCGAGATCACATTTGCTTATAAGGAAGGAAATTTTTTTGGAAAGGCTCTTCCACAACACATAAAATCTGCTTAAGCCTCACATGACCTGAATCTTAATATAGATGGGTCTGAGCTCTAAAATACAGTGGTATAAATTTTCATTCCTTGAGGCTTAGGTGTTAGTAAAAAAAAAAAAAAAAAAAAAAAAAAACACCAGAAAATACAGGAAAATTCTCATCTATCATCTTATCTACCAGCATGTTTTGATAGTCATGTTTGCTATAGCAGAACTGCTTCAGCCTTGAAAAGTAGCAGAGAAGTGGTGTGGAGTCAATGTAAAATCTCTTTTCTGGGAGAGATCTGGGGAACTACAGGCTTAACATCTTTTATCCTTGTATGCAAATTGGTAAAAGCTGTTCTAAAAAACAGAACTAGTAGAAAGAAAACAAACAAAAGAGTGAAGAGCTCCCTTTGTAGTATGTTATGCCTTAAAAAAAAAAAAAATTCTTTGAGGACATCAAGAGAAATTCAGATTATAAAATTGAGCTAGGATTTCCAGAAGTATTTGGTAGGGTCCTTCACTGAGGAATTTGAAAGAAATTAAGTTATCATAAGATTAGAGGAAGAAACCTAGATGAATATAAACCAGTTAAACATAGGAGACAATGTTAAGGAATAAATAGTCGATTTTCACAATAGATAGAGAGCTGCAGGAAAATTCTTTAGGGATCTGTACTGTGTTCTGTGCTATTTAAAATGTTTATTAACAGTCTGGAAAAGAGAGAAAATTTTAAGAATGTAAACTTTGCTGATGTTATGTAGGGAGATAAAGATGAGAGCTGACATAAAGATTTGTGAAGAATCTTGCATTACTGATTGACTTGCCAATGAACGGCCAGGGAAAAAAAATGAGAGTAGTATGCAGATGAGAAAAACTAATGATAAATTTATATGTACAGTGAGTGATTTTAAGCAACTATACTAGGGTTACAGTAAGAGAGCACTATGAAAATCTCAGCCTAATGCTGAATAACATTGAAATAAAGCTTATCAAACACAGAATTTTTTAGGAAAGGAAGAAAACAAAGCAAAACCCATCACTATGTCAGCATGCTGATTCATTTTTTTTTTCACTTCACATTTTGAATACACTTTGTGGTTCGCATCTTGCTGGGTTGGAACCAGAAGAGTGATAGGTGGAAATGAGTGATAGGAGATTCTTCACCACATGGCTTGGCAGCTGTGGAGCTCATACTCATGGGGCATTGCCAGTCCCAGAGGTACACACAGGCTGAGAAAAACCTACTGGAAAAACTATCTGAAAGCATCACCTCTGACTCAGGGAATTCTTAAAAGCTGGGCAAGTTTTTTTGGGATATACTACTGTGAGCTTGCCCTAGGGAGCTGCTGCTGGTGCATGTGGGAGAAGGGGCACTGAGCTGTGTAACCCATTCCTGGGGATTTACAGTCAGTGCACAAAGAGGAGCTCTTAGGTTTGCACCCAGGATCAGAAGCCCTCTCTGCCTCCCAGTCCTGTCTCAACCTTTGGACCATTGTTCCTGTATTACATTTTGACAACCTGATTAGCATGTAACTACATTACTTGAACTGAAGCTGAGATATAGATATATTTTGTACTAGTCTGAAATGATGTGCTAAGGGGTTTGTAGTTCAAATACTACTTTCAATTTACTAAGATTTGCTGCATTTCCAGAGGTCACCTCAGACAATCCTACATACAGTAATACAAGAAAATCTGCTAAAAATTTGCCCACGACAGTATTTGATCATGCAAGTTCAAATGACCATGCAGTACATGTCATAATGTTTGATGCCAACTGCACAATATTCACACAGTGTTGTTTTTTTATTCTAATTTTTTTTCCAAAATATGATTCTTAATCTGGCAAAGAAGTGGAAAGAAACACATACTCTGGCCATCAATTTGAGGGAATTTTGTTTTAGGAAAGCATATCTGTTGCTGGAAACTGGAATTTGCAACTGAAAATAGAACCACATGGTACGTTCAGTGAGATTTTTACAATCAATTTATGATTCAGATGTACATGTTTGTGGTGACAAATTAGGACTTTGAGGAAAAATGTGAGAAGGTCTTTTATGTTTTGCACTTGGAAACTACTGCTTTGTTGAGAAACTTTGTTGAGAACTAGTTTAGTGCAGAACTGTACTTTCTTCCTAGACATGTTATAAAGCCATGCCTCATTTTGTCTTACTATCACAGCTAAGGTTTGAAAAATAGTGAGTAGTTCAGTAAGGCAGAAGACTATTTGTACATATGCTAAGAATATACTTTTGATTTAAAAAGTGACTTATTGATCCCTGGAAAAAAAAAATTCAGAGTTCTGTGTGGACTATGAACACATCTTTAAAACTTTAGCCTTGGGGTAAGAAGTAGGAGAAAATTAAAGCAGTTTCTGAAATACTTCACCAACCATCTCCTAGAAAATGACCCAATCTGCTTGATTATTGGAAAAGACAAATTCCTTAATGGCTAGCATCAGCTGAAGCTGCTTCAGGATGTGCTTTGGCAGTTGCTGCTAAAAATTCCTTTCTGCAGAGATATGTGAGCGGTCATTAAGTAGGAGTATTGACAAAGGAAATGCCCTAAACATAAAGACGGTATGATTAAAAAGATATTTCTGGAATATAATTCTGCTGACAGTGACATGAAGAGTTACATATTTCTGTTCATCTTATTAAAGTGTGAACATGCAGACTATTATTTAGAGGGAAAAGACAATCTTTTAAAAATCCCAACTGTTTTATCAGTTTGGTGAGTTACTGTGTGTACAATGGAGTGCTTCAAAATTATCTGTGTGATCTGGTTGGGTATCAGGAGTGTAGATTGTAGAAATGTCCTTCATAAACTGCAACAAAGGAAATGGCATCATGTGTTAAACCCCCTGTATGCTCAGATATCCATTTCACCCCCTCAATCTGTGCTTAAAATAGCAATAACAACCTTGGTGCAGGGCATTTCCTGGAGATTAATAACTGGCCAGGGTTAATGGCCCTCAGCAGTGCCTCAGGCCATCAACTCCTCCCAGCCAGTCATTACTCCCTGGGAAATGCCCTTTTCAGGGTACTTATTGTTTTAATATTAAGATGTAGATGCAATTGGATGGAGATAAAATGACCTTGTGGCAATCTTGCAAAATAAATGTTAAAATAAAAGCAAAATTCTAAAATTGTTAAGTCAACAACCCATCAAAATTGAAATCTGAAGTTTGTAAAAATGACAAAATTCTGCTAGTCTGATTACCAGTGCAAAATATATATCCCCTAAATCTCTTCCCGATTTCCACTTCATGTTTGTCATAGGCAATTGGCTAAATTATAGAATTTGATCTTTTAAAATGTACAGTACCTTTGACATTAATTTTACTGTCTGTGATATTATTTTAGTCTTTTATGAAGCACTGAGTGTATGTGATTTAGATAAGTCTACTTTTTCATCTTTTATATTATAATATTTTTATTACAATAATGATAGGAAAACAAATGTATGCCTGATCAAAGTAGTAAGTGTATGCTGTTCCTGTAGCCCATATTCTGTATATTCTGTGATGTGATTTGCATTTTAGGCATTCTGCTAGAGCTCTAATGAAGAAAAATATGGAGGCTAGGTCTATATTTAAAAGGCTTGCTCACATACTTATGTAGGCTAGGAATACTAAAAATAAAATGGCATCTAACTGCTGTCCTGGCAGAACCTAGTGTAGATGCAGTTCTACCAGCAAACTGTTTATTTTTGTTCAGAAGCAAGTGCGGCGTTTGCTGCTCTGAACTGTGCCGGTGGTAGGAGAGCTGGCTCTCTGCAGACATGTTCTAGCTCAGACAAGAAAGGCAGAGGCACATGCTTGAATCTATCACAATTAGAGCCAGCTTTCAGTATGATTGACAGCAGCTGGACTATATCCCAGCCTCCTGTGCTTTCTGGGGAGGGGGGCTAGGGAAAGATCTCAAATTCTGAGTGAAATGTGGGAATAAAGTGTTCCAAGATGTTTTTTCTTTTCTTTATCTACCAAGAGGAACATGTAGATTAGCAGAATACTTAGTGGGCTCTGAACTGATCTTATTCTACACCCTCAATACTCTTGGTAGCTTCTAAACTTTTTATGCACATTGTGTTTAAGAACTATGACCATAAACTTTTACATAGTCTTCATTACTAAACTTCTCATACCTGTCAAAATTCCATATTCTAGATCTCAACTCACCCTGTTTTATATTTTAATTATTTTGTTTGTTTGGTTTGGTTTTTTTTTTTTTTTTAGTTTTGTTTTTTGATTTTTTGTGGGTTTGTTTTTTGGGGGTTTTTTGGTGGTTTGTTTTTGGTTTCTGTTTGGGTTTTTTTTTTTGTTCTAACAAACTGTGCTTAAAGGAACAACTACTAAACATGCAAAATGATGTGGCCAACAGGATCCAAAAAGCAGTCTTGTAATCTTCATACAGTCTTAGTCTAATACACGGTTGTGTGAACACAGACATTCCAACCAATTACCAAGGGATAGCAAATTGCCGTGTGTCAGTGTGGTAACTACCCCTATTGGGAACTTGCAGCAAATACAGCCTGGTTCAATTTAATATGAATTTCTTCAATTTTGGACATAGCAAACCAGCCTTACCTCCTATTTTATGGGGTTTGAAAGAGCACTAGAGCAGCCACCAGCTGCAGGTGTGCTCATGGGTAGGTAACTCATAAATCAGCAGTAACCTGTTTGTGTGTTGAAACCTTGTATGCAGAGCTAGTGGAGATGGTCTTTTGAGTGTTGAAGGAAGTGTGTGACAGTAAGTACTTATTTACTGAACACTTAAACCCAAATAAATATTTTAAAGGCTTGTTTAAAGGAGACTTAAGTACATTCTTTGTTGTAAGCCACGTAGATTAAATGTAAACTAAGAAACCAACAGAGTGCTTTTCTCGCCTATTTCCTGCCACTAAGCTTCCCAGTCTCACAAATCTCAGGAAGAATGTTTTTTCACTGGTTATTTTTACATCTTTCTCACATTTTTAGGTGCAGGGTTCCTAATCTATTTCAATTTTAATTTTCTTTTACTTCTTTTTATGTTTAATATTTTTATAAAATTGTATTTACATTGATTTTTCTGTCTATACATAATAGCTAATTTAAGTCTTATGTTTGGAAAAAAATATATTGAAGCTCTATTCCTAAATTTCAGGGCAGCATTTATAAAAGTCTGCTTCACTTTTCTTGCAGTGTAATATAATATGATAGACTTATTCTTAGCTACACCATTCTTGGCCACCTAGCCATTTACGCTCTCTCTCTATAACTGTATTAAAATCTGAATATGCTTGCAGAATGTTTCATTTAAGTTATAATCAGCTCAGATGAGAGTATCTAAAGATTGTGAGATTTTATAGGAACCCCAAATTCTTACTTGTGTGCAGTGTGTGCGTCTTAAAGTGGAGAGTGGGCATTAAAAATGTACGTGTGTCATATTTGCATTCTCTCAATGGCTCTCTCAGCACACATCTGATTCCTAGTAGGACTTTTGCCTTTGATTCTGCCAAAGGCATCCACACTTCACATGATTTATTTTCGATTTATCTTTTTGGGAACACACATACTCGCAGCTGGGACATTGATAAAAATCTCACCAACATGAGGTGTTTCATTTGAATAATCATTTGAATGAGGCTATAAGGCTGTAGAAAATTCAATGCATTTTAATTTTAAAGTGTCCAATCACATAGCAATATGCTGAACAAGTTAAGTAACAATTTTATTAAACTTCCAAATACACAGTGAAAATAGTAAGGCCTCTTTCAGTTTCTCAGCATCTTCACATGAGCTTCCCTAAAATATGAAGAGGTGGGTCGAACTGGCTCTTGAGGTGGAAACATTAGTCAGAAGGTAACTGCCAACTTACAGCCCTTAATTTTGTATCTTCTTTGCTGCTGGAGTGTAGCCAAAAAACTACTTGGGTCATCAGACATAGCAGCTAGCTAGCTACTTAAGTAAATTCTAATGTCTGCATAGAAAAAAAAGCTACCCACTCATGAGATTTTTCTGATCATATCACAGATGGGAGCACTGCAGACCTGCCATCAGGATGTTCAGTGCTTAGTGGCAGTGTTGTTCACTGGATTTTTGGCCTGGCTGGGAAATACCAGGGGATGATAGGAAATATATATGAATAGATCAAGAGAAAACATGGATTTTCATCTTCACGTCTTGAAAAGTTCTGGGCATGACAGAAAGTAGAGTTTCTGTCTTTGATAATGGACTACTTTATTATAATTTTCACTGCAGAATTATTTATATATGATTTTTTTTTCCAAATAAAAGATTCTGGTGGGGATGGATCCCATTGGTCTTGCTTTGGCCATTGTAAAGATAGCATGTTTTTAGCCCTGTGAACATTTGCAGATTGTCTCTGATCATGAGGTGAGTCCACACCATTGATCAGGCAGGTTTGGGACTGTGAAGAAGCTCTCCTCTTTGTGAAGTCCCATACCTAGACCAATACCTAGGGAAATAGTATTTATGTACTATTTATATATATAGTATTAAAATGCAAAAAATATTTAGGGACCGATAGGTCTCCCCCATGCAGCTGGCATTTAAAGCCATCAGATAACGTCCTGAAGATAGGACAAGCTTTATAGCCTGTTCCTACACATCTTAACTACCACACCCTCACCTCTCAGTGCAGTCTAACTGAAGAGTGGTTTGTGCAAAATCAGGTAAATTGTCACTGATTTTCAGTATATCACTATGAGGATAATGGTGCACAGAGAGAGAGTGGGTGAGTTGTGGAGGATGCAACCTGGCTGACAAAATCATTTAGTCCTTCCAAGCATCCCTCTGGCACCAGCAATGTCACATGATGAAGTAGATCACGGGGCTCTGAAGTGTAAAAAGGGAGGGGTTTTTTCTCTCTGGTCTCTGAGTCACAATTTTCTCCTCTACTAGCACTGATACTGCTAGCTTTCTTGAGCCTTCAAAATCCAAGGAAGTGAATTAAAAGAAGCCCTGGGAACAAGAGAAGAGATAGGATGGACTTGTCAGAGATGCTAAGAGACAGATTTGACCTGGGGAATTGCTAGCTGACAGAGTGTAGGGGTTAGGAAACTGTGATGAAGTTATTCGTTCTGTATTTATTCTCTTTATATTTTCTGCTGGACTTGTTTTATAATAAGTTAAGCAGCTTTGCTGCTGAGTAATTGGGGAAATGTATCTGTATATATCTAGAGGCAGCCGAGGTCTGGAAGGGATCTTAGGGTTCCTTTCAGTCAGCAGCTGCTCATTCCCTTCGTGGGAACAGCCTACATGCCTTGAACATCTTTGTCTCCAGTTGGCTTCCCCTCTCAGAGGGGCACCCTGCAGAGAGTTGCCTGTATTATTGTGAAAATAAAGAGCAACAATTAGCAAGGTGCTCAAAGAACTGTAGTTAAAAGGACTTTGTGTATATGGGCAGAGTATTTGATAAGAGAAAAATTTCTAAAGGTGGAGGAAAAAATTCACAAATTTATGTAGCCTTTTGCCAGCCTTGTTTTTCTTATGTGGTCTTGAGAATCAATAACGTGTCAGCACCCTGGTGAAAAGCTTTTGCTACAGGTCATAGCATGTGTCTGAAATACCATAGAATTAGATATATCCTTTTTCTGTTAGCTTCTCCAATAATGTATTGGCCTCCTCTGCTTTCTCTTTATATTAAATCAGTGTGGAAAGCACAGAAATACAGCAGGGGCATGCCAATTCCACAAGGGCTTGCAGGCATTGTTAGAAAGAAATACTGCCAAAAATTAGTATCTGTCTTTACTCTTCTCTTGGATTCATCCTTTATTTCCATACACTCATGTATTTGTTTTCACTCATTATCAAAGAGACTAAAGGTTGAACTAGGATAGGTCTCCTATTAAAAATAAAATCCCAGATATTCTATCAAATTTCCAGGGAGGTCTTTAGCCACATAGGTAATTTTCAATATAATCTGAAGGGTTTACCTGAAGTACTGAAATTTTCAACAGTATGTCATAAAATGGACATATTTCTTCTAGTTCTTCTAGTCGTGTTAAATATTTGAGCTTCCCTGAAGTGCTCTATAGAGATGCTATATTCTCTTTCATTGTACATATGCTTTGGGGAACTCTTATTCCATGGTTCCCTTTTCACTGTTCAGAAGTACCACATCTTAATTAGAGTGCCCTGAGTCATGAGGGAACATGAGGGATGCATCAGATCTTTTTTTTTTTTGACCACCTTTTTTTCAGTTAGCAGGACTCTCACTAGGTCACTTTTCATTTTCATTTATGCACATTTCCATGTCTGTGATGTGTGCCTGTGCATTTCTGTGTAAGCAGGGCCAAGGTATCTCCACTGCTGCCCCGATAGTGCTGACACAGTGCTGAGTCTGACGTGGTAGAGGGGCACTTACAAAACCAGATCCCTTGTTTTCTACAGGTACAGCAAGTTCTTACGTGCAACCTGTTTAGCTTTCTGCTCCCATCAAAGACACAGTTTGTGTTATTTTACAAAGAAAAAGGTTTGTTCATGACCTTTGGGTTTTGTTTGTACGAGGGTGTTAGAACCTAACAGCTCTAGGCCTGATTTTGAAGTGATAGCCCAGTGTGGTCACTGAAATCCATGAAATAATCTCATGTGATAGGTGGATCTCATTGATAGAAGTAGAGTCACCATATGAAAATAACTGCCTTTAAAAATAAGCATTTCTATTTAGCCTGGGATTAGAATCTTTGGTGTTTTGTTCTCATGCTAATTTTTTAATGTAATACATAGAGCAAATCATAGCATTTTCAAACTTATATCAACATCTTTCTAGACTTAGCTGTGTGCTGATAATGTTTGGCCTATTTTTGTGTTGCACTGTTGTATCTAATTTCCCCTTCCTTTAAAAAACAAACAGGAGATCTCTCTATAAGGTAACAAGGCACAGAAAGTGCTTTATTCAGAAGGTTTGCTACAGCTGAGTAATAAACATACTAATATCCCCTACTTGTCCCATTTTCATATACTCAAATATATGTATTTTAAGTGCAAGTGAAGGAGGAAAACAATGGATGGTTTAAGATTGTTAAATTATTTACTGGAGAGTAAATTCCCTGAAAAAAAGAAGAGTGAAGAGAAGCAGAATTGCAGGTCAGCAGTATCAAGACATTCTGCATTGCTTGTCTTTATCATCATGCAGAATCTTTTTATTAAGGCAGTGCAGAAAGAATAGATTTATGGACTGAAGGTACGATCTTTCATATGTCCATATCCATCTAGATTGACAGTTCCTACCAACATGAATTTCCCAGGAGAGACAGTGTTACTGGTGTCAGTGGATGGCATCATTTACTTCAGTGTTCCATTATTAAATTGATAACAAGATAATTCCTCTGCTTCTCAGAGACATGACAGGTTTTACAATTGTTAACTTTCTTATTGCATGGGATTTGATGTTCTAGGTAGTTTTTAATAAGAAGCTTATTTTTATTTCAGTTCTGCAACAAATCAAAATTTACAAGAATGTACAGGAAAAGAGAAACAAGGCTGAGTGTACAAGGCATCAAAATCAGGCTGGTTTCCAGAGGGTTATTTTTATAGCAGCAAATGTTTGTGCTCCCGTTGTTTTTCAATACTGCACAGTTGAGTGTATTTGTGCAGTACAGAATGTTTGCTGTGCTTGTACTGCTGTCTTGTACAGTGGGTGTTAAAAGTGTTCTGTACATTGGCAATTCTGGCTCTGTTTTTTTGAGGGGGATCATTTCATCAGCCAGTGACCATTTTGAAAAGCAGAGGGTGGCCACTGGTAGCACTGGATAGCACAAAACCTCCAAGAACTTCTCTGCTGGCTCAATGTGGCACAGCTAGGACTCATCCTCAATCTGATGCTGTGTAAGAGGCAGGGTTAGAGAGGAAGGCTGTTGGTGTGAGTCTTGAGAAGTGGAACATCTCGAATGGAACAACACAAAAGTCTTGTGTTGCTGTTGTTACTCCCTCACTGCCAGCTCTTTGCGGGCAGTCTGGCCTACGGCCTGTATGTTTGACTTACATGTGTGAAGAACTACAAGAAGTCCATCTGAAGGTGTTTTTTCCATGTAGATATTTACAAGGTTATTTATTGTGTTATGGAAATAGCAAAGGAGTGTCCTATAAACTGTTCTTTGTGGACTTCTTACCAAGTGCCTGATGGCCCTGTGCTCTTGTAGCTGCACTTGGGCAGGACCTTCAGGAAAGGTTCTGAGCACGTTGGCTTGTTACGATGTGCGGGTGAGAGATGGTGTGGGGCAGAACTGAGTGAAGGTACCCCTCCTTCAGGCAGATGGGGGGTTTAATGCTGTGAAACAGTGATGCAGCTGCCAAGAAGTTCTCCTCTCCTTGTGTTTGTGTAGATGTAGGTGCCTTTTCCACTGGTGAGTGGTGAACTGAACATCTTATTTTTGCCATTGCTCTAAAAAGATTGTATCATCATTGCCAAACACCTTCTTACTAAATGCTTCCTGAGGAATTTTGATTTAAAATGTTTGAGTTTGAACAGACTGAGCAGGTCATGTGGCAAGGCTATACTGCGTTATTTTAAAGGAAAAAATGTGTCTTGAAAGGAAGTTTGAGGTCTTTCCATCTGACCCAAACACAAATACCTTTTGAAGTTTAGCTTGATCAGCAGTATTTCTGTGGGTATTGAAATCTCGTTCTTAATAAAATCTTCAATCTCTGCACCTCATCTTTAAACACCGATTATCTTGTTCCTTATCTCTGATTCCCAAACAAATAGCTGTTAAAAAACCCAGTCCTTCAGCCTTCTTGAAAGCTCCTCTTGATTTTACAGCTTTCAGAGGAGTGGTCTTTAAAGATGATGCTAAGAATCTCTTTCTATTTTTGCAAGGACTATGCACTTAAAAAATAAAATACTGTGTCTTTTTGTCAGTGTTGGAGAAATCAGAGAGGGGTGCATGTTGTGGCCAGCAGCAATGTCTAAACAGAGCATCTATGGACATTATGCAGAACTGCCCTCAAGTCTGGTGCAGCAGTAAGAAGGTATGGGCAGGGAAGAGCAAGGAAAATTTATGGTGGATGGTTTCCTGAAGTGCAGGGAGATTATGCACAGGCCTGGAAGAGGAGGTTCAGAACAGATACAGGCTCTGGCCAGTGTGTGATGACCAAAATAAATATGGTTATCACAAGCATGAGGATAGAAGATTGTGATTTCATTCTGTATGTTGAGAATTTTTCTTAAATTTGCAGGAATTGACAGTGTTCACATTTAAATCCAGATCGCTGAGACTTTTTTTTCAGTCGGTTTGAGTGTACTGAAACTCCTTACTCCCTACAGTGCAGTACTGGACAAATGGTAATAGTCAACGTAGAGTTTTACTGCCTTCTGGCTTTAAATAGATGTGACACAAACTAGACCCAGTTGTTTTTTTGGGTTTTTTTTCCCTCCTTCTTTTTGTTTTGCAGCCTCTTGCAGTGAATTCTGTGTGCTAGGAAAGAAGGATCACTTGAAAACGTACACAGTGGCAAACCTCATCCTTATTATTTCATTTCATTCTATTGCATTCATGAGCCATCCACATAGAGATAATGGATGAGGAAAAAAACATTCACAAGGGAAATAGATTCTAGTTTAAGCTTCCAGGGGATTATTATAAACAGGGAGAAAAATATTTTAAGGATTATGAGAAGTACCTTGTCAGTATTCTTTTAAGTAGAACAACTGCTAATGCATTAGTCACAGAATTGTGTGAAATGTAGCTTTTTACTGCTTTAGCTACAGTATATTCATCTTATAATGGTGTCCTAACTCGTACATTACATACCCGCCCTTTTCCACCTCCCTTCCCTCCAACAAAAAGCAAGTTTTATTGAGGACCTCTTTGTTCCATGAATGATCAGGAAACCGCTGAACACAGAATAGTGTGTGATGTTGCAAACGTGCATTTGTCCCTTTATGGGCATTTGGAGAAATTGTCAGTCACGTTGTGTGGTGCTGGGGTGAAAAGCCCTTGTCTGGTGGCATCTGTCACAGTGATGGTCAGGGAGGGACAGAGTCTGCAGGGCTGCTGCCCTCCCTGGCGTGGGGAGGGGCAGCAGCATCTCCCACAACAGGCAAAATAGCAGTTTGGGTGGAGGAGAAGAGGGAACAGTCTATACCAGCTATGATTTTGATCCGGAATAAGGAATGGGCCAGGGGTCCCACTGTGCTTCAATCATGCACAGTTTGCAGGCAGCCCACACTTGAGCTATGACAAAGCTGCAATTTAGTCAACCCTCATTTACCACTTACCACACTTTAGCAGCAGCTTCATTGTAAGATCTGTCAGGAGTCTACTTTTTAAGCTGGGAAGTGTGTGCAGCCTCACACTTGTGGCTCAAACCACTGTAATTAGCTCACGTCAGGTTGCCACTGAAAATCGGAGGAATCAAAAGGAAGGATGTGCTGTCTGCAGATGCTCCTGGGCAGGGCCATGTGCTGGACTTCCATGAGATAGCAATGGTTTGGGGCTATTAAATTTGTAGGGTTGGTAATGTAGTACATGGCATTGTAGGTACTGAAAATATGAGTGAGAAGAGACTTAGAAGCTGAAATGTGATACTGTTCTCATTTATTACTTTCCAATAAAACCTCTGCCTGTTATCACTTGTAATTCTTACTTTGTTCTTGCTATTCTCTTTTAGGTAGTAGGAGATAATAGTCTTTATTTTCTTTATAAATTTCCATGTGTGATTTTAGGAGTAGATCCAAACCTCAAGCATCACCGATAATTCCCCTCAATGTTCACACATGACAATGATTATTTCTTTTTCTTGGGCACTGAATCAAAATGAAAAGACTGTAAAGGTGTTTTGGGGAAAAACAGTCTCTTGAGACAGGACAGTTTTGTTAGCACAGTGTGCAGGGGGATATTCTTCCACTTAGGAAATAAGTTTATTTTCAAGTTCTAAGAGAACACTGGGGGGAAAAAAACCCCATAAAATCCCTACTATTTTAAAATTTTTATTATTCCCTCTGAGATCATGGCTTTCCTATGGACAGTCATGGCAAAATGTAATTTTTGTTTTCAGTTATTTTTTGCTGTAAACCACTGCTTCTGTCAAAAAGTATGGGCTTAATTTTAAATATGAATCCTAAAACTAATCAATATTAAATAAACATGTTGTCTTAATTAACAGCTCTTTGAAACATCGCAGATCATATTCCTCCTCTTTTGTACACTCCCAGCAGAATTTTCAAATTTCATTAGTAACACTTGATGTAACCTAACTCAACTACTTATGAATCTAGTAAGCTGCCCTTGTTGTCTTACAACTTTCCCCGATGAAAAATTCGGTTTGTTTTAAAGCTCAGTTGTGCAGATTTCCGATGTACTTTGGATTGTGACTGCAACTGTGAAAATCCTTATCATGTTTTCCAAGTCTGAGCTTCTGGGTTGTTTTTTTTCTTTAGCTGGTTTATAAAAAGCATGAATTTGACAAGTTACAGTTTGTAGATAAACTCCATTAGCTTTAAATTTTTCTCATATATAATTTCTTAGACAGATTTTTCACCATTTTTGCTTTTAAAAAATTAAAGACCTTTAAAAACGATTTCTGTTTATTTCCGGAGCCCTCAATTTATCTTGAATATTCAAATAAGACACAGAGCAGATTTTGTTTCATTAACCTTTGACCTATACAGCTATATAAGATTTTTCCCTATTTAAAAAATTATGGTATAGGAGAGAGACTCTTTTTTTCCTGTCAGAGGGGAATTAAAGCGTGGGCAGTAATGACTGTGTGTACTTAATGAAGAGTTTGGTCTTATATTTATGCCAGAGGTGAGCACAAATGGGCACCTGCAGGCAAGGCAGGCACTTCATCAAACACTTCCCTTCTCACCAGACTGCCATCCTGCAAACAGCAGCCAGAAGGGTGGGTGGGTGGGCAGTCTGCAGGTAGGTGGGCTCATTGTAGAGACTCATCAGAGCAAAACAATGGAAATAATGATGATGATACATGGTACTTCCTTTTAAATTAATAGAATGTAACCTCACCATGTCCAATTTTCTCCATACCTGCCTTACTTTCCAAAGTGTGTTGCCCTCCCTTCTGAAGATACTAAATATCTCCTCCTCCTTATGTAGATAATTTGGGAGTTTACAGTTTCCAGCAATTGTGTGTGTTGGACAATTTTTCTACACCATGCTTTTCAGTATTTATTTGAAATGAATGAGTCATTAACCCTCAGCATTATGGGAAAGTTCAAGAGAAGTGTTAAAATGAGGGGGTGGCAGATTAAGCCAACCCTAGATATTAATGAGACAATAAAACTTGTTTGGAAAACAAGAAGATTAAAATCAAATGTCACATTAACTGTCAATCAAACTTTCATGTGAAAGTTTCATGTAAGAGGGCCAAATAAACCAGAGCATGGCCAGACATTTCTCTATTCTCCTCTCCTTGTGTTTCCTGTGAACACAGACTGTAGACTTCTATTAAGTTCTCTGATATCTTTTCTGATTTAACCTTTTAGCTGCTGCAATATAGTTTTCTGTTGCATTTTTTCTTCCAAACATCATCCTTCTAAGAAGTTCTTCATGCAGGAGTTTCTGAGCTGATTTCTCTGCTGATCTTACCTCAAATGTATCCACTTCAGAATTTCAACTTCGAGTCCAGAACACATAATTTTATTTTAGTCTTAAATGGAAATTAGCACTGTCACTTGTACTGGGTACTGACCAGAGGAGTAGTTAACATTCATTTAACAGTAAATAGCACTGTATGCAACTGGTACATTGTGCGTTTAGGTGCCCCCCCACACCCTGAAGAATCCTGTTAGATTTTATTTTACCTAAAAACATGAACCTCAGGAAATATTTTAAAGGGAGCAGCAGCTAGAAGCAGAATCTGGACTTGAAAGGTGCTCAGTGTAATGAAAAAGAATGGCAATTACACAGAATAGCTCTGGGGAGCTGGGGCCAGTCAGTGCATAGACAATAGAATGTGCATCGTGGGATTACAAAAGCTGGAGGTTCTCTGGGCCATTCTGCAAGTCCTGCAGAATTTCCCCACATCCTGAAAGTCTCCTCCCATTTGCCTCTGGGACACAAAATAGTTCTGGCTGTCTTTCACTGTCCTAAAGTTGGTTGGTAAGAGACTCCAGGGTCTGGATTTGATGTGTCTTGGATTCCTGAAGTCAGCTGGAATATTGTGTTCATACACTGCCACACTGGAGTGTAAACTCATGCACTGATGTCTTACCTACATCTAAGTAGTCAAAATGCTTCTGTCATTTGTATTAATAGTAAATAACCTCCTATTAATAGTAAATAGTATTAATACCTAATTAATAGAAAATAACAACTTCATTTCTCAGACCTCAAGCACAAGTATATCTGACAGTTTTGTGGTTGGCTCTGTGTGTAGGTTAGACTTCGTTCTCACTGTGTCACATGACAGAGAGAATGCACATGGAGAGACCTTCTTTAAAACCCAGGGATATAATAGATGAGTTTGTTCACTGTTTCTTGTCCCCAGTGAAGTCTGCAGCTGTATTTCACTCTCTAGCTCCTGGCAGACAGCTGGTAGTTCCCATATGCAGGCTGTGCAGTTCATGTCTAGAGTCACAGTAATGTACAGTATTACAATAACGTATATATACTCTTTCCAGGTTCTGATTGCCAGCATCATGTGCAGCTATAACAGGGACGACTGGACTGAACTTTCAAAAATGGCTCAGGTAATGGTTTCCTAAATGTGTTTCCAATATTTTTTTTTTAAATTCTCATTGGAAACAAGAGCTGCAGTAAGGAATTTCTTGAAAGAAATAGATTCAAAGTGAAAAATGAGAATTTAATACATGTCCATTATAATTTGTTTATTCTGTGTTTTCATTAAAATGATGGAAATGTAAATTTAAAAGAAATCTTTTCCATAAAAATGGTCCCTTGGATTTTTAAGCAGTACCTGGAAAGCCTTTAGTCTTTGAATCTATATACTTTTTATTTGCATTTTAAGCAAACTGTATATTATGACAGATGCCCTGATAAAATTTAATTCTGCCTTTGAGAGCCCAACTTGATCTTACCTTGCCTAGAGGCTCACTAGTTTGACAGCACCAGAAGAAATTTTGAATATAAAACTCTTGAATATTTAAAGTATAAAGGGCTCATTTAATGCTATTCTAGTTTTAATACAGACTTTCAAAAATGATAGCTGAGAAAGTCAGCATATATAATAGCAGTCAGCAGGCTTTCTATAATATAAATCCAATCTTACAGAAATGCAAACAGACTATGCACCTGAAATTTCTATTCAATTTGAGGAAAAAACTATTTAATAACATGTACCTGTGTTCATAGGGAGTAGTATAAGAAATACGTCTCAGGAATGCACTCATTTCATTCAGAAATTAGTCTCTGTATCTGAATATAGGAAAGGTGTCTATATCTGAATGGAAAACAAAGTTATTACATTTAAATTAAAGCATGTTTTCCACATGAAGTATCTAGAGGAAATTAAAAGCATAGTATTAACAAATTTAAGCAAAGAAAAAAATTACCTTGTCATTATTGCTAGCACTACCTCAGATTTAAATGTTTAAATGATAAATATGCTTTTATATATGTATGGGTAGAGATATGGATATTTTGAATTTGTGTTTTCATATGGCAGAATGTTTGGACATCATTGTCATTTTATTCAGTGTCCTAAGCCCTCCTGTGGTTTATGTAGGGTGACACGTCTCGATTTTCTTTGAGCATTTTAAACCTATGAGGAAAAAAGTCACTTTGGGGACTTAGGGAAGTGAAATTAAACATTTTCAGTAGTTAGCTTGGTGATCTTCAGCACTATTTCAATTTATACCTGTAATTACCTAATTGACCATGAAATCATATTTTGAGATCTATGCTTGACAGAAGCAGTGCCACTTTTAAACTGATTAGGATGAATGGCTTTACTGTGCCATTTGCTCCTGTTTTTTTAATCCAGTGGTACTGCTGCCCAACTTTAAGACACATATTTCCAATCTGTGCTTGTATTTATGTTGTCCCTTAAGAAAATAAGTGGTTCTTTAAATGCAGCCAATGATGTGTAACCTATGTGATAGAGCATTCTTCTGGGAAGTAGTTGTTGGTGTCTGCCCTGTGGAGAGCAGCACTAGTTTGGGGCTCCCTGGAATGCGCAGCTGAAGAGCAGGGATGTTTAATCGCACGCATCGGATCCTGCCTGGGAGGTAATAGATGTGGCTTTCACAAGAGCAGAAGCCCCAGAAGGTACCACAGTGTCTCAGCAGGAGGACGACCTATTCATCCAAAGGTCAGCCTTGTCAGGGAGGCCGACAGCCCCGGCATGGCCAGGCTCGCGGGGCCGGCCGGAGCAGGGAGGGTTCCTGGGAGTGATGGATGGCTACTCCCTGCTCACGCACTTTGGGAGCTGCTGAACCATGGCCACACAGCAGGCAAAGTTACTCCAGTTCAATAAACAAAACAAAATGCAGATGCAGAGCAAAACCCTAGTTAGAGCCACTGTAAGGCAACAGTAGAGATGTTCATGTCAGGCTGGAGCAGTTCAGAAAGGAAGAGGAGCATGTCTGTGTGCTGCCCTGGACAGCTTGGCTCCTTCCCCTTTTAATTGTAACTAATAGAGGACGATGAACAGGAATTAGCATGACTAACATGTTTGTTTAGACTTTTTTTTATTAACCTCTTGTTCTTCAGAAACAAATTTACTTAATGACAAAAGCTATGGCACAGTACAGGTGCCTGCAGAAAATCTGGAGACTGAATCCATTAAAGCAAAAAGGAAACATTTATTACTGAGTTACAGTTCTTCAGAGCACAGCAACACCTGTGTAACACTGCCTGCCAAAGCTCTTAGTGCTGCTCTTAGGCCCTGTAATTACATTTAATTTTTTAACATTTTCCAGAACCAACTCTTTATTCTGCTCATATCTTTTTACTTTGTTTTTTACTCTAATTCCTTAAGAATCTTTGGAAACCTCATCAGTTTTTGAAGTTTTCATCTCTAATGATCAACATGCTTCTTTTCTAGGGTATCATAACCATAGCTTTTTCTCTTAAAAAAGAAAAACAAGTCAAATTTCTGAAGAAATCTATTTAACATGAACAGTAAATGCTACGAGAAAGAGTACATTACTTGAAATTAATTTTTCATTTTTTGTCCTTCCACATGTTTTATAGGTTGCTGGTGCTGATGCACTGGAGTTAAATTTATCATGTCCTCATGGTATGGGGGAGCGAGGCATGGGACTGGCCTGTGGGCAGGTAAGACTGTAACCACAATCTATTTAATGTCTCTCAAGTAATCCTGCACTGCCACACTGATAGTTACACCGCAGGGGGCAAGACACAAGCTACAGATTACCAGTTTGAGATTTTTAGGTTGAATGTGTTTAAATATTTATTGGTGAGAGGGAAAAAAAGGAAGCCGAGAATGTACAAAATGCTTAGTTTTGCTGAGAACAAAAATGCATTATGTATTTGACAAGGAACATGATGAAAACAAATCATTTCAAAAAAAACACTTAGAATTTGTTGATTTCTATTTCAGTGCCCTGTAGATGTCTTTTAAATCACAAGCTAGTAATTACTGCATATATCAGTAATGATTTTGAAGGACATGAGATATACATGCATTTCATTTCACAATTTTTAACATATGAACCTAACTGTATTTCAGAATCACAGAAGAGTCCATACATTCTGGTAGTACCATGTACAGATAACACCTTCTCTTGTAAGAGCCTGTGTTCTGTTACCTATAGATTTGGTGGTTTATACGGTTGAGATTGGAATTGTCCATGCCTGATGTCTCTGCCACGTAGAAATCTGTTGCAGAGTCCATGAGAACATCCCATGACTTCAGTTAGGAGAATGTGTGTTGTTTTGCCCATGGAAAGAAAATATACTCGTACAAACCCTAATTCTCATATAATACCTTTTTGAAGTTTGTAGATTTTTGCATGTTTTGGTCATGGCTTGAAATTTGGTTTGGCTCTGAAAAATGCCCAAATATGGTGAATTGAAAGTCTCTGAAAAATCTTGGTTCACAGTCTACCAGGAGAGATTTTCTAGAGTTTGACCATCAAAGTTTCCGAATTATGAAGCCTGTTTCATTTCCCATCTTAATACATTTTGGGGACAGGGAGAAGAAGAGGAGGAAGGGGATACAGAGTGGGAATCATGATTATATACCCTAAAGCTGACATATTATTATTCACCTGGCCCCTTTGTAGAGGGCTAGTAAGCATCTTAATTCATCCTCCCTTGCTCAGTTAAACACAAAACTAATAAGACCTGAGGTGTAGTTGAATAACTAAACCATTCACTTTCTAAAACTAGGGAGGCGCTAGGAGCTGTAAGCAGTGCAACACTTCAAGTGGACACACTTCAAGTATAGCTTTATCATAGCAATACTGTCAGGCACAGTGCCCTGGGCATTTTGTTGTTTTCTGTGAACAAAATGATGTCAATCTAGTCCATGCTGTAGATTATTATTTTTAATGAAAGTAATCTGGATGTTTTTTATGGACAGTGGCCGTTTACTGAAATCGTGATTAAAAATGGGAGGGAACCATAAAAGCCCTCCAGGATAACACTAGCAAAACAGTAATAGTTATTATTATTTTTTCCCCTGAATTGCATTCAACAACAAATTGCTATTTTAGCCATCTTTATAAGTTTTTGAAGAAATTCCCTCCCTTCAGTCTGTAGAGAATAACTCAGTAGTTTGGCGTGTCCCTGCCCTAGAAGGCAGAACACTGTGGAAGGTGCAGTCTGGTCAGGGAGAGCCCTGGAGGTTCCAAACTGAAACGGGCTCCTTTCAAGCATGGGTTTTTAAAATTTTTTTTAGGTATGTGTTATTTCCAGCTCTCAGTGGTTGGAGTAATGTATGCATGTGAAATTGCTTAGATGTGTAGTCAGTAGGGAGCTGTCTGGCTACATGAGTTTTTACATATCTTTCAGCTATTGTAAAATCAGAGAAGCAAATGCAAAATCTGAGCACTCAGGGCTATCGTGTGGATTTGTGACTCTCCACGGAGGAGATCAGATCCATGAAGAAGGAAGATTACTTTACATATACATATATGTTTTATAATAATAATATTTCTGTCTTCCCCACACAGTAGGGATATTCTTTGGAATCTTTAATATATACTACTCTTGCTTAAACATTTTCCTGTGTTTTCTTATCTGTCTTATCAAAATGAGAGCTCAGAAAATAATCAATTTCTTTAGATGAATAAATGAATAAAGAAAGCCGTGTTTAGAGGGCCAGATCCTGATGTTGTTCCTCAGAGTTGGCTAAAATTAAATTTTAGTGATTTTAAATGTAGATTATTGAAGCAAAGGATGGGAATAAACTGGATTAAGTAGTGATATGTGCAACAAGATTTATCAGTAGCCCTTCAGGGGGCTTCCATGTATGGTGGCCCCTGGAGACTCCATCAGAAGATACAAAAATGCTAAATAGTATTTTGGTATTTTAGTATTATTTTTTTCTTCCCCCAGAGCTGAAGTCAAATAGGTGGTACATGGGTGGTGTGGGGAAGACAGGGCTCAGATATGCTCTGGAAAAAAAACACCACTCAATATCTAGAAGTCAGGGCATGAGGCTTTGAGAGGCAGAGCAGCTTTCCTGGTTGTACAGTGAAGCAGGTTTTCTTAAATCTTTTTGATAACATAATCCACGTCTTCATAGGAATTTTTTTTCAAGGATTAGGTCTCTTTCATGCCTAAGCACATTAAATCCTCAGGAAACTACAGAAATTGCTGAGATGAAGAATGATGGCAGAAAAATTTGTATTTTTTACTATTTATAATGTCTAACATGTTCTGTCTTTTTGTTGTTGTTCAAAAAAATGGAAAGGAAAGGTTAATTACACTGTCTACTTTTTCTTCTCATTCCAATTCCTGTGGTGTGCCCACAGGGTAAGTATAGAAATCTGGGAACATCACATTTGTTTTTTCTCTATCCTATTTTGTTGTCTAGTATCAAACGCTTTCAGTGTTTTATATCAACCTCAAATTAAAAAGGATCCTGGTATATCCAAATCATATATATAAAAATTGGTACTAAGTATGGCTGTTTGTTTTATACTGAATTACAGTTCTCAGCTTTTATTTGAGTTTAATTCCAAGTCATTAGTGCGGACACTCTGGCGCCCAAACAGCGTAGCTAGCCAGAGGGTAATATTAAGAGGTATCTGTATTGCTGCCAATAAGTTACTTAAAGCTGGTTCTGTATAAAATGTCAATTATATTTACTAATGCTGATTAATGATAATAAAGTTAAGGTTTGTATTATTTTATAACAATCTGCAATGGTATAAAAGTGGATAGCGTTAAAAATGGTAATAAAATTTGTCATTAAGTTTACCAGCACTAATGCACAGATTTTCCTTGAATCAGATTACCTATGTGTACAAAACATTTAATAGTAAACATAAAGACAACATGGTGAACAGCAGATTATTATAAAATGACAGAGTCACTTTCCCACTATACTTCAGTCCTGTAGTAATCTTAACATAAAATTATGAAAATAATAAATCAAGCATGTGAGATGGTAGCACTCATATTTCAGTGTCTAACTTGTGATGCACTTTTTGTATTTGTGGTGCACTTTTTGTCCTTCACTGGAAACCATACAAAGATGTTTTAATTTTTTTTTCCTACTTATCCTTCTAAAAAGTGACATTGAATATTCAGAATTATTAATGTCATATGAAACCAACAAATTTAAGTGTTTGTCTCTTTGATTTTGGTCTAAAGGTCAACAAGTGTCTCCAACTGCTCTGCCAAGAATGTATAAATTAAGTCAGTAATCTGGGTTTACTTTGCATTCCTGCTAGGATGAAACCCCACGTCTGAGAGCTGTAATGTGCATCTCCCAAGAAACATTAGAACAAGATTGATTAGGACAAGTGGTACCCAAAGTCTTCAAAACTATCAGTGAGTCTCCTTGGCCTAGTGGGCAGTGAAAAACAACAGAGGAAAGGAAAGAGCATCTTACAACTACCTGAAAGGATGTAACAAGATGCTGCAAGAGTAGCTACAAAGAGGAGAAGGTTATATTCTTTTTTTTGTCAGATGATAGAGCAAGGGGCAAATTGCAGGCTGAATGCTTCAAATTGTGCATTAGGAAAAGAATTCCCTAACAAGGTGATGCAGATGAGGAATATATTGTCCGGTGGAGCTGTGCACTCTCCATCTCTGGAGTTTTTAGGGCTCAGGCAGGCATAGCTGTGGCCAGCCTCACTGGTGGTGGTGTTAGTGCCAGTCCAAGTGGGACCTTCCAGTACCTGCCCTCCTGGAGTCCATTCAGACAGCCATTTCGGTGGATTCACCCTGTTCAATTCCTAACCAAAGGCACTGTATTCTATGTACCAGGAATAGGAAATGAGTACTGTATAAAAGGACTTGGTTGTTCACTTGCAGTGAGATAATCAGTATGGACAAGGTCTCAAGCCAAAAGCTAATCTCATATTCAAAGATCTTAGCCTTAGTGCTATAAGAAAATATTGCAAAAGTTAATAGCATCCTGGTGTATAACTATTTCTCATTAATTAGTCATACCTTCTAACCCCCAAAATAGAAAAAAATCTTTGCCTATCTCAGCATTTAAGCTCTAGGTTTGGGAAAATATTTGATTTTTTATTAGTTTATATTGAAGAAGGAATGTATATGTCTCTTGTGAGCACTGAAATCCAGATTCTGGTGGTTTAACTATTCAGATCATATGTAAAATGAACTTGCTTTGTGGTTCTTTTCTTAACTTTATTTTCATTTTGCTTCATTTGTACTTGCTACAGTGTCTGCTGCTGGCTGTGCTTATGTTTATTGCCTGCAATTAGGAGGCAAGTTTCATAAAAGCCTACATTGCCTCATTCAGAGGACGACAAATCTGTTAAAAAAAAAAAAAAAGAAAAAAAACCCAAAGCCCTGGTTACTCTGCGAAGATGAGAGCTGACTGCATGGCACAATTAGATTTGCTCTGCTGTACCTTGGAAATGGGAAAGATGAGGCTGCTTTTTAATTGAAGTGCACAGCATAGCACGCTAATTCACTGTTGCTCTGCCAGCAAGGAGCTTGAAGTATTTTAAATAAATGATGCCCCAAACAGAATTTGATTATATCTGTGTTCCTGTGACATTCTACTATCAGCCTACAATAATATGCTGGTTAAGTAAAATTCATTGAGTCCTGCAGGCAGTATTAGTTCTTGCTTTTCTCTTCTGTATCAGTTATTGCAACAAATTAATGCAAAGTACAGCAGAGTGGTGCTACACTGGGCTGTAGCAGCAGTGTGGACATTGTTACCCAAAATCCAGTACAAACCAGCGTGAGTGAGGTTCGTGCTGGTGTTTGCAGTGGAGTTTCAGGATTTGTACATCTTGTTGTTCTCTTGCATTGGCCACTGTCATTCATTTTGGCTAGTTCTTCACAATATAATCCTAGCTGATCTCAGTGTCTTTGCATCTGCCACTGCCTCTCTTGCTTTGGAGCATGTCTGGACTAAATGACCTTTTTCAGTCATGTTTCTCAGAGTCCAAACTTTTTCAAAGGCTCTGTAAATTCCATAAAACTGATGACTGGGGAGAGGAGGGGAATTGCCTGCTGCCCAAGCAAATGGCTATGAAGAGGAGCCTTGGTAGTTCAACTGAGGGAAAAACTCAACAGAAGCAAGAAATTCAGGTCCTGAGGAACAAACGTTCCTTGGTTGAGGCAGTGATGCTGTTCCTCTGTGTGTGCAGGGATGTGCTGCACTGGGCATTGTTTGGCTGGGAGGGAATCTAGGATGTGCAGGTAGAAGGGATGCTGCTTATTGCCTGCTTCAACCGCTACAAATGTAGACATAAACATACTTTTTTTGCAGATCAGGAGATGTGTTTTGTGGACTTAGGTTCATGGTCCCACACTGATCATGGTCCAACATGATCCTTTATGATATTTCGGTTTTGTTGTTTTTTTGGATTGGTTTTTAATCTTCTCTCTTGTCAGATGTCTCTTCCTTTTCTTTTTCTATTTCTTCATTCTTCAAAACTCTCCTCATAAACTAACCTTTTGCTGAGTTCCATTCAAAGTAAAAATTTATTCATGAGCTATTTCACTGGAAATCTGAGCAGGAAAAGCTTGCTAGCTTTATGGTCACTCCTGGGTAGGTGACATCATTCATCTTCCTCCAGTACCTGAGAATTCATTTCGTTTATGTTATCATTGCAGGATTCAGGTGTAATTAAATATTGTGATTTAAATGAATTTCTTACATGCGTCCTTTATGTCCTCATGTATTCTATCTTATAAAAGGAGACAATACTTAATAATGAGGTACGACAGTTAATTGATGTTTTGTCTGAAGAATTCTGCTTTTTATACACTCAAGGAGAAATGAATTGAAATGCAAAGTTTAATAAATTCATCATCAGAACTCTATTCTGTAATTTCAATATTGTGGTTTGACAACATTTAATCCACTGTTATTGCTTTGAAGGATTGCTAATTGAATTACTCAAAAGACAAAATGGAAAATAAAAAGGGATTATAAATTCAGCAGTAATGTTAACAGCCATACCAACTTGCTGAAAGTTTTTAATTACATGCTATGGCTGTTAATAAGGTTTGAAATACTGTTTATGTGTGGTGACTTATATTTATGTAAGGAAGTCATTCTCTACAGAATGTATTTCCTTAGCAAATATAAAAGTGATTCTATTTCCTTGAAAATCATGAAGACATGAAAGCTAAGCTATTTGGGTTTACCCTTAATTTTAAATCTTACTATGATGGAAGCGTTTCTGTTGAAATTCACATTATGGGTGACAGATGTCACAGAGAAGGTTAGTTTGGTCACAGTATCAGTGACCTGGCACTGTTTGGCTGTTTTAATGACATTTCAAGATTTTTACTGTTTTAATGACACTTCAGTAGCCTAACAGCAATGAAGTATATAGTGAGTGCTTCCCATAAAGGAACAACCCTTTTTTTTTTTTTTCTTTTAAACAAAATAGCAACCTGTATTTGTTCTTGAAATTGTATTTTAATGCCCTGGGATGTTTTCAGAAGATGGAAATGTAGAAAACTTGAACAAATGCTCAGGCCCTTTCAGGCCCTTTGGAGTGCCTTTGAATATGTGACTGCACCATTAGCATTGTAGTTTTTTGTAACCATGATATCTGTTAAAGAGGATTTACTGGAAACAAAGTGATTACCAACAAATAACTGTGCAGGTAAAATAAAATATTTTAAGATTGTTTATCTTGGTGCACATTAGTAATTTTTTCTTTCTGTGGTTGCAGTTTTATGCCAGTGTTTGATACAGTTAATTAGCAATATATTGACTAGTATCTTCACTGCCTACCTGAGAGTATTCAGGATTAGACTCATATTTCTTTAAATTTTGCTTCAGCTCCTAGGAAAGTTAGTTTGCTGGGAAGCTTGCTCTTTGCAGTAGCCAAATCTGAATGCATGCCCACTTAATGACCATTTTAAAATGGAGTGGCAAATTCTTTTCAGAGCATAGGTTTTAAATTCCCTAGTTTTGTGTTTCAAAAGTTTATGCTTTCCTCAATTATTTAGTATATTCTGCCTTATTATTAAAGGAAAGGACAGAGCTTGCCTACCTGACCACAAGAGAAAGCTATTTGTAGCTGCAGCCTTCACATATTCGAGTTCTGTGCTTCCCTTTAGAATATTTCACGTATGACGTAAACCTAATCAAACCCTTATGCCTTCTAGCAGGTGACCTCTGCATGAACTAAAGAGCTGAAATATTATTTAATCATGCTGCATACCACTTTTTACAGTGCTACAAGAAACATTATTTTGGCTGGCTAGAAACAACCAATATAAAATATTTTGTTCTGTCAGGGGTAAAAAGGCATTTTTTATTAGTCAACACTTTATGTAGACCAGCGCTGTTAAATAAATCTTTCCAGTCAGTGTGTCCAAGAGGTTTACTAATGGTAAACGTGCAGTTTTGTATTTTTCACTTGGAATGTTTAAGCCTAGTTGATATTGGAATAAATAAATTGGTAATTTGGACTGCCAACTGTGCATAAACCTTTCAGGTCAACTATTAGTGATCTTTATCCTGCAAACCAAAGAAAATCATCTGATTTAAATGCCTTTTATACTGGATTAAAATCAATAGCTGTAAATACTCATTGCTAAAGTTTTAACAGACCTATCATAATGAAACAAAAGGACTTTTTTCCCTATCATGTAAGGTAACTATAAGCAAATATAAAATGTCTTCTAGTTAATTTTTAAATTAGAAAGTTTTCTAACAGAGATGTTTCTTCTGGTTGCTTAGAATAACATTTTTAAATTAAAAATAAGTGAAACAAAACCCAAACATTCAGAATAAGGAAAAACACTATGGCTCAACCACCTTCACAGAGAGAGGAATCAGTTTTTTTCAAAACAAATTCAGTTATTTTCCTCTTTGTGCTGGGGAGAAAACAAAAAGCTTTTCTGTAATTAGAAAAAGGAGTAATTACAAAGCTGACTAAAGGCAGCAACCAACCTTTCAAGTCTCAGTTGTGCTTGATCTTGACATCCCTCTAATTGCTGTTCTTACTCCCAACACAAATATATGTTTTTTACTTTCCTGTATTGGTCAATCAAAATCTCCAGCTCATTTTTGACCTTGCCTGCACATGGGTTTTCAGTCATGAGGTGAAGCATTTTCCAGAAGGCTTGTAGGAGTGCCATGCTGCTAATAAGATGTCCAAATTGGCAGCTTTAAGATTAGATAAGTGAAAACCCATTGGAGTGGGTTCTTTTTGTTTGGCTAATTTTTCTCTGGTTTTTGACATATGTAAAGCATCATTTGTTTGTGCACCTCCAGTGAGTAAAGCAATAAAGAAACACTGTAACAAGGTACTTCTCCAATTTTTTTGAATAAAGTTAGGCAATTAAAGGTTATTTGTCTTGGGCTTTTAACATCTTTCAAAGGTTCTAATTAAAGAGCTGACATAGGAAGAAATATTTGTGATACCGAAGGAGAGTAAGAAAGAAAAAGGAGAAAGGGATCTGCTAAAATTGAAAAATTTCTTGAAATTCTGATTCTGCAGAAACCCTTTATGTGTCTTTTAAGATTTATTTTGTTATATGCTTTTGAATTTAAAGTTTCTTTTTTATGTAGACCAATTTGTTCTTTCAGTTTTTCAAAGTAGTCTGAGAAGAGCCTGTGACTCCTTTGAGAAGTAGGAGCCCTGGTCTTTTGTTGGCTTTTCTCAATGCCTGCTGTTATGTCTCTCAGTATCAACAGGGTCTCAGAGTTATGACTTCTCAGTTCAGCCATGCCCAAAACCTGGACCTAATCCAGAGTGACTTGATTTAGCCCAGTGACACGTTGGTATCACTGGAAGAAAAGGAGAATCTCAATTAGGCTCCCTCGATAGGAACTTGCAGTGACAGATCTGAAGGAGTAGCTGATCAAATTTTGACACCTTGCTTGCAGCTTTACTTTAAATTAATAAAGTCCAAGCATCTAGGAATGGAGCTAGGTGACAGGAGTTTTTTAGTTCTTATAACTTACCACAGAAGAAAGAAAGTTCAGTCAGGTCTCTCAATTCTCACTTAGATTTTTACTTTAGCAGCAACATTATGAATCGGGAGTCATTATTCTCTGTAAGGTTTGGGGGTTTTTAAAATTAAATTTAAAGATAAATATATGCCTTTACATGGTCTTCAAGCGGTAATGTTTTTGCCTAATTGATAAATCAGTAACCAAAAAAACGAATGTAGTCTGCAAAAATGAATGGGAATTTTCCAAGCTATACTTCAACATCTTAATATGAAGTATTTTGTAAGCAAAAATGTGCTTGTTTCACTAGTAGGACATGTTTGGTTATGTAAGTCATAGGATATCTTCTCAGTTTAAAAATATTACAGTTTTTGTTCAAATTATAAAGAGGATATTTTGCTGTGTAAAAACAACATAAATGTCTTCATTTACTCAGACTTGTTTCAAAATACTTTTTTTAAAGAAAGGAACATTTTAGAGTGTGTAAGAGAGTAGAAAATAAGTATGTCCTTGAATTAAATCAGTGAACAATAGTCACAGTGCACATCGTTGCTATGGCAGTTTAGTGAAATGGTAACTATGAGGAATTTGCTTAATTCTTCTCATCTGAATCTCTGATCTTTTAGAAATGCTTCCAAAAACCCCACCTCTACAACCTCCCTTCACATTGAAAAGACCTCTTGTTTAAAAGTGCAAATTAATTAATAAGAGCTGAAGGCTTCAGTGGGATGAAACATTTTTATTCTCCTAGAACAAAATATGAAATTATTTATGTTTGGATTAATTGCTATCCCGAATAGGATTTTCCTGTACCATTTTATAGAAGATATTTAATGAGATTTTGAAGTATGGGGGGTTGGTTCTTTTTGAATTTTTTTTTGGCAAAAGTAGTACATCTTGGATCTTATGACAAAAAGCAATACAGTATTGACTGGAAAAGAGTCCTGAATTCTATCATTATCTCTAAAAGTTTATTGTGTGGCATTGGTTTCACATCACATCACATCATGGATTCTTGCTGGAGGGATATAAGCTCTCAACCAGCAGCTACATTTTTGTGAGGCTGTCCAGGCTAACCCAAAGCCTCTGATGTAATTTAGGCCAGTTTTTTTTAATTTTTCCTAATATATATAGATAGCTTCACGTACAACAGTGAAAACTGTTATTCCTGCCTTAGGTTAAACTGCTTCATTTCTTTCTTTTTGACAGCTGCGGTCAATAGATGTTGACCAAAAGCTGTCAAATTTCCTGAGAAATGAGGAAGAATTTTTTGCTCCAGATGAGAAGCGGAGAGTTATTCATCTTCTATCCTGGGAAATCCTTCCCTTATTTTGACAGGCTTTAAACAAATTGTTAGCTTTAATTAAGTTTGAAATGGGACAAATGCACAACCTAAACTGCTCCTTTCTAGGATGTAAGAAGGCAGTAAAACTAACCATGAGATTCTGCACTGGTGACTCTTGCTACAGTGATTGACTGTAATTCTGTGTTTAGCTACTGTGGAAATTTTCTGTAGGTTTAGAGAGAGAGTTTTATGAAGACAATGTTGGGCCTCTCATACAAGGAAGGAGAAGAGATAGTGGTGTAAAGGATAAATAGTGAAATACACACACTTACACACACATATATATATAAAAGTAGTGAAGGCTACAGATACTGATGTGCAATGCTTTAAGGTGGAATTCCCATACTTTTACTTTTTCTTCATATTTTAATGAATAGCAAAGAGAGTTGGGTGTGAGTGATTAATGAATAACACAGAGTTGGGTTTTTCCTGTTAGTAGGCTTGGGTTTTTTTGGGGTTTTTTTTAAGTTATGATTTTCTAATGGTTTTTCTAATGGTTTTCTGGACAAGAAATACAGGATGGACATATTTAAACTAACAGCTTGTCAGGCTCATTACATTCTTATTACATTTATGGGATCTCTGTAAAAGATGCAGATCCACAGGTACACATTGAGCCAGTAGAGTGGATTGCATATGTGACAGGTCTATACAAATTATCATTACTCACTTTCTAAAGCTGCTCCAAATGCATCCTGCCCCTGCCTTTCCACACTGCAGGTAGTGCCACTGTAATGTTCAGAGGGAGAGTAGGATGAGAGAGGGAGAGTAGGAGAGTAGGATGCTCTAGAAAGTGGACCTGCTGCATGGAGGTTACCAGCAGATAGGGGAAGATCCTCCTCTCCTATTTTGCTTTTCAGATGAGGATGCATTTGGGTCCTCTTGGGCCATCAGACAGCAAATTGACTGAGGATAGGTTTGACTCTTCCCTAGTAGACTATTGTTGAATGAAACAGTAAAGTGAGAGTAGTACATAAATTTAACAGGTGAGTCTTGCAAATTCTCACCTAAAAAGTTTTTCTTTTGCTACATCATTCTTGCAATCATAAAAAGCTGTTTCCAAAGAGCCAGTACAGAAAGAAAATCTGCCATGAGAAGGATGCACTGTTGTTGCACTTGCCTACACTTGCCTATCTGTACATAAGAAATCTCATGTGTGCTGAATTAATAAAAAAGACAAAATAAGTCCTCTGTAACTTATTATCAGCATTTAAAATTGCAAAAATGTTGACATAATGCATTGTTTAGCCATAAAACTCATAGGCAACAAATATACATCACAATAATCATGTGGCCACCAAAGATTTGACATGTATGAGGAAGATTAGACTCACTTTTGCATTAAATACAATAAAGTATTTTAATTTCTGAAACTTTATTGTTTAGATCATTGTAGTCAGTGACAGATGAGATTTAAGGACTTTGCATGCAAGGTCTTACTGCATCTTGCAACACTCTTTGTACCATCTAGAACTTCCCATCATCACAGTCAGGATAATGGACCAGCACAAATCATCAGCGTGACGTGTGGCGATAAATCCAATAGGTCTGTTAATGAAGCCTTCATCCATATATAAAGTCAGGATTTTGCCTGAGAAAAGTTGCATTTTCATTCTTTCCACAACTGTACGAGTCCTTGTCCAGCTCTTAGTGAGACAGAACTGCCACAATTATTTAGGGAAAGCCTGAAGATTGCAAGATATGGTCCATTTTCTATAGTACTAATTAGATAATATCAACTAATGTGCTTTACTGAGTGTTGACCTTTCTAATGAAGTTCTTGGGGAAAATTCCTAACAGTTTTGGGTTTTTTAATGGCATCTTTCAGACTGTTATTTGCATTCTCTCTGTATATATGCAAACATGTAGATGTACATACACTCACACACGTGTGCTTCCCAAGGAGTGTTTGCACAGTTAAAATACACATTTTTTACCCTAAAGTAGTTGTAATTCTAGCTTTTGCATAATTCAAATGCTCTGAAAATCTATTTCAATCCAAGTATTACAAATATTTCTGTTGTTAATATGTAAAGTATGCCAAGGTTTAAGGTAGTCCAGAGAATTAAGTCCAGTTTTCTGCCAGACAAACCTTTTCAAGTCCTTACACAAATGACTTTTGCAAAACTGGGCACCAAAGCAAGGTGAATTGTGGAGGTGCACCTCAGGCTATCTGACTGTCATCTCTCCATTAATTGAACAGGTATAATCATAATTCCCTACCTCAGAGAGGTGTTCTGGATACAGTATAAAGATTGTGCAATAACAGGATAGTGCAAAAATGAGGGCCCTGAAAGAACACTGAAAATAGGTCACAATAAATATTTCCCAAAAATCTGCAGCCAGACATTTCTGTGGTAATCTCATCATGGTTTTGTTTCTTTCCATGAAACACAAGGAGAGGTGACCTACTCTGTGCACAGCATTTTCATCCTGCTTTTTAAACATGCAGGATGTATCTGCCTTGGGGCTGATAGGACAGGGGATTCATCTCATTACTGATGCCAAATGCAATCAGTAGACAACTTGCTGCTTTAATTTCTGAGGACTTATACTCATAGTTATGGTTGTAGTTAAGCTTATCATGTGATCATTTAGAAAAAAAAGGTGAATAGTTGTTTTTCCTCTAGTATATCTACCCATTGGCAATGAGTAGTTAGGATTAAAAGCTTCATCTAGCCCAAGGCTATTATGAATATTCAGGAAAAATGATTCTGTACTGTTGCTTAGGGAAGTAAAAAGACAACCCCTGTAACATTCAAATCTCCTGTGCCTTTGGAATAAACAAGCATTATTTGATTAACAGGAAGACAGAAGACATGCTGATGTACAGCTTACACCAAAAGAGAATTTATATGGTATTAAATTACCAACAAATTCTTGTAGGTATAGCGCATGAATCAATATTATGTCTTAGCCAATGATAATTTTACCAGCTTTTATTTAGATGGCGTTTGTTTAAAAAAAATTAAAATACAGCAGATAAACAAAGTGTGCTGGCAATGGATGTTACAGTCCATTGGAGCATTTGTTCATTCTTCTGGATTGACACACAGTGCAAAATTATGCTACACATTCTGTTACAATCACACTGTATCATTATTAATGAGAGAACCAACAAACCCTGTTATGTGTAATGAAAGAAGGTAATTTTTAGCAACATGGTAGACTCTGAACCAAAAGCAGTAAAATCCTCTACTAAATTAAGCAGAATAATATTTTATTTAGTTCATATTGTTGGTTTTGTGAATGCAAATGCCCAGCTGTTACAGCTAGTAACATTTTACATATCAAGCCTTTTAGAAAATATTTCTTGACTATGCAGGCATCGTCAAGCACTTTATCAATGAGAAAAGCTGCAGCCACTTTCATAAGCTTAGATAGGGGTAAAAAAAGGTATTTGTGTTGTATTAGCACTGACAGTTTGTTTTATAATGTGATTTACGGGCCTCAAGATTCATTATTTCACAAGTTACATGCTTATCCTTGAATGTTTTATAAATCCAAGAAAGAATCAGAAAAAGCAATTTGTGAATTGGGGTTGGACTTTCAGAAATCCAATTAGGTAGGAGGTCCTCAATCAGTCAAATGAATTAGGCAAAATGAAGCTTGTACATGACCTCTTCAAAACTAGTTCTTGGTATCATGCTACTCACTTTGCTAAATTTGTGCCTGAGTTTAAAACTTTGCTGAATGGGTCAAATTATTATTCTCAGAAATCTGAAGTTTTGAGCTGCATTTCTTTAGGCAATGATTGCATTTAGAAGTGAATTCTCTATTTCTAATCACTTTAGTGTTTATCAAAAGTGTGTTCTTGTATGACCTCTGCAAATTGGTCTTAGTCTAAAGGCGAGGAAGCTTCTATGAAGAAGTTGTGCACCATCCGGTGAACTTCCCACAGATTATACAAATGTAGTTTATTGATTTCCTATGAAAATTTTCTGTCCAGTGACATCAATATCTTCTGGTTTCAGACATCTGATTGCTTAGAATGCATTTTTCCAATTCCTCAGTGCAAATATAGTAGGGAATCACGAAATTTATAAATCAACAAATAACTTCTCTTAGTGATCTAAAGAAGAAAACGTGAACTATCCAGGTGAGGATATTATTCCTCTTTGTGAATACATTAGTTGTCTTGTCTGTAGAGCACAAAAGCTCTGGTATTCTCAGGCAGTGACTTCATAACAGAAATCCCTCTGGCAGCAGGGACTGTGCCCAGGGGCTCTGGCTCAGGCTGTGCCCACTGGGCACTCCCAGTGTCACTGCTGGGAGATGAGAGAGGGTGGGCTGAGGTGGCTCTCTGGTGTTCACTGCTGCACCAGGAGGAACCCGAGCAGGAGGGTCTGGAGGAAGAGCAAGGAGAGAAGGAGGAGGAGGAGGGTGGAAGAATGGATCATCTGGATGTTCCAGCACAACTCCATTGTAGGACTTGCACTGTAAAGGGAAGCAGCAAGATACATCACTGTGTGTGTGGTTTTTGGGTGTGGCACAAGGGTACACTGACTTTTTTTAAAGTTAACCAGCATTGTCTTTGTACGAGATTTATTTAACGTGCAAATTAATTGTAGGAAACAGTATCCCCATACTAAACCTTCAGAAAAATAACCTTCAGAAATACCTGTTTCAGTTCAGAATTGTCAAGTTTAATAGGAATTCTAAGTTTTTTTCTATAAAATTCATTACCTTTCCAATTTCTATCAGTAACTGTCTCACTATACAACAAAACGCTGTTTTAACTTTTGTTTTGTTTTTTCAATGTTTACTCACTAAACATTCTCTTTTTTCCCCTGGAATATTAAGTGAAATAGGATGAAAGATTTTACCTTCTTCACCTGAATTTTTGAATTATTTTCCTATTAATTTACCTGTGATTTTATGGGGACCAAAAATGGGCAATTTTCCAAGGCCGATACAAGTGAGCCTTTCAAAAGGACTTTTTCTAATCATGTGCTGTGCAACCAGATATTTAAACTGTTTACTAGAATGAGAAATAGAAGACCCTTCCATTACATTAATTGCATTAATCTTGGTGTGTGAGAAGTAGAACTGATTGAAAATAAAGATCTTTACTTACTTTCAGGGGAAAAACCAAACAATTATTGTTTATGACAAAAGACAAGTTAAATTGTCTTAAGTAGGATGAAAACTGGGTTTTATGAAAGACGTCTCCCAAAAAGTTATTCAATGAGGTTTAAAATAATTGCATTTTTAAGGCATTAGTGTGTGCTAGAGTAAGAATTTTTATGGCAGCACTATAAGCACAATGAAGTCAGCATAATGAGTTATGTGGTGCCAGCATCCTGAACATTATCACAAGGATTTCTAAGGAGAAGAATTAACATAAAGGATATACAATTCATGTCTTCTAGAGGGTCTCTCATTTCTGTGTTGGGCCTCAAGGAAATTCAAAACAGAAATGAAAGTCAAAGCTGCAACTACTTTCATACTGCCAGTGCAGCATTTCATACATATTTCATGGCAGCTGCATGGGCGGGAGATCACTGCTTTTATTGGGATGCCAGAGCTAAGTCTTAGGATTTTACTATTCATGTCAAGCACTGTGTACTTTCTAGGAACACAGCCTGTGGGGGTTTTGTTTGTATTTAACCATTAGTGTAAAAAGGAAAAACAAGGGGATATTTCCTGTGTGTTCACTAGACTGGCAACCTTGGTGTACACTGGATTGTTTTAAATTAAATTTCATTTAGTCTCATCCCATTCTCAGTAACTACATACAAATGCAGCTTTCTGAGTTTTTACAATAGCCAAATGGGGGAAGATCATTCATATATGACAGATTTAATTATCTGAGAGAGTGATAAAGACTTAGTAAATGTAAATAATTGCTGCAGTACCAATTAGCCTACCCACAGGTAATACTTGTGCTAAGTCTTGTAATGGCACCATTCAATTTTTAACCAGAACATGCACCAGGTTCTACATGAATCAGCATTGCAAATTTTAAGGTACTTGTTGGAGAGCATTATGAATTGCCAACAGAAAAATAAAACAAGAGTTACATTGAGCAAGAACCATTGTATGTGCCAGATGTAGGCGTTAGTACCACTGAGCTGTCCTCAGTGAAAAGGGTAGTTGATTACTGTCTACATGAGATGTATTCCATAAGAGAAGTAAATGACTGGAAATCAGGAAAAGCCAACACTTGAAGATTTCGATTTCTGGCTTTAACAGAGAAGATTTTGATCTTTCATTTACACTATGGCCATCCCAAGTTATTCTCAGAGTTCAGAAATGCTGAATTGCATTCTGATAGCCCTGCAACCTTGAGTCATCCTTTTTCTGATCAAGACATGATCAGACAATGCTTCAGATTCACATTATTTTATAGGATACTGCTTGTTTTTAATGTACCTTGCATAGAGTGAATCATTAAAACTGAAAATTAATTTTTTTAATAAATGGCTAAGATAGTCTCTGTCATCCAAAATGGTATTTTCCTCTCTCTGGGAAGGGAATATTTTGTGATATCTTTGTCTTCTGAAAAAAAAAAAATTCCTTTTTTTTTCACAAATTAACCTTTCTGTAGAGGATTTCCAGTTACTTGGAGTGTCTGAAATAAATTAACTAATGAGATGAAGTTCAGTTCTGATGTGCAATTTTACAAAATTGCAGCATAGTCACTTAGAGCAAAGTTTTCTATTTCCTTAATATACATTTTGTTCATATTACATTTAATTATGTTCTGTATTTATCTGGCTTATTTGAACAGGATCCAGAGCTGGTACGGAACATCTGTCGCTGGGTTAGACAAGCTGTTCACATTCCTTTCTTTGCCAAACTGACCCCAAATGTCACTGATATTGTGAAAATTGCAATGGCTGCGCAGGAAGGTGAGTGACTCCAGTGCACAAGTTGTGCATATTTACTCATTTGCTGCATGGGGTAAGATAGGAACATTGCTGGAATATCAGATAACGACAGAAACGAATATGAAAATATTTTGTTTGATAAATTTAGAATAAGCACAGTGATCAAAGGTTCCCTAATTTTGTTCATGCATCTGGAATAGACCAATATATGAAGAGTATCACATTAGACTGTTAACAATAAATTGTATAGTGTTTCCCTGCATGCTTTTACTTCTGTCATATTTATATGTTTACCATACCACTGTAAATCCCTCTGTTCCTATATTTAGCAGTGAAAATAGTGTGTGTGTTCTGAGAAAACAAAAATACACTACTTGAAGGTATATATTTTTTTTTCCTTAGAGCTTAATGTACAATGTGGCAGCAAATAAGTTTGCAAGTAGGTGTATTAATCCATCATTTGGTATCATGGTAATTGTTTCTTTGTCACGTTGCTTCTTTTGTCTTGCTGCACAGAAGCGTGGAGGAGGTGGCCACTGTTTTGGGGTACTTTCAGGTGTTGAGCAACTGCTGTAGCAGGTTCTGTCCCACACAGCTGAAGGGCAGAGATCTGCCTGTCAGCCCCAGCATTTCCACATGCTGTCTTATAGCCCTTACAGCCCTTTCAGCTGATGTAGCCTGCCTTGAAGCTAGTGCTAAATTTGTTAGCCCAGGATCAGTCATAAGGACCTTTCTGTGCATCCCCTTGCAGTTTGTTGCTTTTGCTCTCCAGCTGTTTATTTGAATTTGTAGTTATTCACAGGTTTTCTTTAGTATTTTATCCTCTCTTGTTCTTATACACATGATTTAACAAAAAGTGACTGACCTTTTCTTTCACAGGTGGTGCAGATGGTGTTACAGCCACCAACACTGTGTCAGGACTGATGGGACTGAAAGCAGACAGCACACCTTGGCCAGCAGTTGGTCGAGGACTGAGGACCACATATGGTGGCATGTCAGGTAGGTGTTGCCCTTTTTGATGCATGGTACTTCCTTGGAGGCTTTCAAAACATCAGGAGGTCCTTGTAGTGGGCTAGAATATCATGTCTGCAGTCGCACCGAGTCCTTAAAGCTCACTGTTGGTCAATGTTTCTAAGTCATGACAGATGGAACAGATTAAGTGTGAAGGCTCTTGGGTTGCCCTTTCCTTAATGGTAAAGCACTGCATCAGAATACTGTGATAGGGTCACTGGAGAGGGAAGGAAATCTCTTCCCTCGTGACCCTCGCTTTTCCTCAAATTTTTCATCCTGTCACAATTGTCAGGCCCCACGTTAGACAGAGGCTAATGAAAGGGCATCGCAGGGGGAAATATCAACAATCCAAATGCAGTGTATGTTTCATAGCCCAATATCCAGCCTTCCTTGCTCCTTCCCACTAAATGCACCTTTTCCAGAGAGGTTATTTCCTCTTTTTCCCGCTGTGGATAAAAATGATAGACACTATTAGGCAAATATATGCATATTTGTGTAGTCTATTTCTCAAGATATACAAGAATATCTTGTGTAGCCCATATTTTCAACTCCTTCTTCACAGTTTAATTTTCAAACCAGCTGCAAAACTTTTACACTCCACTTCAGTGCCAGTGCACACGAAAGTATTAATCTATTGACCCTGCGAACTCTGTTGCTGTGACAACACAAACTTGGCCCTGCAAAGACAATACTGTGAGTTTCTTGGCTTTACTGGTATGGAGATTAGTCTCCTTGGTGATAAAGATAGTAGTAAATATACATAAAAGAAGTAATAGCATCCTCCCTATTGAGTCAAATGTTATTCTATAGGACCTGCCTCCTACGTCACCCCAAAAAAGTAATCAGAGGAGACCAGACAGGCAAAAATATCCTTTATTTTATGTGACTGGTGTTATCCTTAGAGAACCATAGGAAATGTAGCAAAAGATGACTTTTAAACAAACTTTAATTCAGATGAGTGTATTCAGTGGCAAAATGCATTATTGCCTTAGATAACTACATAGAATTTGGAATTTTTTAGAGAATGCTGAAAAGTAAGAAAGTGATAACAATCAGAAAAATCATTATGCCTATCGTATAATGGTTTCACAGTGACAGTCCAATAAGATGTTATATTTTAATATTATGCAAAATGGGAGGAAGAGGGGAACAAGAAGAGAACAGCTACAACCCATTTCAATTTCTCTAGCCTGCCAGGTTGACAGGAAAAGAATAAAGGAGGTCACAGTGGGTGCTGTGCATTAAAAATTAATAAAAGAACTATTGCAGTAGTATTTTATATAAGCAACACCATTCACATTTTCTCATTTAAGTTGCAATTTGTGAATATTCCTTTCTACCATAATTCTGCCTAATAAAATCAATAAAATGGCTGCATTTTAGAGAAGTGACTCTATGTCACAAATCTGAAACATGTATGCACTGTAAATTACAGTAGCACCTGCATGCCCAACTGTAAGTGAGGATGTACGAGCACTTCTGTGGTTTATAGTACTAAATGGACCCTAAGAAAAGTTGTTTCTTTATTTTATTTATATATGTGTGTGTGTGGGTATATCTGTGTAAGTATAAAATTTTTTTTCCTGAAGTTTCATATATATCAGAGGGGAGAGAAAATGACATTTTAGGATGTACCATTGCCTATGATACAAATTTGCTTATTTAAAAAATATTTAAAATACTGGAAGTGTTGTCAACTTACTGTGTTTTGAAAGCATCATCACTGGGTCCCAGTGCCACAACTCCTTGCACAAAAGAAAGCCACGGAGTCAATAAAGTCAATAGCTCGGCAGCATGTTGCAATACTTTCTGCTCAGCAGTCAGGTGTAGCAGTATGCAAATTTCCAAAAGCAGGAAAGCAATTTTAAATCAGGAGAGCTAACATGCTTACCAGAAGACAAAAAGTGGGAGAGCGTGTCATCTTGTCAGAGCAAGGGGCAGGGTGGCCATACTTCTGTTCCAGCTGTGCCACGGCGGAGACGTGTGGCCTGCAGCCAGACACTTGACCTTTCTGTGCTCTATATCTCCTGTCTATGGAATGGCAGGAACACCACTTACACGCCTGCAGGCTTGGTGGGAAGTGCTCTGTGGTCTTGGCGTCAAAGTTGCTTCACAGCGTAACATATTGGGTTTCTATTTTCATGTGCATGAATTTGTTTTGTTTTATCATCTGATAGAGTCAGTAAGTTTTTGTTGTTTTTTCCAAATAATTCCTCTCAAGAGCGAATTAATTTTTGAAGTGAAAGACAGCACTATTATAGAAGCAATAAGTCTGGTTCATTTTTAACGTGTTTTCCCAAAGCACAGCTGGTTCATTGTTGTTCTGTCGTGCACAAAACCGGGGCAGATATAGCACACAGCCAAGCTGGATCAGGCTTTCTGGATTTTTCCATGTGCATAGATTCTGGACTGGCAGTGATGCTCCCATGGCCCAGAGGTACAGTGAGTGAGGCAGTTCTGTCCCTCAGGGTGCCACACTCACGGTGCTGGGTGAGCGTGGGTGAGGTGGGAGCTGGCCCCAGCCCTGTGGAGGTCTCAGCACAGGGTCCCCTTAGGTGTCCTGGTGAGGTCTGAAACGCACCTTGACTCAACAGTGGTGACCCTCAGCATTACCCAGCCCCTGTCTGTCTGTCTGTCTGCTGGCCCTGGCAGTGACTAGGTCATGGGACAAGAAGTCAGTCTCTTAAAGGACCAATGTTCTCCAGGGATTTATAAATTCACTGTGTTAGGGCAGTGCAGATTTTCTTCTCCAGGTGCGTGCAAACTCCCTCCTCGGAGTTTGATGAAAGTTTCCAACAAAGAGCAAATAACAAAGATGGGTTAGTGCCCTGGCCTAGCAGCTGCCCAGCATTTTGACTGACAGACCTCCCTGTCCTCCACTATTCAAAAATGTCCTCCTATGTGGCCATGTACTAAAAAATATTTTCCATATAAAATTTCCCTTGGCCTCTTCATCCCCTTTCTTCTTGTCTGCTTCATGCAGAAGCAGCTGTATGCAGGAGGTTCATTCTTCATTTTTCTAAGTATACAGGAGGTTCATTTTTTCATTTTTGAAGAAGGAACATTTTTTTTAATAATTCCTCTTTAATTACTAAATCACAGGTAGTTTCCTATGATTTATCTAACATACAGAAAAATAATAAGAAAAAAAGTTTATTATCATCATTGCCAAATCCTGAGATGTTTTGAGAACAGACTTTTGTCTCTGATTTTTTCAAAACGTTTTTTAAAAAATTGTTCAAAGAAGGAGAGACTTAATAGGATTACTTTGAAAGCCCCATTTAGTTTTGAGTTGTCACAGTCAGTGTTTTCTTGCCAGCCAGTGCTTGGGCAGTGACCTTCCTGTTTTGATCTAATTTGATCAGCTGAAAATTGCTAAGCTGCAAGAGGCATCCCTGTTTCCTCCTTTCTACCCTCCTGTTTCTTGGGTGGTTTTGACAGGGAGGGATCCCAGTATCCCAGCTTGACTACCAGACTGTAGGACTAGTTTCTCTCTTCTCAGCTTCCCTGCAATAACTGAATTATTAATACAAAGTGAAACAGCTCTCACAGGATACACACTCATACTAGCACAGTCTGCTGACCTGAACATGAGCCTGACTTGGGAGAGCCAGATTCAAATCCCAGGTGTGAGCCCAGGTCACAGCTGGGGCCCCTGGATTCCACGTTTACCCTACAAATATTGAGCTTTATAAAATCTCTTAGGTTTTTCTTCTACTTTTACATCTATCCTGGTGACAAAAAAAAATATTTTCAGGAAAAATTACACTTTAATTTTGATATATTGTTGTTTTCTAAAGAAAATTAATTTCCAATTTGCACTGTGGAGCATCGGATGAGTCTAAAGGCTGTAGTAGCCCTGCAGATTTTTGTGGCCATATTATCTGAGAGGACAATGTGTTTAGAGGATCCCCCAGTCTTCATCCATTTTTAAAAATAAATTTACAGGAACTGTCCATTACTCAAAAAGCCTAGTTATCCTAATGAAGTCCATACAAAATGTGGTTAAGGAAATAAGCCCTCATGATG
Source organism: Anomalospiza imberbis (assembly GCF_031753505.1). Classification (NCBI taxonomy): domain Eukaryota; kingdom Metazoa; phylum Chordata; class Aves; order Passeriformes; family Viduidae; genus Anomalospiza; species Anomalospiza imberbis. Next base: position 13,457,097 of record NC_089689.1, read on the forward strand.
AAAAAAAAAAAAATTAAAATTAAGATACAGTTTTTCAAGCTGTGTAACTGTCATATGTGTTTGCAGCATTAGAGACAGTTTGATTTCTGTTAAGAAGCTTTTAGAATGGATCTAGCAGTATTTCAGGTTTGAGAATGTAGAATATATGAGATTTGGTCATTAATTCTTCCTATACATGGGAAGGTATTTGTTTATTAAAAAGAAGCTAATGGTGGGTGTTTTATCCTCACAAAGAATAATGACCTCTGGCTCTGAAAGAGATGTTTTCGTTTGTGTAAGTATAAATTATTTTGAAAATGCTTATTCTGGTATTTTATAGATACCAGAAAAAGTTGCCAGGTTTCTGAGAAATGTTAATATACTGGCAGCAGCTGCACGCTTCCCTAAGATTTCCTTCTTTGAAATGTATTTTAAATTATTTTTAAAAAAAAGTTTTTTTCCATGAGCTTTCATACTGTGCTTCCGTATTCCAGATGTGTTTTATAAAAGACATCACATTGCAGCACAATGGGATATCTATTGCAGGCAAAATAGAACAGAGCTTCTGTTCGAATTTCCATGGTTTTTTGTTCTTTGTCATCTGTTTGTTTCTTTGTTTTTGTCTAGAAGCCAAATCCTTAGGGGATAAATTTATAAAACCGTACACTGGACTTAGCAAAAACTTAGGTTAAAAGCAAATCTCTCTATGGTGCACTCACTATGTATTCTTTTAATGCTTTGTTTCAGAAATATTGCAGTATTTTACAGTAGCAGTTCAAATACTTCATGTCTGTGTGCTGTTATTGCTTTGTCCATTTATTATATGCTGTAGTACTTTGGCATTATTTGCACAAATATATTGTACAGCATGTGCAAGTACATGTGCTTGTTTTCCAGAAAAAAGAGAGATTCAGGAAGCTGTGTGTTATAACTTCATAGCTGCCCACAAGGGATAACAGGAGGAGGATATCTAGGTGGTGGATTTAGTCATTAAACACAGGAATGTGTAATTATTGGAATCCAGCAGAGACAGTTAATTTTAGTTACTTTCTGAAGTTAGTGGAGCTGTCTGTTTTTACAGAAAAACACTGTCCAAGAGCAATTGTGACATTTAAGGGAATGCTTTTCAGGAGTTATTAAATTAAAATGTATATTGACATTATTAATAGAGGCACATATTCTAATCTGATATATATGAATTATATTGAAAGAGAAAAAGTTGAAGTTATAATAATAAAGGCTGCCTTTTAATTTTAATTCAATGACATAATTTTAAAAGAAAAGTGAAAAACACAACTAAGAACATTCATTTTCCTCATCACAGTTCTGTCAGTAACAGTGCAGTGTGGATTTTGTTCAATAGAAATGAATGAAAAGCTGCCCATCACTGGAAACAAAACAAACTGTATGTATGCATAGGCACTTCTGTTTAGTATAAATATTTACCAAGAGTTAAAGACTATTTACATTAACATATATTTATAAAACAGTGTGGAAACGGGTAAAAAACAAATATATGCCATAGTAAATTTTTGATTTTGTTTTATTATTCCTGTTCAATGTAGCTCAGCCATTAAAAGCCTTATTTGCATATATTATGTCAGGATTCACAAAGAGTCCTCTGTTTTCTGTCGTGTCCTTGCAGCAGTCTGATTTCTCTTAGTGTACTGCCATCACTGGTCTGTGCAGGAGAGATCAGAGCCCTAATAATAGATTTTTGACAGGGAGCTCGCCTGCTACCTGCCCTACACAAATCCTCACTGTTCATGTTTGCTTCATGGCAACAAAGCAGACAGAAGGAAAATGCCAAGTGCTGAATTTGAGGTACAGCCCTGCCATAGCTTGACATTTCAGCAGAATAGCAGTTTATGAGATGCATAATTTTTCATCTGGGACTCAGCTGCCATTTTCATAGAGGCTTGCAGCTCATCGACTGACTGGAAGTAGGGCAAAGGTTTACAGCATAGATCAAGGTCTACATCCTTCCTATAGCTATTTAAAAATAAGTATTATTCTCTAGATAAGGTCAGAGAACTAAGCATATTTTTTCCATTTTTAATATTTTCTAGCCAATTTTATTCCACAAAGAAAACACTTTGCACTTTTAGCACAGGTGCCATTTGTAGTTGATTAAAACTGATCATAATTGATTTCATTCACCAAAAGATTAAATGAGTCCTGGAGAAAGAATGAAAGAGGAGTCTTTACACAAAGCATTTGAACAAAGCTGTGTTTTCTCCTCCTCTTACTTTGAAAAAAGCTCATTCTGAGCTTGAAATGAATGAAAAGTCTTTACTCCTTAAGTGTAATTGGTTTGTGGTTTATTATTGTTAGAGATTGGATTTAAATTTTCACATTCATGCACATGTACTTGGGAAACAAATGCAGTGTAGGTGCATGTAAGTGAGTGTTTAATTTAGAATTACACATCTCTGTGAGCTTCAGTAACAGTTCACCATGTCAGAGCCTCATATAGAACAATGGTACAGTACATTGGATTAATTAAAGAAGCCTTGCAGAGAACTGAATTCTCAGTATGTCAAGATTTCAATTTTATGTTAAATATTTTCTAAAGGCCAGACCCTTAAATCTCAGGGGCTGTACCAAGCAGTGAGCTGTGAATTTAACCATAGGCTAACTGCTAATGATAAGGAAAAGAGTCCAAGTTGAGGCAGCTGTAATACAGTCATTGGATTAGGCTATCAATCACTCGGTTCCCTGAGGAACAGGCAAAGACGACAAAACAGTGAAAAGGGAAATTAGGAAGGGAGGGCATGACTAGAATGAGATTCTTCACCAAATGTATCTGTTAGTTGGCTGAATCCCCCAAGCATTGGACGGGAATGTCCAGCATTGCTCTCAGACTAAAAGCCAAGTATTTGTTCCAAAGTCCTAGAAAACCATCAAATCATCATTAACTGTTGCTGTTCTGTGTAGGCTGCTAGAAATGCAATTGGCTACATTCTCCTGGTTTAATAGCCTGTAATTTGGTTAATCTCTAAACTGCTGCTGTTGGACACTCTGGATTTACTGTTTATATCAGAGTTTATATAGAGTATGTACAGTTGAAATAATTCATTTCACAATTGGTTGGGTTTTTTATAAACAGATAACTGTTAAGGTGTCGAGTCTAACTCAGGGCAACCAAAGGCACGTGTCAGAAAGCAATTCCTATAAAATCATAAATTCTCAGGCATAATATACGAAAAATAATAGAAAATCACTATAGTATAGTTTGTGGGAAAAGAGCATAGGGGAAAGAACATGAAGGTTTATTCTGGGTGGAGGTAGATAAAACGAGAAATCTGTTCATATAGTGGTATAGATTAACATGATTAAGTAATGAGTGTTCTCATAGTTAGCATCTTGAAGACACAGTCTGGTTAACAAAGAATGGAAATAAATAGAGAAGGTAAAAGAGATGTTTCAAAGCAGGTTTCAAAAGTGTTTCAAAGCAGGTTGGTGGAGCAGGGGCTTGTATTTACAGTAATGGGTATAGATAATGTACCACAGGTAAACTGCAACCTGATAAGGAAGTGTCAGTCAGTCAGGAGCAGAAAATCTTTCCTTCTGGTAATATCAGCCAGATAGAACCCAGTGGTGGTGACTTTGTCATCACGAGTTGATTGTTTCCATGTCTGTCAGGTCTGGGGAGAAGATGTCTTATGATCACGTCTTCTAATTTTAAGCAAAGACACCACAAAAAAATCTCTTTTGTCATGTCTTTAGAAGATTATTGTGTTTAAAACTGAAATATTTCTGTTGTAAAAAGATGGCTATAATTAATTTGAGAGGTAATTAACTACTTTCAGTATCTTATTAATTAGTTATTTGGCATTTAAGTACTTTTTTTAGTTTATTCTAACACAGGAATGAAAATACTATCAAAATTTTCAAACGGACATTAATTAAAATAATAAAAATCAAGAAAAACTGTGGTGAAGTCTACTGCTAGGTTTGTTTGCCAGTAAGTCTCGGCAGGTCTCAGCCTTGCTCACCTCTCTGCACAGATAGTCACAATGAAGTCAAAATTTCTTTTGACTTCAAAATGATTCTTGAATGAGGTCTAGAAACTGTCATGGCATGCAGTATAACTCTCCAGCCTTTCCTACAGCTGAAAGGCTACAACTGACTACAAAAGTATGTCTAAACTGAGAGAATTGTGTGTCCTCTACTGTCCCAATGACAGGTTGGAAGAATTGCTCTGGCTGCTGACCTTTTTCTGGTGATCACTAAGTTAGAGTTGGGCCAAGCTTTCCTCTCTCAGTGTGCAGGTGATGCACACGTACATTCTGTCATTCCAGAAGAAGTGGGTACGAGTGTGGTCATGGACTGGAGCACAAAGAAGATGGTTCCAGGTGGTAGTGTTCGAGTAGTTTTGTAGGTCTACAAAGCTTTGTTGCAGTGTATGTATATGATGGATTAAAACCTGCATACTTGTTATGAGAGTTTAGGGAGCTTCAGTGTAGGAGGCAGAGGAAAGACCTGACAAAGGAAATAGGAATCCAGTTCATGTGATTTCATGTCAATATTCCAAGCTCCCTGTTGCTGACTGTGTGGGGCCCACAGTCATCTTTCCTGCTGACTTGTTATTCTGTACCCGAATCAACAGCAGGGCTTGTGGTACAGGTGGTACTTAAGAGTGATCAATGAGACAAGTGCCTTCTGTGGAAATTATAAACTGTACCTGTCACTCAGAGCAGAAGCTCTAATTATAAACTCCCCTCCTCAAAAAAACCCCAAAACCAAATCATGAATCTGGTAGAATTTGCAAACAATTCTGAGTAACAATTGTATCAGCAGAGGTTAAAACCCCTGAGTTTGACCTGGTGTGTCTCAAGCATGTTCATTTTTTTCGGTATTACTTCGCATATTGACTTGCTCTAGTCACCAAGTGGCATATATTGTCTGTAGAGCCCATCTTTATTCTGTGGAGGGCATATTCTCATGTGGAGAATAAATGCATTTTTGCATTTATGAAAAAAATAGCATCACATTTACAGATCAAAATCAAAATAGGAGTTAAAAAATAATTAGAAAAATGACTTCTTATTTAACATTTACTAGTCTGGAGCTTCTTCCTGTTCTTCCTTCTCTCTGTGGGACACTTGTGCTTGCAGAATAGGCTGAGTGACTACTGTCTTCTCCCATCACTGTGGGGATCCTACCACTGCTGCCAAAGCACCCCAACCTCTCTTTTGTGTGCGAGCTCCTCCCTCTGGATCAGTAGCCTTGGCAGCCTCAACAGCTCTGTGAGGATGTTGAGGCTCTCACCATTCCCACCACTTACAAAGTGCTTGATTGATGTGTTTTAGAAATGGGTCACAAAGTGTCTTGAAGAGAAGGTTTCACAGTTATATGGAGGTGTGCTTGCTGTGTGTAATGCTGTTGCAGGATATTTTGACAATCAGATACAGGGATTTAGGAAAAAAAAATCCTTGGAACAAGTTTAAATGCAAGGCATTGGTTTACACCAATCAGTACCAGAAGGATATACTTACCTCATTAGTGCTGATGTCCTGCTTCTATGTAGCCTTGAAAAGTTCTGCCACTGGTAAGCTATGATTTATTATCAACTCACCAGGGAATACATCTTTATTCACCTAAATCCTGCTAACATTCTGTATTTTCTAGTATCCTGCTTGAATAAGGAATAAATCCTAATGCCAACTTCACATGTAAAATACAGAAGACAAAATAGAACAGAGTTGTTTTACTGGGTAGATTCTGGGTTTGTATTTCACTGGGCATCACTTCATCCCTAGCTAATGATTGCCAGAAGCATTTATAAATGTATTTCACAACCATCAGAATGGTTTTTTTTAACCTTTCAAAAGAGTGCATCTAATATACAGTAGTCAGCTAGGGAATCTGCATTTTAATGTGCCTTTTCATGGTAGCACCTCATTGTATACAATGAGCTATATAAATGTCCTGCTCACACACAGGATATACAAACATATCCCACAAAATCTTTTAGGGAACCTGCTGTAGGAATTCAGTTTTCCAATTTATGACCAATTTGCAGTTTCTGCATTGCTGGGTAATTGAAATTGTCTTTCCTGTTAACATGCACCATGATGTAACCATCTTCCCTAAATTCCATTTAAATCCCAAAAGACACTCGTAGTCAGGGATTGAGCCACTGTTACTTGGGTTAAGTGAGAGCCGAGGGAGAGCTCTTGAGCACAGTGTCCCACTGTTTCAGAATGAGAAATCCATTGCAGGTACATAGACAGGGTGTTTTTAATGGCATGAGGTCTGTCCATAGAATGTGTGGTACCACACCTGACTCAACACAGAAGTAAGGCTGATGCTGTGAAGAACTTTGTTAGAGGTAGCTCAAAATGAGGAGAAAGCTGTGTGGTTTTTGCCAGCAGGCGTGTCAGTGAGGACAAAGTTACAGTAGTGTCTGTCCATTCACAAATGTTTCATGACCCTATTGAGCAATCTGCTGGTTTCCAAAAGAATGAATCGTTACTCCAGTGTAGATTTTGACTGGGCCAAGCTTACCTTGCTCCTCTCAGCTATTGCTCCACTTATGCTGTTAAGGCCATGTCAGCTGCTCACCTATTTGAGTACTCCAGAATTGGCAGTGTTTTCACCAATTTTTGGATACATGCCCACTCAAGAACTGCTTAGCTTTCAATAGTGAGTACTCAGAGAAATCTTCTCATTCTAGGCACTGATAAATTTTGTGCACTTGCAGAGAAGGTACTGACAAACAATACTCGTAAGAATCTGTTCTATTTTTTTTTTTTAAAAAAGGAGATGTTTCTTCAGATCTTACCTAAGGTGGAATTTGAAGAATTCAGACTTCCAAGCAAGATCTGGTGGCACCTTACTTTCTCAAGAAATATTAGGAAAAAATCTACTATATCGGTACATTCTGATTTATTGGTATAACGGAGAGGTTGTTTGCATCTTTGTTGTTTATAAAAGCACTCGAGATGATCAGTTCTTGGCAGGTATCCAGAAAGGAGGTAAACCCTGCCAGATGTAGGGAAGTCTTGCTCTGTCTTGCTATGGGGAGTTTTAGTATGGAGTTCCCTTCTGTGTGGGGCTGGCACACTGGTTTCTTTCTGATGTGTTTATTTTTCTTTTCTTTCGGGCTTAATATTTTACCATTCTGAGGACATCACCAGCTTACTGCTAGAGTCAGATAGTGTAAAAGGGTCCTAAAAAAAAAGTCACTCTTAGTCTATTTTGCAAACTTGGGCTTTTCCAGGGCTGCCTCCACTGTCCTTTGCTATTTCTTTCTGTTTCTCATCAATGAGGCTAGCACAGAAGGCAGGCAGCAGTGGTGCTCTCTTCTGCCTGTGCTGCTTGCATTGCCTTCCTGAGCTGTGCCACTGCCACGTGTGTCTGTGTCCTGGAGTCCTCTGGGGCTGTCCCAGAGAGGCCAAGCTCAGAGAACACAGCAGATGGAAGCAGAGGTGCTAACCAGGTAGGTTATCCCCTAAGCATCAAGCACTTCACTAGGAGACTCCTAGGCTTCCCCCTCATCCCTGCAAGGAGTCAGGCATTCTCAGAGGTGGCTTCCTTTCTTGCTCCATTGATGCATCAGAAATTTGAGGTTAGTATATTCCTTACATATTAGTATATGTACTGCTGTCAAACACCTAAGGCAGTGTGCACCTGCATTTTGTGGTGAAATTCCAGTGGTTAGGCAAGTAAATGATGCGGGGTTTTCTGGTTCAGCTTAGATTTCTCTTTTTGAAAATGCAGGTGTATGTTATTTTATCCCAGTCCATTTTCTCATCTGATGTTACAGGAGGAAGTGATATTTTTGAGCTTGGCATTAAAATATCTTCCAATCAGTTAATGTAAGCATCTGGTGTTTTTATGTATTTTAAAAGCCCTAATAACAGCATTGCAATCCCTTAATGCTGTTTCTCACATTCTTGTTACAGTAGGTGTATGGCACACATCTTCTGGTTTAAAAAGCTCAAAACAAATTTCAGCAATTTAATCTCGGTGTTAGAAAAAGGATCACAGCAGCTGCTATAGTATTTTTTATTTATGCTAGTTTTTGTAAAGATTCATGACATACTCCCTGGGAGCTAAATATTGACAAGCATGCTCTGGCAAGCAAGATCAAGCTTGGTCAGTTAGCAGAGCTCAAGTCTCTGCATTGATACTGTGACCCAAGTCTGGAAACTATTATCCTACGCCATTTATTTTGGCTTTGTAGGTGATACTGTCCACTTGAATAAGGGATTTCTGCTGTATTTTTAATACTGTAACTGTGGATTCATATTTGATTTAGGACCACAGTACTTGCAAGGTTGGTTATACATCTGCTTTTGATGACATCTTCAGTAGTGTATTGTGTATAGAATCACAAATGACAGCATAAAACTTACATGATTTCAAACCTACAAGCCAGAAGTAAACATTGAACATAAAATAATTTTAAAATCACATTTATCTTTGAAACTGTAGAACAAATGATGTCCTAGAACTGTTGGTCTATGAAAGCTATTGATCAAAAGTGAAGTTTGGGCGTGTATTCATTATGGGAGGTAATTTAGGAGATTAATTTTTTTGTGTGTTCTGTAGGTAAAAAGAAAAATCCACTTTTTTACTAATTGTAAGAGCACGATGTTTGTAATGCTTTTAGTTCACTTTTTGAATTTCTGAGTAAAGAACTTAAGCCGATTTGGGCTTCTAGTAAACTTGGCATATACATTAAATTGATTACCAGATGCATTGTGCAACATATGGCATTGTGCAGCCTTTGTGTGCTTCATAGTATTTTCTTAAATTACCATCATTTGTTTTGATTCCAAAAATGCACTTGTCTCGGCTTTCTAGTGCTTTGGACTTAAATGCAGGCTTTCCAGTGCTGAACAGATGTGTTAGAGTTTCACATGGAACATTTCTGCTTTTGTGAGTCTTCCTCTTTGAGTTTTCTGTACACAGTATTGTGTCAGTAATAGCTCATGCAAATGGGATATCTTCATTTTGGTATGTACATTGGTTGTCTAAAAGAACCTTCAGAATTTTAAGAATGCTACATAATCAAGAAAAGCACAGAAACAACACAGCTTTCTCAAAGATACTGCCCCCAAAGTTAATTGTATATGCTTTCTTTTAGGTTAGAGGAAAGATGGAGAAAATAATTCCTTTATGGGTGACAGCAACAGTCAACTACAGTCCTGTATGCTTATGTGAACCCCTATATTTCCATGCTTGAGGCAGTGGTGTGAATGGGCATGACACTTCATCCATGAAAGCACACAGAATAATGTGCTTGGCACATTAGTATGTAATTTACCTCTGAGAGGAGACTGTTTGAGTTGATTTACAAAGCATACTTCTAAAAAGTTATCCTTTAAATTACAAACAGTTTTAGAGAAAAGGGTAAGAGGACATTCTGGGACAAGGGACAAGAGATTTGTGACCAGGAGGGCCAATTGCTGCCTTTTCTGCTCAGGTGGAATTGCTCTCTTTACACGCATTTCCAGGCCTCCCCTTGCAGTCTTTTTATTCTGGGAGATAAAAATATTATACTTTTGTATAGCATTTGGACATCCTCTCCTAGAAGACACTGTATAAGTGCCAGATACTGCTGGTGTGTGTTTAACAGTAGCAGTGTGTGTTCTGATCAGTATTTTAAAATCAACAAACGCTTTGTGAGCCCCTAGCTTTCTGTTAATTGGCCTTTACTTTGATCACTGAAGACCAACAAATGCAGTTTAGGAGTTGTGTTGCTACCATTTTTCTTCAGTGGAAGCTGAGGGGATGAGTAAGTATATCAATTAAGTCCCTTACTCACCCTCTGAGCTACCCTCATTGGATAATTAAAGTGATCTGACAGAGCAATACACTAAATTCCCTCGCACGCCCTTCTGTTGCTCTGAATACATCAAACAAATGAATATTTAGGCCTATTAATGCTGTTATTTTTTATTAATGCGGAAAGCAGAGTTATGGTACGAGTGTATAATTTCTTCTTGAAATCAGCACTGAGTTGTGTGACTGGTCACAAGCAGAACTGATATAACCATGTTTTAATTACCAACCCTCAGTAATATATCCAGAGCTACTAAAGGCCTCTCCAAATAGGGTTTGGGCTTCCTTTATTCCACAAATAGTTTACACAGCATGAACAAGCAATTATTTTGCTTTCCATTACACCACTGACTTCAGTTTTCAGTATGTTCTCAGCTGAAGAAAAGGCATGAGATTTCCTATAACTGTGAAGGTTATAAAAAAGAAGAAAAAGAAAACAAAATTTAAAATTGTCACCCATGCATATCTAATGCCTCAACTAAATCCAAGGTATCACCTCTCTTTTGGAGGGGGAGTCTTTTTCATTCATGGAAAACTAAGTGTTGTCCTGTAAATTTCATTTTAAAAAAATCACAGAATATGCTGAGTGGGAAGGGACCCTCAAGGATCATCGAGTCCAGCTCACAGCCCTGCACAGCACCATCCCCAAGAGTCGCACCATGTGCCCAATGGTATTTTCCAAGTGCTTCTTCAACACTGTCAGGCTTGTGCTGTGACCACTGCCCTCGGGAGCCTGTTCCAGTGCCCATCCATCCTCTGGGGGAAGAGTCTTTTTTTAATATCTGCCCTAAAAAAAAAAAAATCAAAGTGTAAGGAACTAAATATTTAGAAACTTGTGTACCTAGTTATGAAAGCATAATTATAAGAAAGTGTTCTTGTGTAATGAGCACTAGATATCTGTCATACAGTGTTTTAATGTCTACAGTAGTTATTAGCTGAATATTTCCATTCTGTGAGCTACTGCCATTCTTGAAACTGATTGATGTTTATGAATAAAGCACTTTTTTATTATGTGTTGCCAACCTCTGAGGACTAATCTTATAACCTACAGTGCCTACAAAGGCGTGATGATATCTGCTCTTTCTGGAACTAATCACATCTGAAGAAAGTGAAAGGCTGAAAACATTGTGGGCTTTTCCTGGAAAACTTCAATTGCATTGTAGACTGTTCTACTACAAAATGGTTGTAGTGTTTATTTGACAAAAGTGACATTGTGGGGGGAAAATAATTTTACAGGAAGAGACATGTTTGAATATAGGCAACTAACACTGTGAAGTGTCTTGGCTCAAGGCAGTGAATTTATTTGTGAGCTGATGAAGCTGTGGTCTCAATTTTTCATTTTCTGGCTCCAAAACAGTCTTCTGATAGGGCATGCTGGTTGCAAAGTCTTCACTGACCTTTCATTAATTTGTTTTGTGGGTTTGTGCTCTGTCTATTCAGGCCAACAGCTCTGCAATTTTAGAGAAGAAAAAGTACAAGAAAAAGAAAAGAGAATGCCCCTCCAAGTGTTTATCTTCTTAAAACCACACTGTCTTGCTAGGGCCTAAAAAATCTTTAATCATGCTTTTAAAGTTTTTCAAAGGGGGAAAGCTGTAAGAAAACATTGCAGGCAAGTTAGTAGTAAATATTGCTCAGAGAGAACTCAAGGTTTGTGGAGATTTTGTGCATTATTTAAATTTCTTCATCCTCATACTACCTCTGTCCCTTAGAGACAGTTCTATAAAAGCATAGTGCCCTCTGGCTCCATCACGAAATACCAGAAAATGGGAGCTTCTTTTGCTTTCCTCCCAAAAGAAAGTGGAGAAAGAAACTGATGCTAGCCAGCACTGGGCTACAATGTAATGTCTGAGCTCAGCTTGTAGGAGCAAGTTCAGCTGCTGACACTAACCTAAACGCACAGAGCCCCCAGTGACTATATTTGTACTATGGAAACCACCTAAAGATGGAAGATTGCTGCTCCAGAGACCCATCAGGTTCTGTATTAAAATTAATAAGGCAAGTTTTGAGCTGAAGGATCCTCCCAATAAACTGTTTTCTGCAAATAGAATGAGAATCCAGATGTTCTGCAACTCATAATTTGATCACCAGATTATAGCTGGCCCTGCAACAATCACATCCCATCCAGCCCTCAGTATGAACAGCTGTAGGTTTTGCTCTTGATCACATAAATCTTTGTCTGCTTTTGTGTGAGAGTTAGAAACAGCAAAGTGAAATTCTCAAAAGCCCCCATGTTCTTCTTTTTTTCCCAACTCTACCCTGGTAGCAGTAGGCTGCTTCCCAGATTTCTCAGAAAACTCTGGTATGGCCCAGTACAACAGCCCTTCTTTCCAAATGATGACACAGCCCACCAGCTTACAGGCACATGCAGATCCCCATGAACAGTCAAGGTAGGTAGTTTCCATTTATTGCTGTGAGGAAAAAAAGTGTCAAGTAACTTCCTACTCATCCTATGGCAAGCAGAGTAGGGCTGTGTGCTTCAGCTACCTTAGGTATAGCTATCAGTTCTCCTACTCTTGGTTGTGTGAGTCTTGAGAAATGGGAAGTGTTGAAATAAATGGCTATGATACACATAGTGTTGAAATAAACATTTATTTTAACACATTGTATGTGATGAGCCATTTATTTTAACACTTCTCACTTGAAGTGTTGAAATAACAGGTTTTATCAGGGGACGTGTCATCTACTGTTTTATGTATATGTGAATATGGAAATACATCTACTGAGTGTGCATGTATATATATACTCACACAGATTATATGGATATGTAATAACAATATGGTAGATGTGTATGTAGACACTAATGCACAGGCAAATACAGAGTTTTCTACTCACTGAGTATTTTGTGTTTGTGACATATTTTTATTGTATCTATGTATCTATAAATAGATCTAATTATATTGGTACATAAAATTGTTTATTACTAGATAACAGCAACTGGATGAGATAGATAAAATAGAGGGATAGACAATAAAATAGATAAACCTCAAAATAGGACAATTATTAACTTGAGTTATGTAAAGCAAGAAAGAAATACTTTATCTGAGCTTTCTAGATATCCAGGCCTGGTTTCTTTTGTTTGCTGTAGTTTCTGAAGTTCTGCATCCCTTTCTGTGATGGACTTCTTAGGCAAGTGATTATTAAACAGCACAAGGTATCAGTCAGGTTTTGTAAATGGCCTGAAAAGTTGTTGTACTGCATTTTTCAGTAATTTTGGCTTTTTAAATACAGTGTAGGAACCTCAATTCCCTGCTCGGCAGGCAATCATGTCTCTTCCAGTGTGTCCTTACTTGTACTAAATTGCCTTTTTGCAGTTAGAATTATGTATGTGCTAAGGCACTGGCACAGACATGTGGGCATACACACACGACCTGGTTCCATGGTCTTGTTTGCTGTGGTGGTTGTTATGGAGGTTAAAACTAGCTCAAACAAAGGTAGCACTGCCGAGGCTGACGGAGGCAAGCCTGCCTTTGAACAAATCTGTAAACAGCCAGAACCATTTCTACCACACTTCAGGTTAAATGTCAGTCTCTGTATTGGAATAAAAGGGCAGCAAGCCCTACCCCATGATAAAGTGAACTACTCACATCTTTTGAGGGGAAGAATTCAGCAGGAACTCATTTGTCCCTTTGAGATGGCTGCAGTGATCTTGTCTGGTAACTGGGCAATATTTTCTAAATGGGCTGTTCATTGGCTCTTATGCTGGTCCTGTTCACGTGTCCTTTTCCTTGTATTATGTCCAAAGCTTACCCTGGCTATTAGCACTATTTTATTACCTTTTCATTACTGTTGTATCATTATTTGTTTTATTGATTAGCACTGGCACTCTCTGGGTAGCAGGCAGGGTTTGTCCTGGCCAGGGGAGGGTTGCAGTGCAAAAGTGCCAAACCTCCTGCAGCAGCACCAGCCCCACCACACTGCAGCAACTGACTCGAGCTCCAGGTCGTGGTGGGCAGCAAGAGCAAGGCAGTCAAGGCAAAGAAAGGGCTTCCTGAGCCAACCAAAGAACATGGAAAGCATTCTGTCAGACAATTTCCAGCTCCAAGTCAAACCAAAGTAAAAACCATGAGAGAAATTAAATAATGAACGTGTGATGAATTGCAACAGAAAATGCTTTGCTAGGTTTCATGCTGATGACTAGAAGTATTGACTTTTTGTGAATCTGTAGCTTTCAGTGAGAGAAAGCTTTGTTAGGAAATGTTTAACCACTTCTTGCAGCATTCACAAAACAATTTGTATCTGTCCTCCTGGTTTTTCTTACTGAAGTGTGAGTGAAAATAACTCCAGGTCTCCATGGATAAATAATATTTACAGATAAGAAAAAATTATTTTTTCCCTCTCTCTTTCTCTGATTCTAGCCTTTTTTAATTGAGAGAATTCTCTGATGAGTATTAAACACTTACCGAATGAGAGCTCTGGTGATTTTATGAATTTTTAGCTGAAAGAGCATAAATAGTCATTTGTATTAATTCAGAAATTGTAAAATTATATCCTAAAAAGGACACCGATTTTTCTCTGTGATTATGGAAGTCCAAGTTTTTTTTTTTTAAGTTGAGTACAAATTTTTTTTTAAAAGGAAATAAGCAAATTTTTTGCCTCTTTTTTTCCATTTAGAGGTTGGGTTCAACTCTGTATGTATCAGAAACAGAATCACATCTGATGTAAGCTTTGAAATTAAGAGGAAGGGTCAGTAGTTATCAGAAGAACTATTGACACACTATCAGTGTGTCCCGATAGTCATGATATGGTGACAAAAATCCTGTCAGTTGATATGACATCAAGAGCCTGCTATAGCAGAGTTAGATAGAAGTTCTTTCAAATCTGCAGAATCATTAATTTTAGTAAAGTCTTGTGACAAGTTCTGACTTCTCTGTAGTCAGCAGAACCTTTGCCATTGATTTGGTAGAGCTGGTGCATTGCCCATCACAACTTTTGAACAACATGAAACATTGAGTAGCCGTTGGTTTGATGGTGTAGGCTGACTGATGTAGAGATATTCCATGAAAGGGCTATTCCCTTGAATTCTCCATTGGTACATGAACAACTAAGATTTTTGGTTGGAAATAGCCAGAGCCTGAATAATAGTACATTATTGTTAGTGATTTTGGCAAATGGCTATTAATGAGTAATGATGGACTGAAGGACTGACCAGGCAGGGAAGTAGATAGGGAGCAGTAAGAGTCATCACTGGATCTTCAGAAGTGCTGGGCTGTGCAGCATTTAAGCTGTGGCAAGGTCCATCCTGCTCTTGCTTTCTGGGAACTTCCTGTATTTCTTACTGCAGTAAATATTGTGTGTCCCATTTGCAGATCTCATAACAACTGTGGATAGTCTTTCTCTCTAAACACGTCTGTTCACTGGGTTTTCTTCTGCATATAAATGCATTCTCTGGTCATTTTGAAGGATGTGTCTGCTACACTGTTTCATTAAACTGCCGCGTTATCAGGTAATTGTTTAAACATAATGCCATAGCACTATCAAAAGGAAAGGTGAACTAATGGCATTTGCAAATGTCAGGGATTATCTTAACACTTTTATTATAGTTTATAAAAAGTAGGTTCAGGGCATTCCATGGCAATTATTTCCACAGAAATTGGTTATTTAAATAAATTGCTAATTATCTGGATATGACAGTATTGAAAACCCTGCTAATGAGTTATTTGATAAGTGTAGCTTATGGTGGCCACCTACAGGTGGCAGAAAGAAAGAGCCAGCAGAGTAATTGCAGTCGGAAGGAATGTGATGCAAATGGATTGTGTGTAACCTGCAAGTTTGCCTGGACTGTTTGCAAATGCAGATTGTGTAAAGTACTTTGATTGCCAGTATTAGACAGCATATACACTATGCAGAAAATATCTTGACAAAGAATTATGTTTTCTGGGCTTTTTTCCTGATCTCCAAACTTTCTTACCTACTTACTTTCCCAAGTGTTGGATTGGTATCTACAATGCCTGAACTTTTCCAGACCATTTTCCTTGTATGAGGCTATTCACCCAAGTTTAATATTTGCTGTCACTGGGTTCTTTTGTAATTAGCATGATTTATTTTAACAGTCTGGGACATAACCGTGTCAGTTTTCTTCCAAGAAGGTATCTACAGAGGGAGGAAAGGTGATTTTGCTTAGATTTGGGGGCTTACATTTTTTAAAAGCACAGACTTTAGCATGACTTATTAGTAAAAAAATTATATATCAGCTGCTTATTCTTTGTAATATTCAGGCTCAGTGGTTTAAATCTCAAATCTGTAATATAAAGCAAATTAAAAAATAATTTTACTTGAAAATGCGCAGAGTGGAGAGAATTGACCCAAATTCATTTTTATTCTATCTAGTATACATAGATAAAAAATTTGGTTTGGGTTGATCTACTATCCAAAGGTATGAGAGTTTGCTTTCCTTTAAAATCTGTTTCTCTTGTTCATAGAGATAAAAACCACTGAGACTGTTTCAAGATTCAGTCTCAGTAGTACCAGTCTGAATTGACTCTGTTGGCTGTTTTTTAATGGACTGGGATCATCTTTATTTAAAGGCCTCATTAGAGCTTCCTCATATATGCATTGAAAACTATAAACTATCAAATTGGTCCAATGTATTGCAAGTGAGAATGTAGCCCAGTATTCAAGACGTCTGAGAATTTTTTTCTCCCATTGGTGGATCACTGGGTTCAGCAGATCTGAATTGTTTCTGCTAGGAATTCCCAAAGCTACTAGTTGCTTGAAACTTAACACCAGGCTTCTTGAAGAAAGTTTGGCTCTCAAGCCTCAATCTAGTGAACATTTTTGGTGTTTGACAGGATTAAGTCCTCTCAGGACTCCCAGTACTTAAGAAGTCATAATAAAACATGTGTCTTCTGGCATTGGTAAAGGGTGGTTGACTTCCTAAGGAAAAACAAACAAATAAGCAGGTATATTATCTTTCATCAGTTTGTCATCAACCTGCTATCCTCAGTGGACAAGAGCAGCTCTGCCTACCTGTGCTGATGAGGGAGAGATGTTTGCTTGATGTATGTTCTGCTTCTCCTTCATGTTGTCTTTTCACTATTGATTTCCTTGACTGATAGTCTGAAAAGTCTTAAATAGAATAAAATAAAATAAAATGCCAAAGCTCTTTGTTTTAAGGCAAGAAAAAGGTCAGGGACTTTCACATCTTAAAATTATTTCATTGTTTATGTCTTTCCATAATAGCAAATATTTGTTTCATAATTAATGAGACTTGAAAGAGTAGCTTTCAACACAGAGTAGCATGTCATCTCCACGAGGTGTTTTTCTGTCTTTCCTTTTTATATCTCACTCGCCTGCCTGAGGTCTTGATAAATGGACTTTGTTTATTAAATCTCATTATTTTACAGCAAGGTAAATGATAGCCACATCTAGCATCTGGTAGCAGCTGTAGCCCTTCTATCAGGAGAGTACCATATCAGCAGTTTCCTCAGCTACGGGTGCTTAACTAGTGGAATTACAGATCCCAACGTGTCAAAGTATGTGGTAGATGCTTATCTTTTAGTATGTGAGCTGTCTTTCAAATGCATGCTGGATTTGGATCTCAGCTTCTTAAATACCATTGGATTTATCAGAAAACGTTCTGCAAATTCCCACTACTACTTACAGATCTTTTAAAATTTGGCATTAAATCTCCTTTCTTTTAACCTTTTAAAAACTCCTTCTCCACAAATCTCTATAATGAAATTTATTACCTTCCTATGTACTTGTATAAAAATGCAGGAAAATAGAGATTATTAGTCAAATTGAGTTAATTTCCTTTTTTTTTTTTTTTTTAATTTGCCTTCTTTTTTAATAGCTTGGCATTACTATTTTTTCTATTGTTCGCGTTTGTTCTTTTTTCTTTAATCTGGTAGTTTATTTCACCATTTCATTAGGCAGTCGGATCTCTATCACAAGCAAATCACATTGTATTCCAGCCCAGCAGCTTTTGTTACAGAGGGGGACACTTCTGAACTGTTGATGAAGAAATGTAAGGGGGAGAACGGCTTCAGCTTATGTTGTGCTTGTTCCATATGAGTAGACTAATAAAAAAAATGCTGGGATAAATGGTGAGACCTTAGTGAACCCTCTGATTGTCATTACATCCATTTATTTACTCTCATCAGAAGCACTTCTGAAATGTTTTTAAATTCATTTGGGTGAATTATAAATGAATGGAATACTTCTGCAATCATAACAATTTATCACTAATTTACTAATCACCAAATGTAAGTAATAACTCATATTATGAATATCAAATTCAGCTAGTACTAAGTACCTATGTTCCATAATAAATTCTAAGTCTCGTTGCTAATTCTGCTAGACTTCATTGAATCATAGCCTTGATTTCTTTGGGCTGAATGAAAGCCTTTCTGATTACCTATTGTGCTGAAACCTTAAATAAGCTGCCATTTGGTCCTTTTCCTGAACTGACCACTGTACAGAGACAGTCATTTAAGTGAGAAGGGGGCTAATTATATTCTGGAAATATTTTCTTGTAGAACTCTTTGCTACAAGATATCTTTAAGGCCAAGGGTCTACAAGCCTTTAAAACCCATTGAAAGCAAACTCTTAAGAGTTATATTGGGGTTACGAGTATATAAATCTTCATGCCTCAAAGCAGATTGGGAAGAAATTTCCCTGTAGTCACAGGATTTCAGAGTTACCAGTGTGTGTATTCATTCTCCTTTCTAAAAAACAGCTACCTCATCACACTGAGATTCTGGAGCTGTGTTAGCCTGAAAGCAATGTAGCAAGTCTGACGCTTACTTCTAGCTTTAATTTAAAAAACTGAATATTTGAAGAATTTCCTGAACTACTGTTTTTGATGAGATTACTTTCAGTGGTTTTGGCTGTGTAGTGTATGTTTTGGCCTGTACACCTTCCAAAAGACTTTATTTGTAAATCTGTCAGAGCAAACAGCATGGTATCCCTTTTTTTTTCCTCAAGCATATCTCTAAGACTGGACCATGAATTATGTCATATTTGCTCTTTGGACACTTAGCAGTCATCCTCTTTTAAATAATTGTCCTGTTTCTTTCAACCACATTACAAACAATGGGAAATAGTCCCTAGTGTCCTAGGGAAAGGTTCTGCTCAACTCCAGATTCTTTCTGTGAACTGTTCTGTTGGGATCTTAGATTCTTTAAAGCAGTTTTGGTGAGATTTCACATTTTTATCTATCAGGCTCTAGTTTTCCTGAAAACATATCAGTAGTGCATCTTGGGTTAGTCCCTTTCATGTGCATAAAGTTTATTTGCTGCTACCTCATGCAGTACTGAGCGGGAAAAAAACTGCCTGACAGCCACAGCCATACAGGTCCTCTGGGCGTGTTGTGTCCTCTCTTACACTATTGTTGCCCAGTGGTGGCATCAAATTATCCTAAAGCTTCTCTAAATTAAGTAGAAATTTTAATAATGTGGGGGTTATCTAGAGAAATCCCAACTAGCCTTAAAAATAACTTCAAGTGTCATCTATCTATGTTGTCCATCATTTAATGAGCAGCATCTGTAGGCGTATTTTAATACTTGCATGCCATCAGTAGAATGTAGTCAAAACAGATTCATTGCAGACACAGTGTATTAAGACTTTAATCATAATCCTCTAAATATAGCAGGGGTTGTCTGACTCAACCTCTATGTACCATTTGAAATACGAGCTCCAGTTTTGGAGATATTACCATAAATGAATGTACCTTATTCTTTTGAAAATTTGACAATCATATTAATAGTTAGAGGAGGCTTACTTAAAGAATTATCTGAATCTACAAACATCCAGAAGGGGAAACAAATAAAATACTAAATGTCAAGTGCAGTGAAATGGCACTTTTAAACAATTTTTAGTTGAACATAAATAAATGAGATGTTTGCTCTTAGTTGTACAACAATTAGGTTCTAAAAATCAACCTGATTTTTAATGTAGAAACATTGATCTCTTTATCTACAATGTACTGTATGGTAAAGTATTGCTTTCTGTCTCAGACATTGTTAGTCTTTGTTTTGAGCATCAGCTAAAATGTTCAAGCTAGCTTTGCATTGTTTATCCAAATGTTTCCGCCACTTTCTGTATTCCAGCTGCATGCATAAATTGCTGTACACGTGTTGATACCACTTGCAACCCATTTGGTGTCAGTTTATAAATGAATATAACCTGTTCAAATCAGAATTAGATGTTAGTTCCTGATGTTGCTGCACCATGAGGGATTTGCAAGTTCCATCAGGGTCAGTGGGATGTTGCTAACCCACTGTCCTGGTTTTCTGCAGGAAATGCTATCCGGCCCATCGCCCTCCGCGCAGTGTCCGCCATCGCCCGTGCTCTCCCAGGATTTCCCATCTTGGCAACTGGAGGCATCGATTCTGCTGAGACTGGGCTGCAGTTTCTGCACAGTGGGGCTTCTGTCTTACAGGTACTGCTTCTTTTTTAAAATGTTAACGTTCAAGTACCTGTGATTCGGATCATAATGTATCTGCCTTTCGAACATTGGGATAGTGCGGAGTTTCTACCATTGGAAAGAATTTTCATGCTTTTCACTTCATGCTGCTTGCTAAGAGACATTCATTTCACATGGAAGTGGAGGAGGAGTTGCCAGAAGAAAACTTTGGGTGTTCCAATACCAGTCTGGGAAAAGGCTAGCTATGAGTTTGTTAGTACTTATTATCTCTAGCTTAAATGATTTAAAATTTAAACATCTTTTTCTCCCTTGTCATACAAACAGGGTTGACACAGAGTTTAGCTCAACCTATTTGTTCTTCCTGTACTCTCTGTTTTTCTTTTCTGCAAAGAGCCTTCTCAAGGTGAGAGTGCTTCCAAAGAGTAGTATGTTGGTCTTGCAGGGAGCCAGTTTCAAGTAACTTTTGTTTATGAGGCATCTGTGTCCCTTAGGGATGTTCACTGAAACAGGAGGTGTAGCACTGCACCCACTGCATGAGGTGCTGGCATTGCACTGGAGTGAGGTGTCGGCTGCATTCAGCAGTCAAGCTGTTTGCATTGCCTGGGGGTTGGTTTGAGCTGCTGACTGCACTGGCATGGCTGCTAAGTCCCTGTCATGGAGGAAGCCTTGGTGGCCTCGCGTTGCAGGCACCAGGAAATTGGCCAAAAATCAACCCCTTACCTCTCTGCCAGGCATGTCTGGGCACCAGTGCAGCATATATGTTAGACTGGCTGAGGAGCGGGTGGTCTTTATGTTATATTGTTACATTCTGGTAGATGTTCATCCCCTTTATCTGTGGGTCCCACCATAGACAACAGCAGCTGTGGATCCTGTGAATATCAGCTTTGTGTCACTCCATGGGATGACTAGAGTGGTTTCATTCCCACAATTCGCTTTGACATTGAAATTAGATTCAGTGTGACCATCCTTTTTACACAGCTACAGTGACTGCTGCGATTAGTCATTTGTTTGCTGTTTCACAAAAAAAAAAAAAAAAAAAAAAAAGCCTGCTCAGTATTTTGGTTTGGTTGGGTTTTTTTTAAATGCACATCAAAGTAAGCATCTCTGGGAGCTGAAGCAGAAGGCTGTTCCTTTTTTATAGACTTTCTATGTTCCTTGGATTTATTAATACCATTTCCTTTTTTTTTCAGTTGTATTGAAGAGCCAAACTTTCTTTTTCATGGGCAGATAAGAGATTAGTCTTTCTTACACAATTGTCTGAGAGCTTCTTCCATATAAATATTAAGTAAAAGTGCAAATTGCAGGGCAGCATTTGTCTACAAAAAAAATTAGGATTGGCAAGGATTGTTTTTAGTGCTCTAGATGCATTTCATTTGTTATTGCTAATAGAGCTGCATTTTCAATGACTTTGTCTGCAGCAATGTTACATGATCTGAACTACACAGAATGAAATGATTTTCTGTTTTATGTCTGCCATATCTGTTTCTGGATGACTAAAAATCAAGGAGTATAATGTGCCTTTTGCACTTCTATTTTATATAGGTTATGTAGCTGTTTTTTCTTCTATCTCTTTTTTTTTCCTGTTGGTTTGTCCCAATGGTAGTGGGAAATTCTGAAATATAATTTCATGCAGACATGCCAGTCAGTGCTTGAGAGAAAGACTATTTGATTTACACGACATTAATTATTGTTTTCTTTTAGTTGTAATCAAATTCTCTGAAACTGGCTTCCACAAATGACTTGCATCTATACAGATCTTTTACCCTTTACAGAATAATTCCTCTTTTCAACAAATTTTTCCCTGAGATGCTGAAAAAACTTATTTTGTTCTCAGGTTTCACCAGTTTAACTTAAGTCATCTCTAGAACTGATTTTAAACTCCTCTGGATCAAAAATATCCTCAGTTTGAGTGGTTTATTTCTATTTCACTAAAGTAGGGAAGCAGTTTAAACTAATCCCAGATAAATGGATTCTAAAGTGGCTGTGTAGGTACAGATCTGAACTAGTTCAATTGCATCCATTTTAAAAGAAGCCTTTAGTAAGCTTCATGCTAGATTGTGAATACAGGCCATAAGTCTTTCCCTCATGATGGGAAGGACAGATGGAAGGGAGAAGGAAATGAGTAATCTCGATAGAAAGTCGTTAAAGAAATGCACTTCCTGGGACCAGACTGAAACGTATTTGCTTCTCAGATGAGATACATTGTAATAGAAAAAGCCTCATCTTCACAGGTCGTCTTTGGACCCTAATTAGGATTATGAGGATCATTTCCATTGTTTTCCTTCTAAACAAGGTCATACAAATAGCCAGCTAATATTCTTTTCCCTGAATCCCAATCCCTCACACATGTCCTTGGTATCAAATGCCCAACCTGCTCCTTCAGCAGCCACAACCTCTGTTGCTTACAGCTTTGACATTCACTTCTGCTTTCTCAGTTCTGACATACAGAGTGAGTACAGAATTTGTAGATAACATCAAATAAAGTGACCTACTGAATGATTCAGTATTTTAGATTCATTGCATAGCAAGTCCCTGAGTTAAGCAGGTAGAAGCTGGGACTGTACCCGGGGAATTCTATGTGTGTGATAGCCTTATCTAAAGTATCTGCTTTGGATACTTTGAACGTGGTTCTGAAGAGACACTCAGACTGACACACCACTGCACATTTTGGGATTTGACTTCACATTTCCAAAGCCACGAGGATGCCTTATGACTGATCCAGAGGCAGGAAGCACGCAGCCTGGGCTTTGGCACTGATGGAGCTGTACCAAAGAGGCACAGGGGGGCTTAAAATTGGGGTGTGTCACTGCTCTCAGTACTCTGTTACCCCGCAGTGCTTGAGAAGGGTAGGGACTGCCGGATCATCCAGCACTACACACGGTCCCATACTGCAGAGTCGCTCAGGCTGTACTGATCTATCCATGGAGCCCAGCTCGAGAGCCTGGCACAGCAGCACTTGCTTGGCCACTGGGCTTCCCTGCCTTGTGTCCCAACAAGTCCTGTGTCTTCTCTGCCATGGCAGTGGGATATTCATGGCCTGGGATAATAAGGAGGCTTTGTGTGGGTTGATTTAATTGCAATGTAGCATATCTGTTAGAGGAAAGGTTTATAAATAATAAATGTTCTTCCATTAAAAGCAAGATCAAGTTTTCCTCTTCAGATATTTCACCAGCAATTAGTTCTCCATTATTTTTTCCAATTGCTTTTATTTTCAAAACACAAGGATTTATTTTCCATTTGCAAAATCATCATACACAGGAATGCAAGTCAGGAGTCAGGTGGTAAGCCATATTTTGCTGTATGCCATAACCACCTCAAGTGGTATTAGCAGGTATATTAGGAAATGGTGTAGGGAGAGAGTTTCAGTTATCAAAATATGTTCTAACCCTTCCTTTATAAGATGGAGGACATCATCTTAGTATTGTTCACAAGAAGGTTTGGATGTAAGGAATTCTGCAGCAGGTATGGAAACCAAATAAGTTACTGTAGTCAATAGTACTGCAGGCTGAAGATTTAATACAGTAATTCAACAGAGCATTCTTCCCCTTTATGGACTTCCGAAACACTTGCGAAAGGACTCCACTTGTTTTTTAATTTCTCACTAAAGATGCTGAAACATTTCAGTCATTCTTCAGCTGATTCCATAGCAGTAGTTTTTTTAACATACCTGAATCTACCAACCCCTTTTCAGTACAGGCATGAAAATTAAAAAAAAAAAAACCCAACAATTTTAATATAAGATAATCCTGCACTCATTGTGTACTAGGAGCTCCAGAAATGTCTAGAAAGCACCTTTCTGTGATACATGTCATTATTACAGTTTTCCAGTGAGGTTGAGGTATTTTATTTCTAATTTTAGTAAGCTTTTTTTAAAGCCCCAGCTTATCAACATTAGATGTATATCAAATTTTTTTGCATGTTTTGCAACATGTATGTGATTTACCATGTCACACTGATGGTTTGTTAGATTTTTGCAAGGTTTTGAAAGAGACATACATTTATATAAGTCATCTTGCTGCAGGAAATAAAAATGGGAAACAATTATAGAAAATTCCAGTGGAAAGAGAAAATGCATTATGGAAAAAGCAATAAAAGCATAAAAATATTAAAATAAAAATCACTTCACAGTAGCCTGTATGATTCCATTGTAGATCAATATTGTGTAGTTAATGCATTAGCAGTAGAGCATTAATTTGCAATTACAGCAGGTGATCTGATCCTCTGTGTTCTGTCCATTGACATAAATGACCTTTTGTTGAAAGAGATTCTGTAGTCATTATTTCTAGCAGATGTAACTAAAAAAAAGAGGTAGAACAAAGGGGTACTTTCTAAAGTATATTTGCTTCATGGTAGAACCTTTCAGCATTACATTCTGGTATGGAATACTTTATTCACCTGGAATATTGATCATTTTCATGTAAATAATTCCTTTTCAAATAAATGTCTTCTCTCACAAAGTATGGAGGTCACACATGTCCTCTGTTGCAGTCATGGATGTCTGTAAGCAGTGATTTAAAATCCACCCATGGAATGCTGCTTCTCAGTGGGACAGCCTGTGGCTTTGCCCTGAGCCCTTTTTCAGATTCACCTTCATCCTCCCTCATCTCCCTCTTGTCCTGGCTGGGATGCAGGGCCTGGCAATGCTGTTCCCGTTGGCGCTGTGCTCTTGTCCTCACCGTGTTGCGTCCAGCCCACGTGCACCTGCTGCCTCCGGGCCTTGCCCTGTGTTCCTCCTCATCTCTCAGGCAAGGGAAGAAGGTGGGAGTGTCCCCCCAGCACAGGCAGAGCTGCCATGAAGCTGGATCTGCCCCATGCCCTTCTCTCCTGCCAGCACCAGTTGTGGGTGGGACCTCAGGGATCTGAGGAAGAGCAAAACCATTCTGGAAATGGGACAGCTCATGACAGGAAAGCAATAGGGATGAGTTTTGCCTCTGTAAGATAAACTCTCTCTCCAACATGAAACACACTGTTTTTTGAGAGACTGCTTGTGGATTTTTAATATTTTCAACAAGCCTTCTTGTTGTTTCCTCTTTGGAACAAAAGTCTCAAGGGATTCAGGACAATTTGCTTATTATTTTTATTCAGGAGTCTTTTTACTGAAGCATTTAGCTGAGAGATTTTTATAGCAGCAGGATGGCCCTTTGTGTGTGAATAAACAGGCTTTTCCATCACAAAATCATGAGACTTGATCTATGAGACAGTATTTTTATTGTATTTCTGCAAATGTAAGCCCTGTAAGGAACTCTATTTTTTATGGCTACAGAACTGCAAAGTAGAGATCTGGTTCTCCATGCACTTCATTACTCTTCAGTCCATGTCAGTGTCTCTTGAAGTCAGTGAAGACTCTGATACTTTAGTTAAGTGAGGATTAGATCAGGCCAAAAAATTCTCAGCCTGGAATTACTCTTCCTGCCATTTAATGCAGAGTACAGAACTAAAAGACATTCAAATCCTGGGAGTGCAGAGCAGGGAAGTGAGGGAGCTGGCCCTGTGTTTTGAAATTCCAGGTTAAGTTTCTACTGATAACCACTGGGAAAAAAATACTTTGTCTTGCAGTGAATAGCCATGATTTTGAATGCAGACAAAGAGTCCTTTGTCTCAGCCCTGCATGAGGAGAATGAAGTCGGGTGGATTGCTGCAAGTCTCAAACAGCCACAGGGTGCCATCAGTGTGGCAGAGCAAAGCTGTGCTTCTCCTGCCTGCACTCCCAAAGAGCCCACCCTTCCTCTGCCCCCTGTCTGTCCTTGCCCCAGCACATGGGGGGAACACAGGCTGCAGGCTGTGCTCTGTGCCAGGTAGAATGCTCCAAGGGCTGATAAGCCCAAGAACAGGCACACTTGGGCACCAGCTGGACACTGTGAGGTTTCTGACACAGGCTGTGGCTTTAGGGGTAGAGGAACAAAACCCTTCTGTTACAAACCTGTCCATGACACAGAGAAGTTAAGGTGCTAGACCTAATTCTTCTCTCATGATTAAAATTGATGAGGGAAGAATAGGTTGCTGAATGCAGTGTCAGGCTACCAAAATTGTATGAGACAAGATTCAAGGGATGGTACTTCAGACCCACCAAGACTTTTAAGAAAGAAAATGCTACTTAAGGCAAAACCACTTTTCAGATATAAGTCCTTTGATTGAGGTAAGTGTAATCTCCTGTAGAAAAAGCAGGTTTTAGACTGTATTTCCAAAGAAACTTGATAGGTATTTGTACATCCATTTGAGTATCTTCCATCACATTTGAGCTTTTGTGGCCATTTTCACTGAAATTTGTCAGAAGGGAGAGTGTTTTACTCTAACAAATTTTGAGAAACAGAAAAGGCAGAGGAGAGAGAATAGCTGCATTCCTTCACTGTAAGCACAAGCACACTATGAACTCACCTTTGTTAGACCTCTGCGAGCCCGCATGGGACAGCACTGTGTCAGCCACAGGAAAGGCTTTAATTGGCAGTCACACCTTATTAGACGTCAGAGAACCCAACCAGGAGACACAGAGCTGCTGGAAGCCAGATATCATTAGCTCCACTGCTCACAGAGCCACGCACGGAGAAAAGTCTTCAATGGATACAGCACTGAATGGAGTGGCCCTTCTCTGCTGAGATGAAATTTGCAGTACATGCAGAAACAAAAGAGGGAATAAAGTGCTGTTTGAACATGTCGACATAAAATCCTAAGAAAAATGAATGTGAAAGAGAGAAGAGAGTTGGGACAGACATACCCAAGCATTCACTTCTGAAAACATTTCATTATTTTCTGGTTTTTTCCTAGCCCAGTGCTAATTACAGAAATTCAACCTGTTCTCAACTGTCTGCCTTTGCTAATACAACAAAAAGTAATTAGAGGACTGCCACACTTGCTCCTTTACAGACGATTGGAAGAGAAATTGCTAATTGATAGTGAGAATCTTCTGTGAGAATTTCTTTTAAAGGAAATCAGAATTTGTCAAACAAAACAAATCTATAAAGTTTTTTCTTGTAGTAGTAAAAAAACATCAAATTAGAACAAGTTTTCATTATTGATTCTTACATATTGTTTTGCCACTTTTTATGAAAAGTTGCAATATTCAAATCAACACATTGTAAAGTTACAGACTAAAGTCAACACTAATAATGCCTTTTATTTTGTGCAGTTTTGTATTAGTTATACATTTGGAGCTGCTTATGGGAATTATCTATTAGTTTTCCTTTATTTCTGCTCATTTCACCAGCGAGTAAATGAAGTGCATAGATAGGATTGTTATTTCATAAATTTGTTAGAATGAATTAAAGCTCATTCTGTAACAATTGCTATTTGTCATTCTTGTAATGAATTATCATGCAAAGTAGTTTCAACTATCACTGTATGGTAGTAATTATTTACTAACAATTAGATCTCAATTGAGCATCAGTTCAAATGCTGTCCTACAGCAGTCACTCCCGGCCTCTGCAGGGGATTTTTTCTCCTGGGGACTCTGGGTCTGCTCCCCTTTCCTGCCCTGCCTGGGTATCTACCCTGTTTCCCTGGGTCTGGCAACACAGGGACTTTCAGAATTGAGGTGATGGGAAGAATAATTGCTATGGCAATATGTTTTTCTCCATCTCTCCTAAGGATCCACAATATTGCTTGTCCTTTGAAAGCCTGGTAGTGCTGCACCTATTTTTAAAGTGGATTCACCCTACTGATGTGGACTCGTGCTGCTGCTCTCTTGCATGAACAGGCACAGAGTTGTTCTCCATGTGGATAAACCACATGGTGTGAATTGACATCAAGTGAGTTTTGTTTAAAGTTTACAAAGTAAATGCAACATGGAGATGACTCTTCACAAGAGGCTTGGTTAATTGTTGATTAACCAAATTATAGGCAAGTTGTTTTACTCAGCTCAGGTTGCTTTAAGACATGAAGCCAGCTCTGTTGTAGATTGAGTTCCCTTGAGTACATGTGGAGGTGACTGGAAATTGAATCTGAAACTGTACCCAGCTCCTTGTTGGTTATTGAAAATAAGTACAAGGCAAGATAAGCACAGTGGAAAATGCTGTTTCTTTATTCCTTTCTGTCATCTCCAATAATTACTTAGGAAAATTCCTGTGGGGTTGTTTTTTTGGCTTTTTTGTTTTGTTTTGTTTTTTGTTTTAAAGTGTTTTTTTTTTATGTTATATGTGTTGTAACTGCAGGGGACTTGTTTTCCAAAAAGGGAGAATGCAAAACATTCAGTATTGCAAAGCTTTGTCATCAGAGAAGTTGTTGGAAACACTGTCAGTCATACAAAGAGAGCACATGTTTAAGAAATTTCCCTTTTTATATCATAGCAGTTTTGTTGATATTTCAGTCAGAGGCTGTACCTGGCAGTGAAAGAAAGAAAGGGGGAGTAAGCAGTGGAAGAGGTTGTGCTCAGGGAAGGCATGGTCCTGGAGCCCACACTGGCACAGGAATGCACTGCTGTGCAGCTCAGCTGGGGCTTGGTGCTGGGCTACCTGCAGTTTGGTCACTGATCTTTCACTTTTCCCAGTGGTAGAAAAATGGGTTTTCTGCCCAAGAAGGAAGGAGCAATAATTTTTTTCCTGCTACAGCATAAGCCCCCTGACACAGCTTGATCTGACTGATGAGGGGTTCTTTTATCCATGCAATTAGAACAAAAGAAACAGAGAAAGCATTGGTTTTTCTAAACTGTCATTTTGGAAGCTGGCAGTACATTTAAGAAAGGGTTTAACTTCCTTCAATATCATCAGTTATGTTGCTGCTTTTCTTGATGATGTTTATTATTTGGACGTGGATAGGTAAAACAATCCCTAAGGAAATGTGGAAGTGGGTTTTTATCTCCGACACGAAGGATTTGCAGGGTCAGAACTATTTTGTTCACATGAATCTCACTCTTCAGTGGACACAGCAGCTGCTGCACAAATTCGTACAGGCAAGCTGATAGAGGATGAAAGTAATTTTAGCTGAAATATAATGTGAGACTACTAGAGGGAAAGACTCACAAGGATGAGGGGTTAATCATTGCAGGACTGAGTCAAGGTTTCAAGATAGAAAAATTGCTTTTCTGTTTGATTTTGAGAGGTCTGCAGCTTTCAAAATTCTGGTCACAGGAGGATGTTCTTCAGTAGAAGGTTCTCATTAGAATTTGTTGAAAATTTCTTTGAGGGAACTGTTTTTCATTGACAAATTTCATTTAATCAAAATAGATCTCTAGTCTCTGCTGTGTCTGATTCAGAGTGTCCTGGGATGAACACTGAAAGTCTACTCTGGATCTGTTAGGCATTAATGAGACTGGCTATTGCCAGTGATGAGGAAATATTCTGTCACAGGGAAGTTTAAGCATGGAAAGCTTCTCCAGTTTAGACTGATAATCAAAATTCTAAAAACGTGTGGAATTAACACATTTAAAGGCAAAAATATTATTTGGGTGAATCAAATCTGTTTCAATCTTTTTGCAACATATTTTGGTTTTGACCTTTTCATTCCAATTAACTTGGATTGGAAAACAGACATTTTTAAGTTAAATGGAGCCATTGCATTCCATGTTGTCAAACAGCGCATATTGGTAATTCTGAAACTCTTTTCCACATGATTTTCAGAACACCATTCTTTTCTGAAAAGTGTGCTTTCCTAGAACTATGCTTATCTCTGACAAATACACCTTTCCAAAAATGGGATAGCAGACTAACTCAGTTCTAGAGATGATGGTGTTCCTGTTGGCTTGCTCTCAGAAAACAAAAAATTAAAAACACTGCAAACTGCTGTGTAATACTTGATTACTTTTATCATCAAACTACCAGGTCTGAGTTACTTAATTGGTACCTGCTATAGAAATGTCTTTGGAACTGAAGGTTATGGTTTGTGGAAATGGGTCACATAAATCTACATCTACCTGATACAACTGGTGATGCTGTCCCTGCAGCTGCAGAACCACGGGGAGAGCTGAAGGATTTCATTTTCCAGAACAGTACTTATAAGACAGAGGCGAGACCTTTGGGTGTTAATAAATGAAATCTGATGTGATATTCAGCATGTATTTAAAAATAGGTGTAGAACCTCTATATATGATTGGACTATTTACACAGGGGAGTTTGTTCATCTGCTTCCAAAGCTATCATTCATTTTGTAGATCTGCAGTACAATGATATAATTTGCTATACATGGCTGATTATGAAGCTCTTTCCCAGAGTCCTCAATGCTCAAGGCACGTGGAATCATATTTGTTTTCTTAGGAAAGATGATCAAGATCAGCACTTTTATCAGTGTGTGTGCCCACCTACTGCATAAAGGTTCACTTTGTAGTTCCAAGAACTGACAGAATGCTTTAGTGAGATAAGGAAATATAACCATTCCTCTAGAGGTTGTTGACAGGGAAAAAACCCACAGTTACCTGAGGAAGCCTTCTGAAAATTCTTGATTTATTCTGTGTTTCCCCTCTCAAAGACATGGGATACGAAATTGCATCGTTCAGGGTCCCTTGATAAGTACCAGTTTCCCACTCGCAAACACCCAGTTTAGCTCTTTAGATTGAAGATATATTAATTGGCATTGGAGAACTTACGGGGAGGAAAAATAGGTTTGAGTAGGCTAGGAATGCATTGGATAACATTCCTAAAAGATCTCCTGCCGTGCCCTTGTCTGGTAAGTGCCTAATGGATTCTCAGCTTTTTTCTCCTCCTTCATCGTTGGCCACTCATGAGTGCCCAGGTTTTCTGGAGTGCAGTACATGAAGAAGATCTGTCTTGCAGCCTCCAGAATCAGGTACTTTGAGGTCTCTCTGCCAGGAAGAGTAGCCATCAATTCGGTGCTAGGGAAGCTTCTCTGTAAGCCTGTATCAGGAGGCAGCTGTGGCTGCAGCACACAGAGCTGTGGGGCTCTTCCTGCTGCCCAGCTGCTGCATCCGTATTTCCGTATCTGCGGTCCCTGCCTCGATGCTCCCGAAGTGCCTGCTCAGCTCTGCTTGACACCATGTCAGCATTGTGTTGTCCTGTTGTAGAGAGGATCCAAGCTGTTGCAGGAAATACAGCGTTTATCCCATAAGCTTGTCTTGCATGGGCTGGAGACCTTCTCCTTTTAAGTAATTTTGAGTTCCATTATTTACTTACATTAGCCTGTACTTTGGATTAGAATGACAATTTATCTCAAGATTGTCTGATGAAATTTCTTGAGGTATAACAAAATATCTGAAATACTTCACTGACTTACTGAGACCTATATGGCATAGGACTATCCAGGCCTTTTTTTTTTTTTTTTTCAGTATAGATTTCTTAAGCCTTTTGTGAATGGTTGCCTGCTTTTCAGAGCCTGGAGTTATTTGAATCTTCTGTGTGTTATCCCTCCAAGTGTCACTAGTAAGCCCTCTGCTCATTAGGACTTTAAGTCTAGGACTTAGTAAAAAAGATTAGGTGGGCTTTTTCCCCCATAATTCAGACAATTCATAGATGTAATATTTCAGTCCTTCAAACTGCTTTCTGAAAGCTGTACTAGACTCTGAAACAAATAGGAGTTCATTAGCTCATGCATATTAGTTCAATCATAATGTTTTCAAAAGGCTATCTGCTATCATCCAATTCAGTTTTGCGTCGATTCAGTATCTGAAGAGTTGTTAAGTAGCATCCCATCTGCTAACCTCTATCTCTAGAGTCATTTAAGCAGCTAATGTGAGTGAATCAAATCATTCCATCTGTACTATATCAATATTTTGGAAGCTTTTTCTTTTCATAAATTTGTTCTTTAAATCAAAGAGTCTTGAAGTTTTTTCCCGAGATTGTACCACATTGTCAGATAAACCACTTCCCCTAATGTTCTTAATCCTACAACCCTCTAAGTAATAATTAGATAGAAAGGATAATTTAGGCTATGCATTTAATGTTCTGGTAAGTTGTTGTTCAACAAGACATGAGGAGGAGCAACCATCATTATATAGGCAGCCTTTCCATAGACATTGGTGTCCTGAAGCTTGTATGTACAGAAATACCTCTCAGAGGAGATTGTATTGTCTGCATGCTCTCACATTGCAGCTCTTACCACATTTTTATGAGCACTGTGTCCAACAGCCTGTGCAGTGTCTGCTGCTTTTTGCTTTGGAGATCTGGGCACAGGTCTCCAAATTATTTTACAGGGGCTAGAAAATGCACGTTTTCATTTCCATAGGCAAGAGCTATGCAGCATATAGATTACATGGACCAGAAAGATATCCCTTTAGTCAAGTCAATTTTTGCTAGTTGCCTTTGAGAATAAATCCAAAATTGTGTGTATGCCTCACCCAAATTATCATAATGGTCTTGCCCTCTACAATAAAATTAGCCTTCTTAATGTTGGCGATTCATATAAATACACAGGTGAGCACAAATAAAGTCCTTCCTGAACCATCTTGCATTCATTCACAACTTCAGGTTTTTTTTTCACAAGAATCCTAATCAATAGAACCTAATCAAGCTTCAACTATACATTAAATAACAGCTCAGGCATTCATAAATGGTTCTCCAACAAGAAGGTGAATTTATGTCTTCATACTTATCAGGAGGAATTTTTAATAGGAAAAGAAAGCGTCTACAGAAAGATCATTAGTGCTAAAATTGAAAATATATTATAATATAAAATAGTAAACCTTTCATTTACCATTTGAGCATACCAGTAAAAATATTTCAAAGAGAGTCAACCAAATTAATGGCACAGCACAATTGTTAATGTGTTGTAAACCCTCTCACAGGTATCTTAGAGAAATAATAGTTGTTTATACCTTTGCTGTGGTCAGAATATTAGAAATTGTGATGTCAAAGGCCAATTTCATAATCGAACAGCATTTTCAGAGCTATTTTATTTACAAATCCTGTGAAGTTTAGTACCAAAGCTGAAATTAGTCCCCATCTTCTGGTGAAGCAAGATGGCATTCCACTAAATGCTAGAATTTTATCATTTGAAGGGGAAAAAAGGCAAAAAGAAAGCAGCCAGTGAGACCTACAAATATAAAAGCATTTGAGATCTCAGAAGGAGTTTAAATCAATGCACTGCCACAGTTACAGCACAGATGAAAGAGCCTGCTGTCTCAATTGCCAGGAAACTACTTAGAAACTCTCACTTTGATTTTTTTTTTTTTTGGTAGTCCGTTACATTACCACTAAATGCAATATATGGAGACATCACTGCTTTGATGTTCTACAGCTACAACAAATGGAAACTAATATGGTAGAACAGTAAAGCTATGTGATTTGCATTTATATATACAAATATATACCCATCAATCTTCTTACTTCTAGACCGTGTATCACTGCCACCCATCTGCCTCCTTACTGATACTTCTGTTTTCATAAAAGTGACAATTATTTTACACCCATATCCTGAAGAGAGATACATATATTTCAGAGGGGTGTAAAAATTAAAATTTTCTCCCAGCTATTGACTCCCAGAACAAATTCCTCACTTCCAAAGCCTTCTAAGAGTGCTTTGAAACAATTTCAAATTGGAGCACGACAGGATTTTTGTTCACACAGGTCTTGTCACACCAAAAATACTTACTCTCTTCTTGCAAAACAACACATTATTGAACAGTCTAGGTTCCCTGACCTGTTCCAGTCTTTTGAGGTAATCTAGCAGTATATGAGATTATACACAATACCTCTTGTTGGGTGAAAGTAGTGTGGGGGGAAAACTGACACAAGCTTGTCTAGATCTGCATCTCCTCTGTGGCCTCTGCTGAAATCTCAGCTATTGATGGAATAGAAAAAAAGCAGGTAGGGACTAGGGTTCATTTTTGGCACTATCTTCTCCATCATCACCTGTCCAGCTGGGATTTTGCCATATAATAAGTTTATGTAAAAACTGAAGGTCACAGGGTAAGAGAGACTGCACAGCCTGAAGAGGACTTCAACGTTTCCTCTTCTAGTGTTACAGAAAAAGATTTCTCCTCTGCATGATCTCCCAAGGGGAAAACGCGCTGAATAGGAATTGCTTTACTGGGTGATCTGGCTAGAAATGCCTCAGGCACTCTGTCCAAATTCTGCAGGGATGGCACAGGTCTTCCATGCAGTCCCTCAGGATATGCTAAAGTTTGGACAGGAACCACTTCCATTTTTGTAGAGAGTGAAACAGAAATAAAATTTACTGTCTGGATATTTTTCCCCTTGCTTCTAGAAACACAGCCTCTGAACAAAACTGAAAGGTCTCACACAGACAGAGCTCTCAATAAACAGTGCAGGGGATTTGCCTCAGTAAACACTTCAGAAACTGGCATCTCTTTATTGTGTAATGATTCTGCTAACAGCAAAGGCATTTACAATGTTTTGTGACTGAAATAAAGGTACCTGTTACCAGCAGTGAACTTTTCTTCAAAATACATGAATTAAAAGTTTCAGATTTGTGTGAATGTTCAATAAAAATCTTCTAACCCATAAAAATTATTTTACACAATAATAATCTCCTTACAATTTACTCCAGTTCCTCAAGTAGGAGTTGTAATGTGTCTAGATCTTGTGACAAAGTTGAACTCACTT
This sequence comes from Anomalospiza imberbis, assembly GCF_031753505.1. Classification (NCBI taxonomy): domain Eukaryota; kingdom Metazoa; phylum Chordata; class Aves; order Passeriformes; family Viduidae; genus Anomalospiza; species Anomalospiza imberbis. The sequence continues at coordinate 13,491,681 of NC_089689.1, forward strand.
TTTATGTTTATTTAGTAATAGAGCAGACTGGTCATTTCTTATGAAAGACATCAGCAGGGACCTTTGTTTGCCTCTCCCATCATCCCAGAACAGTTTTACTTAGAGCCTTAACCTGTGATTCATTTCACATCCCCATTCCAGTGAGATCATCTGGCTGTTTGCCAGCAACAAAGCAGGTATTGTGTCTTTTAGTATCTCAGACATGTCTGTGTAGATTAGAATTGTAACTTAAGCTGCTTACAACAACTTATATTGAGCAGTTTCAGATTTCAGAATACTGAGAGCACAGTATAATTGACCGTACATTGCATGTTAGCCTAGGTGTCTCTTTTGGGATATAAAGGGCCATTATTGGAATCTGGATCTGAGAGAAAAGGAAGGAGATCCCATGTTAAAAACTAAATTGTAGCAGTTCTACTACTGGGACAGAGCCAGGCAATGCAGTAAAACCAAGCTTGTGCAAATTTATTTCCCTGCATATTAGTGCAATATGAATAATACATGTTACCTTCCTAAACAGGAAAAATGTAGCACCTTTCTCTTCAAGTCCAGCTTCTAGAGACCAACACAAGCAAGACAGCAGAACAGCACTTGTCAGCAGTAGGGCTGACAGCTTTGTTGTGACCTGGGCTTCACTCTGTCCCATAGGATGTTCCACAGGGCAGTCTCTCATCTTCCACAGAAGATACTTTCTACCTAAATGTTTCAGGTGAAAGGCTGGGTCAGTGAACAGCTGAATGTTAATTTACTCATTAAACAGATCCACTTGGATTATTTAGGATTAAGGGATATTAAGCAGGTGCCATCCCTGCTGTGCAAAGTCCCAGCACTGCTGCTTGCCAGAAGCAGGGCTGACAAACCGCACGCGCAGAGGATCCGGGCGCTCTGTTTTGTGCACTCAGCCGTAAGCGGCTTCTGTTGGCCACGGGATACAGACCACTGCTCTGGCAGAGCACAGCACAACAGGGCTGTGTTCTCACTTGGAAAGTCTCACTGCTGTTCAGGTTTTTGCTTCAGGGTCTAAAGGGAAGCACATTGCGCTGTGCTTGGTGGGTACCAGCCTGATGCTGAGGAGAGGGGCTGGGTGGGCAGGGCTGGCTGCAGTTCCTGCTGCTGCTCCATCGGTGTGCGAGGCAGGGACAGCAGCCCTTACACAGCACTTCTCACCTTTATCTCCTCCTCACGTGCTCTAATAAGACATTAAATGAGAGGTGGTAGCAACCATTTTGGATACAGCAATATCTGGGCTGCAGCAGAGGGGGCTCGGGCTTAGCACTGAGCTGTGCAAGGGAGGGCAGTGCCTGCTCCCAGTGAAGCAGCTGGAGCAGAGCAGGGCATTAATGAGGTGTGGAGATGGGCTGGTTCAGTTCTGTGATTTTTCCGGATGCCTGAGTTTGAGTCTCACCTGGTCTATTGCCGCTTCTCTTGTGCTGAAAAGAGGACACAGTGTCATTTAAACTGGTGATTCAGAGGCAGCCAGGTATGATGCTAAAAACCTCTCTCTGTGGTGTAGGAATTGTCATGGCTGATGGGTCATGGTGACCTTTTATCCTGACTTTGCTCACCACCTTTTAAAATGCAGCAAAGGTTTCTACACTGACTGATGGAAGATACTTTAAACCTAAAATACAAATCTAACAATCTGATTTGTGCAACATAAGCTCATAATTTTGGAATTTGCCAAATACATGGCAAAACTATTTCAGTTGGTTTCGTATGTGTTAATGTTTGAAGCTCTCTTGTTCTAGGAAAGGCCCATAAACATAAGCACTTGCTTTTATCCCAGTGAAATTAGTGAAAGGTATGTCTTTTGCTAGTTATCCACACCATTAGGCACCATAGTCATAAGGCTTCTACAGAGGAGGAAGATTGTTTGAGACCATTTCTTTGTTCTAAGCCTTTCCATGTCATGTAGAATTTTTCTTTAGTGCAGACATTTACATTTTTCTAAAAAGTTGCATTTTGCCTTAAGTTCTGGAACTTTCTTGGCTTTCCAGGGAAGACAAATAGTGCATTGCATATAGAATCACAGGGAAGACAAATAGTTAGCTCTTAGTGTGTTATTATCTTACACACATTTTTATGTTATTGCAGTTTATAACACTGCACCACAAGCTGGAAAACAGTAAAAGCCTCTTTATTTATAAGATTATTACAGGTATCCTCGGGTGTATCTCATGTGTATACATCCTGTCAAAATATTTCAGGATTTTGACAAAAGTGTCTGAACTTGTTTCAAGTGACATGACATGGCTTTTAACTGTATTTTTTACAGTTTTAGTATTTTTAAGAGTAGATAATAAAAGTGTTACCCATGCACTAAAATAACCCATAGAATTCCTTGCTGTACAAAAAGCATCAGTGGAGTTTTGCAGTTAAATAACCTGTACAGGAAGTAATTATGATGCTCTCTATAATTGCCATCCAAAAAAAAATACAGTCTTGAAGCCTGTGGAAGGTGTAACAGACCTAATTAATGCTCACACTGTTTCTCCAGAGAAACACATTTTTTTGTAATGTAAATGCACTGCATAGAAAATGTTATTGTGCTTATTTTATAGCTTTTTTTTTTCTTGTTCAGTAGTAGTATGTGGTATTTCCCAATGTGATGTGTACCTATCTTCAGGACTGCAAGCTGTATTGTCATTTCTGAAAAGGGGAAAACAATAGTATATTTCCTGTGCTTTTTAAGTGTTGATGTCAATTATGGTCTAAAGTGTGTTTCCACGTCCAAGAAGTGTGGATGTGTTTGTGCATGTCTGTGTGCACCAATTCATGTTCTAAAGTAGGTGGCTATTTCATTGTTGTGTTCACTATGTGTGCACGGAGTCAAGGTATTATCAGGAGCATTCCTTTCAGCTTTTACAATAAAAGCTGAATCAGAGGCTGAAAACATTGACACATCTGGAATTTCAGAGCATTTCCAGGGACTGATAATTAATGGCACTCAATCAACCCTGCACCTTGTCACTGATGGCTGATTAGAGTTTAGCTAATGAGAAGGTATTCAGACAACAGTCAGGGATTTTTTTATTCATGTCAGTATGTTTGGGGATCTCTGTGGGTTTAAGCCTGAGCTGATATCCCCAACATGCTCTAGAAGAACCCATGTAAATGGTCAGACTATTTTCTGCTGTCAGTAGTTTTGTGTGTACATGTTAAGCTCTGCAAATCAGGGATCACTACTTTATATGTTTATAAAGCTATATTTATATTTATGCTTCCGAAGTATTTAAAATAAAGTGTCCTGGCATCCCAGTTGCACTGAGTGGCAGAAGGTGATTGTTCTGTTCTGTTCCTGGCAATGCTCACCCCATACAGGTCAGGGTCTGTTTATTGAGTGCTGTTTGCTGAGACACTTCCATTGGATCCAGATTCATGTCAGGGCTATCCAGTGGAATGGCAAGAAACAATGGGCACAAATTGAAACACAGGAAATTCCATTTGAATATAAGAAAAAAGCTTCAAGGGAGATTGAACACTGAACCAGGTTCCCCAGAGAGGTGTAATTGGAGATATTAAAATCCTGACTAGCTACAGTGTTGGGTAGCCTTCTCTAGTTGACCCTTCTCTGTGCTGGAGGTTGAATAACAGGATCTCAAGAGATGCTTTCCAGTCTCAGCAAGTCTGTGGTTCTGTGATTTGCTAGGCTGGGACCTAACTGGTTATGCCTGTCCTTGCTGAACAGAGCAGGCTGGGGGGTACCACTGAGTGTCTGCAGGCAAAGCTCTGAGCACAGGTGGTGGTTTGCCAGTGTGCTGGCGTGCTCAGCAGCAGCTGCCCAGCAGGCACATCTGGGGCTGGGCTTGTAGGTTTATCTCTGAACAGCCCTCAGGTCTTGTCCAAAGGCTGCTGCTGGGAAATCTGGGCATAACTGGTGTTATTGAGCCCTTTCTTTCCTGAACTGCAGTGGTGACATCATGACAGGATTAATCAGACAATAATCCTGAATCCTTGTAGTTCTTTCCCAGTGGGGTTGCAGGAAGGGCCACCTGATAATCAGTAAATCCAAAGAGCTTTCTAATTCCATATGCTTCTCTGCCAGGATGGAGCTGATAACTGACTTGTATCTTGTAGGTGTGCAGTGCAATCCAAAATCAAGATTTCACTGTTATTGATGACTACTGCACTGGACTGCAAGCTCTTCTTTACCTGAAAAGCATTGAGGAACTTGAAGACTGGAATGGACAGAGTCCAGCAACCATGTGCCATCAGAAAGGAAAACCAGTACCTAGAATTGCTGATCTGATGGGAAAGGTATGTTGTTTTACTGCCATTCCTATATAGTAACACTATGTCTTTGTTTTGAATGTAATTCCATAATCATTGTATGCAGTTTCTTCTACTTACCTTGATTAATCACTGCTGCTGTCATAATTAGTCACCAAGTCATTTTCCTTCTGAATATTAACAAATATGTAGGCAGCTTAAGAAGACAAACTTGACTTGATACAGACTAACATTTTTACTATAAATATGATCTCTTCATGTGATTCATAACATCATGTCTTTAAAAAAATATAGGATGTAAAATTAAAAATGCATTAGAATAAGTTCTAGAACTGCTTGTTTTAAAGAAACTCAACTGACTTGAGATTGATCCTAATATTGTGCCAGAAGCTCCTGGGTGTTTTAGCCAGGGTGCAACATTCAGGAGACATGCAAAAACCCTCTTGCACTGGCTCTGACCAGCTGAGACAGGTAGTCACAGACCAGCTGTTAGCTGGAACATGAGATCAGGTAGGAGTGGTCCTTCAATCACCATACCTGAGCATCTCGTGGGCTTTCATGTGTGCTGATGCCCAAATCCTCTGCAAGACAGGGAAGTTCTAAGTGAGGATTGGTGACACCAGACAATTTAATAAATTCTGAAAGATCATTTAAACCTAGAAAGTCTGTGATGAAATAGGAATGTAAATCATGGTCAGCATGAAATCCTATCCTCTGGACTGTCTTTCCTCTCTGCTCTAGTAGTTCCCTGCTACAAAAGCATTTTTGGAGATTTTTGACAGATGCAATGGGTTGCAGCTGCCCCAGCCCTGCTCATCCCTCCACCAGGGCACCTGCTGATCCATCCTGAGAAGCAGGGAGGTGTAACTGGCTTCCTGCTGATGCCCGGCTGCCTCCTGCTCTAAGCAAAATACCTGCACAGCAGGGAGGCCAAGCTTTTGTTTCTGGTTACTAGAGGGGATCACTTTGAAGACTGATTTCAGTTATACATCATGCCTATTGATTATCCTTCCAAAAATCTGATGTACGACTGCTGAAAATGTTGTAAAAAGTAAAGAATTACAAAAGAATAGGATTTGGAGTGTCAAACGCTTCCAAATCTCTGCTTATCATTGCCGATGACTGGAATTGGATTTAGCAGGAGATTAGAAACTCCTATTGTTGTTGTTCTCTGTGGAGCTCTGAAAAATTATAACATTGCCATCAAGGAGGAAAGACAATCCTGTTCCTAAAGCTCTGGATAATACACTGCTTAAAAATAAACCAAGATATAAGCAGTTTCATTTTCATCTACTTATGTTAAGCAGTTAAACCAGGCTCAAAGGGTTATAGCTAAACTTCTTTCCTTTAACACCTGTGGAAACCTACACAGCATTTCCAACTCATGTTACAGATTTGTTGTAATACTTCTTTCAAGCTGCACTCGGTGTTCTGTCTTTGTATTACCTGTGTATTTTACTAAACAGGCAGCCATTGTCAAAGATGTTTCTCCTGTCCTTTTGAATGAGGGAAAAAATTTGTAATTTTTAGTCTTTTTTTGCTTGTCACTACATTGCTAATTAACTTTAAAAAGGTTGTATTAAAATATGCTTTAAGGAAGCATTTAATAATTCAAAGGAATCTTAACTTGAAACAGGTCACATGAAAAAGAATAAAAACAAAGTCCTATGTAATCTTGTGTAGCTGGCTCTGTTAGATATTTAAAAACATACAGAATATAATTTATTGTGTATTCAAATTAGCACTGAATTATACCATTGTAACATTCCTACTAAATAATAGCATTTAAAGTTAAGCAGGCTGCATTGTTGATAAGCTATTGATACATTTTAGGCATAAGCTCAGGATGGCTGTTTGTCCAGGAATGAACAATCAAGGGAAAAGGAAGAAAAATAATATAACTCTGGTAACTGGAAATACCATGATAAATGATCCTACTAGGGGCAATCAAATACAAAGGCTTGATACCATTAATATTTATAATATCCTAATTAGCAAGACTGTGCCTAAGCAGTGTTATTAGTGTAACTAATTATGTTATCATAAACTAAGTTTTCAGTATTGTAGGAATCAGTATTCTTACTTTCATAAATTATTATCAATATTGGATTTCATGTACTTGTGCCTAGTAAATTTAGTTAAGTGCTGTAGTTTCATCTCAATTCAAACACAAATATCTAACTTGCTTGGCAGCAAGTTATTAACATGTTTGTGAGTCTCTTGCTAAAATGAATTCACTAAAATGCATGTCCTTAATCTCTGGAACAGAAAAAATAACCTA